>NW_021703772.1:18243019-18314207 GCF_005190385.1 Monodon monoceros
TGGACCTGAGTTAAGAAGCAGGGACCGCCTTCCTCTTGGTGGACCTGGCCCTCTTAGGCTGGACTCTTAATAATACAGTGATTCTGAGGGTGCTCCTGGGTTATGGGATGGGGGAATTATCTTTGACTAGGGCCACCAGTTGGGGGCTACAAAGGAAGGCACCAGAGACAGAGCTGCTCCAGCTGTAGCCACAGCTGGCAGCCCATAGTAAGTAGCTCTCTGCATGTAACCCCCTTCATTGTCCCCAGCGAACCTGCAGTAAAGTCTGAATCACATACCAGTCTGGTCTCAGCTGTGCTTTAGGGAAAAAGCTGTGTCTTCTCTTGGTAATCAGGGAACAGAGCCCCCAAGCTAGTGGGTGACGACAGCAGTAAACAGCCCACCAAGAGGGAGACAAAACTCCAGAGACAAGAGTTGGAACTGGGAGGCCCAGGAGTTCTGCCCTCCGTAGAGAGTGCCCTCTTCTGATAAGCCTAGGGTGTCAATGTATTAAGAGAAAAAGGGAAGGAGCTAGAAAAAAAACTGGGCAGCATGTAGAACCATGAAATAGAAGATGTGTGTGGCCATCTAAAACACACCCTTCTCAAGAAAGGGCCATCTGAGACCGCCCAGGATAAGTGAGATCTTACCTTCCACAGAGAACTCCCAGAAGGAAGGGGAGGAGAAACATTGAGAAAAAGTTAGAGAGAAGAGCAAAGGGAATATAACTACAGTGAAAAAGAAGATCAAAGAGACGCGTGAAGCACCGACTTCCTCCCGATGAGGAATCGCAAACGAACATTGCTGCTCCCAGAACAGGAGCCAGAGGGCTGATTTTCCTCTCCAAACACCAAGAATTGAAATAACCACAGCTGAACAAAGTTGGTCTTCACTAAAACTATCATTCTAAGTCGTTTAGCTGGTGCCAGGGGAAGGAATGGGAGAAAATAGTTATTACGGTCCTGACCAGTCCTAGGTGGGGCTCTCCAGAAAGGATGTCCTAAGCATAGCATCCTGGGAAGAAAGGCCGAGGAAGGACAAGGCCCTGATGAGGTAGCTGGAAGTTACAGATGGAGAAGGTGATACAGGTGTTTCATTCCGCCATCACCTTAACCAGATAACTGCAGCATCTTCCTCACTAGTCTCTCCGCTTGCTTCTCCTCTCTGCCACCTCCTTCCCCGAGCAATTCACCCTGCCTGCTAGAGTTCTATCCACAGAGCCAAGCAAACTGCTCTCCACACTACAACCCTTCAGCGGCTCCCCAGCGCCTTCAGGGCGGCTTCTGAGCTCCTCAGCACAGCACCCGTGGCCCTCTGCAGTTTCACTCTGACACCACGGCCCTCTCTCCACTCCCCATCTCTCACTGGCAGAGTCAACATGGTGCCTTGGATGGCAGGAATGCGTGGGGGCCCTGTGCAGTGAATGACCTTGTGGGCAACTAGGCCTAGCAGTGAAGCACAGGGGCCTACGGGAGAGCGTCTCCAAGACAGGAAACCTCCACAGCTCCACGAAAGGCTCAGCTCTAGCCATCATCCCTGTGGCAGCCATGGGAGGGCACCTCATAGACCTCCACCTCCAGGATACAGGATTAACCAAGGGCCCCGGGGCTGCCCTCAGAAAACAAGTACCGCCTTCTCACCGAGGCCACCCTTCCCACCAGCTGCCCCCAGCCAGTGTCTGAGCATGGCAGGTCCATGACTAGGCTTGGCTCTAAGACTCCCCAGGAGGCTGGCTAAACCTTCCTTTGCCTGCATGGCCATCTAGGACGTTGCCACCAACCTCCCCTCCTCCTCCACTCAGCTCAGACTTCCATCAGAGTCTGACAGCTCTCCCCCATTTTCTCTCGCATAGGCGTTGCCCCTAATAACATCCTTGAAGGTTTAATCCTGTCCCCGGGTCTCGATAATCAGGACCCAGGTGAACAGAGCTCTCAGGAAAAGAGAGACAATAGTTGTTTATTTGGAATCTGGGACCCTCGGCCCCTTATTCTTTCACCTCCCAAGCATCCACGGCAAGTTTACTGTGTGCCTGGCGCTGTTAGGTATGGTGGGGGGGCGGGGGGGCACCAGGGCAGTGCTCCCAGGAGGGTGCAGGTGGGGGAAAGGAGGTAGGTCAGGTCAGAATCTGCCAATCTAACCAGAACCCCGGGCACTGCCAAGAACCCAGCCCAGCTCCACTTCAGACTCTGACGAGAAAGGAGACAGAAAACCATTCCTGATACTGCCCCCTTTGTGGAAGATTCTGCACCCTTAGTAGAATGGACATGTACGTGAAGAATACCTAGCCAGTCTGATGGGTAGGACCCGAGTACAGGTAAGGCAGCAGAGAAGGCTGAAGGGTTAGAAACCATATAAGAAATAGATCCCAGCATGAACCCAAATGTAAAATCAAGCTGAATGTACTTATCACAGGGCTCATCATGAAAATGCACAGACACCATCAATCAGGTGCTCTTGTTGAAAACACAAAACGTTTTTAACCAATGTAGAGTCTTAATGAAAATGAATCCAGTGGGATGAGAAAATGCTGTTAACCATCAATGTCGCCTAATCATGGCTAACAAGGATTCTCATGCTTATACCTGACCAAGGATTAAGATGCCGACAGCAAGTTTATTAAATAAGTCGTTGTACTACCACACCCAGCTAACCCTGCAAAGCTCTGCTCCGCGGTTCGTGGTGGGCGTCGTTTAAGTAGGAGCGCGGAGCTGGCGGGCCTCGATAATCAGGCTACTCTGCCTTTTCACTGTGTCCTGGGGAACGTGACCAACAGGGATTTTAACGTGATCTGAAGACAGGCTGGATGAGACGAGCGACAGCAGATGAGGCTCGTTAGCCCACCGAGAAAATCAAGGGGCCTAAACCTTGTTAAGTCTCCACATCTGTCACTAGATGCTTAAACACCCTCGAAGAGCTTCGACAGAGACAGGCCGGAAAGAGAGCTAACGGCGGAAAACGTGAGGCTCGGGCCAAGCTCATTAAGCAGATTTTCCTTCACTATGATCTGGCTTAACCGGATGTTGGAAGTCGAAGGCATTTTGAAAGGTCTTCTTCTAGTTGGGGGATGAGGGCTAACAGAGCCAGGTCCAGGCAAACCGTGAATAAGGCAACCTGCTCTCTGCCGCTCCCTCCCTTCCCTTGTCCTGTCCTGAAACACCCTCCCCCATCTCTGTTCTAAAATTCCAGGACCTCCTAAGAGGAGGGAAAGACAGGATGGTTGTTAAATGTTCCATTCAGTCATCTTCCCTCACCCCCAGTTACCACATACCCACCACAGTGGAGGTTCGCTGATAAATTTCTAAAAACAGTGACATCTGAATTGAACTTGTCCCCATCCTGCACCACAATCACCCTCAAATATCTCCAAACACTCACGGAAAATCTGCTTCCACCTGGGCTTTGTCACTTGTGCCCTGGAGTAATGAAGGGAGAACGGTTGTTTCCAGCAGAGGGTGAAGCTGGTAAATAAGAAGTGGTGGTGAAATGGAGCAGGACCCTGTGGGGCTCCTGGGCACAGAAACCTTTCAGTGTCCCCCATTCCTTGTTTGTAGGAAACAAGCCTTCATGACCTTCCCTGCGTTCCAAAGGGCAGGTTCAAACAGTTGCTAATCAGGGAAGGGAGGGGATGCAGAGACAAGGGAGGAGCAGTCAAGGAACAATAGTGCAGCCTTGGGGCTGCTGTCCTGGTTCCCCTTCAAGGGATGCACACAACAATATCTTTGAGCTCTTCTGCAGAGCTAAAGCCCTCAAGGAATGGAAGATGTTAACTACTAGATGAAGCATTCTTCATTCCAGAGAGAAGGTCACAGTTTGATAACCTTGAGAACCGCAGGAGCTCATCAGGAGACCACCTGAGGCCAGATTAAAGGAGTGCAGCGCCCTGATCCTTATCAGCAACCCCACCCTTGAACCAACTATAAAACTATAAAACTCCTCACCAAATCCTGCCTCCTCCACCCCTCCCAACCCCCTGTGTTGGGACACACAGTTTTGAGGGCATGAGCCTGCTGTGACCCCCTTTGCCTGACAAAGCAATAAAGCTATTCTTTTCTACTTCACCCAAAACTGTCTCCGAGATTCAATTCGGCACTGGTGCACAGAGGCCAAGTTTTCTGGACTGTCACAGACACATGAGTGACAGTCCAGGAGACAGTGCAAAGGTGGGGAGAGAACAGTGAAGACTTAAGGGAGGGCCGCCGGTCAACGTAGGCATAGGCAAAACTAATATGTCAGAGGAAATCGACCTCTAATACATGTCTAGTATATGCAAGGGGAGAAGCTGATGCTTGGGTCGCGTGTTTATACTAGTTTGTATGTATTTGTTTTTTAATTTAATGCCATGGCACACATAATCAAAATGAGGGCCACTTTGTGATAATGCAGGCTTATCTGAAGGATGGTACTTTCCTTATATCTCCTTACAGAAATGTCCAGCCTTCCCAGATATCCCCAATATAGTTTCTAAATAGTGTTTGCTAAAAACCCAAAGCATGAAAATTAAGACAACCTGGCGTGAGAGCAATGTCTTCAAAGGATCTTAATCCTAAAAATGGAAAATTTTACCATGAAAAAAAAGTGTAAAGGTCTGAAAGCAAACACAGCCTCAAACAAGAGACTAAGGCTCAGAGAAATAGAGTCTCATCAAAGGTCACACAGTGGAGAAGAGGTTCAGGGAGCCGTGTCTCCACCTGTCAAGAGCTGGATTCCTTCCACTCTAAATCTGGCCTGAGGGTGTGTCCTTGCCCATCCTCTGAAAAAAATGACTCACTTTTCAAGTTCTCGATCTTTTGAGACTAGAACTTCTGTAGGATAGTAAAGCCTTATTTAATTTTTTTTTTTTTTTAACAGAACTATTTTCCCCCAGGAGTCTGTTCAGGTCCCCTCTCCTGCCCCTCCCCCCTCCATACTTGATTCAAGCCCCTGGATTTATTTAGTCGCGGTTGGGGTAAAGAGAGAGGGGAGGAGATGGTGTGAGAGCGTCTCTAATAAGCATAAGCTGGCTGGCTGCTAAATCCTTTTCAAGAATTGAAACTTTTGCTGTCCCACTGCTTTTCGGTCAAATTATAGAGAATGATTAGGTCTGTGATGAAACCGGTTATAGAAGCTATTTCAGAATCCACAGTGGTTCCCACTCTAAATCAGAACACGAAGACCTGCCAAAGATACTCTAGCTAAAACTATTTCAACCTGTTCTGGTCTTCTGCACATGTCAATATTCTCTCCTTCACAAAGGTAATCAATAACTAAAGAGAAAAAAGCAAATCTTGGTAAAAAAAGGTATTTGGCGTCCTTTGCTGTGTAAAAGACTACTTCAGTTCTGCCACCTTCAGCTGTATTTGTTGCCCCTGATTAGTTGGGCTTTGTTCTAGCATAAGCTGTCCTGTGAACTATTTTTCTTCTCTGTGTTTACTTTTGAAACTGAATTTTTTCATTCCCAAGCGTGCCAAGGATGCTACCGTAGACAATCCAAGCTCATGCAGCGTAAAGCGGAGTTAAGATTTGATAACAATCTGATTTCGTTTGATCATCAGAGAGCATCAAATCAGTCCTTTTAGTCCCAAATGCCCATTTTTCAGGTCTGAAAGATCCTGAGTAGCTCTGAAAATCAATCATGTTAACTGGGTAATAGCCAAACTTCCAACACCCTGGGTGCTGCAGAAACCTCGTCTAATTGTTGTTAACGGGCATGAACTATTACAAATGAGTCGCCACCTGCATATGAATTAATTCATACCTTACTCTATGCAGAATTTTCCAGAGCAAACCTTAACATGCTATGATGTTGATCACAACAACAAGGAAAATGAGTTGGATGGTGTTTTCCTCCATCGTGATGAAAGCTAAAACAGTAACAGTATTTAGAAAATGGTCAGGAACTCTGTCCATAATCCTTGAGACAGCTGCTTGCTCCCCTCTCCTCCCCCTACCATTCCCGATACGCTTCTCCACCTGATACCCCAAGAGAGAAATAGATTCAAAGACAACTACATCATACTTACTTTTGGCAAGTGGGATTACTTTTTCCACTAGAACCATTAATATCCCTTTAAGGGATTTTGTTTCCTGCCCTGAATTCACTGCAGATTTGTTCTAACAGTGTAGGAAATAGCAAGCAAACGCCTTTAATATCATGTCCGAGAGGCAATAACATTGTGGAGAGGAATGAACTAGCTAGCCTCTAGAGCTGTGATAAATAGTCCCCCTCTCCAGTTGCACATGAATTGCTAGCAACAGAGAAATCCGTGGATGTGTTGAATATTTGTTTCATCAAACTACATGTAATACTGTAATGGGAAGCATTATAAGTAAATACATGAGTTACTAGAACTTCTTAAAAAAAGAAACAGAGAAAGCTTGAGAAGTATGAAATAAGTTAATAAATGTGGATGTGCTTTGTAAATGATAAAACCTACAAATGCTTGTTGTCGTTGTTACTTTCATAGATGTAAATGTAAAAATTCTAAAGTGCGCCCTCATGATGAACAGGACATTCACTTACAGGAGACCCAAGAAATGCTAACTCTGTCCTCTACCTGCTTATGTTACAGTTCTTTGTAGGAAAGTCTTCAGATTTGTAGAGAAGTCATTTTTTGTCCTTTGGCCTTCCTCAGCAGGCTGAATTTGATGATTTGCAGGGCCCCCTGTGACTGAGTGCGCCAAGGACAAGAAGAAAGGCGGTGTTCTCAAGCATACAGACTAAAGAGGAAAATCCCCCAGTTTCTCATATGTGACCAGTAAGAGAGTGCTGGGAACATGCTGATGGAGTGATAATAAATGTTTAACAACTTCTCTCTAGGGGAAAAAAAGTGTGTGTATGTGGCTATACTATGTATGTAAATTTAATATAAATTTTACTGATATAAAGGATGTATAGTGCTCATTTATCAATAATAAATTATACAATACCCTTTATTATAAATCCCATGTAGCCAATGGACTCACACAATGTTTTCTTGACTTTTGCCAAATCCCTGTATCCATAGTCAACCTATGGTTGCAAATGACCAATGAGTATAGTTACAGCATAAATGTTGGTTGATAGTTTCCTTTCCATTAACAAGAAAAAAAGAAAGTGAAATGATGAAGATGGATGTCAGAACTTCACTTGCTCATCAACAAGGGGAGTGACTTCTCTGCTGAGTCAGTTAATTGTTTCAAATACTAGAGGAATTTCCTCCATTGTTTGGACTATTCTCAGTGTAACAGGTACAGACATGACACACTTTTTAAGTTTCATATGCGTTATTCACATTTTCTCCATTACTTTCTTAAGTCTAGGCAATCAACAAAACAAAACAAAACAAAAAATCAAGCCCTAATTTGTAGTATTTGCAGATTTCTAGGGTGTAAATACTCCCACCATGCCTGACTCCAAGCTACCAACATGATGCCATGAATGCTGTTGGGAAGAAATTAGAAGCAGCACGTGATGATATAATAATTCCACCATACTGATAAAATAGATATAAATAACCTCAAAAGCACAGATAGGGCTTCCCTGGTGGCGCAGTGGTTGGGAGTCCGCCTGCCGATGCAGGGGACACGGGTTCGTGCCCCGGTCCGGGAAGATCCCACCTGCCGCGGAGCGGCTGGGCCCGTGAGCCATGGCCGCTGAGCCTGCGCGTCCGGAGCCTGTGCTCCACAACGGGAGAGGCCACAACAGTGAGAGAGGCCCCCGTACCCCCAAAAAAAAAAAAAAAAAAAAAAGCACAGATAATACTAAAATGTAAAATCAGCAGGAAGTAATGAGTTTTGAGTATTTATTAGTTCTTTAATTTATTTAATTGTAAGTTTATATAATTTAATTTTTAATAATGGCTGTGTTTAACAACTAGCTCGCAAAACTCCTGAAAATTTGATGATAAGTTGTATGACAAACAAGCTGGTATGAGCCAGTGCCAATGCACCTCCGAAATGTGCTCAAAAGCAGACCTCTGGGGGCTGGACTTTTTGAGAGGCTGTGCATTTGAGACATTCATGTATATGGGTTTTAGGTCTTAGGAAAGTTGCTTACTGTGAAATAATAGAAAAGTATATAAGTATATATAGCTCTCTGTCCCCCGTGCTTGGCACAGAGCTTCTAAAACCCTCAGAATTCCCTGGGTGATAGAAGTGTCTTTTATTCTAATAAGCTAACTCCCGAATAGCTCCTGGATGGGGGCTGGTCACTGGAAAGACCAAACCATGATTAGAAGATTGGAACATTCAGCCCCATGCCACCCCCACTCTCCAGGAAGGGAAGAGAGGCTGGAGATTGAGTTAATGATTGATTATTCCTCTGTGATGAAGCCTCTATAAAAACCCCAAAAGTATGGGGTTTGGTGAGCTTCCAGGTTGGTGAATGCATCCATATATCAGGAGGGTGGTACGTCTCAGCTCCACAAGGACAGAAACTCCTGCACTCAGGACCTTTCCAGACCTCACCCTATGTACCTCTTCACCTGACTGTTCATCTGGACCCTTTATTATATAATAAACTGGTAAACCTAAGTGTTTCCCTAAGTTCTGTGAGCTCTTCTAGCAAATGATCAAATCCAAGGAGGAGGGTGATGGAAACCTCCAATTTGTAACCTAGTGGGACAGAAGTTGTGGGTAACCTGGAGACCTACTATTTGCGATTGGCATCTGAAGCAGGGTTCTTGTGGGGTCCACGATAACTCCGGGTGGTGTCAGGATTGAACTGAATTGTGGGACACCCTACAGTTGGTACTGTAGAGGGGCTTGATGTGTGTCAGAAGTGTTGTGAGTGTGGTAGTATTGTGACAGTAAAGGAGAGACACGGGAAGAGGGTGGTTTTTCCTTTGTACCTACTTTTGGCCCAATGACTTGAAATGGTAGTTAAGGTGTGGAGAAGCCCCTCTGAGCTCCTGGCCAACCTTCTGGACATTTCTGAAGGTTCCTCATAAGTGTCTGTGTAAATCCTCACATGAGATCTTTCTAGCCCAACAATTGTATGTAAACAACTATGCTGTTTTATCCTGAATCCCACCCATTTGAATGATGCGGTTCCTGAGCCTACCCTTCCTGCTCCAGCAAGTACCCCAAACCCACGGTCTGATTAGCTTGGCTCCACCAGGAGGCAACGGCCTGATCAATTACAGGAAGATGGCAGGCAGGGGAAGGCGAGAGGGCACCTGAATAACTCCATGACATCATTTGGGAGATACTCAATCCAGGAAGAGGAGGCAAGAAAATAAAGATTCCTGGGCCACGTTGGAGCGCTTAGCTTAGACTTGCTGCAATGCTCTGCCTGCCTGGGCACCATTCAATCACATGGGATGGCACCCAGACCCTTAATTTAGGGTCTGACAGAGTCTAGCTATCACCACTTTGCCTCCATGGCCTCGGGGAAACACGAACATCAAAGATACTCTAAGTCAGAAGGAGTCCTATTTGGTGGACTTGAGAGATGGCATGGCTTTTCTACACAGCCCAAGTCACCCTTGGGTAAGGAAGGCATGGGAGTGGAGGGCCAATCTCTTACACAGCTTAGGAAATCCTCCTGGTGATATTTCCTACAACTTCAAAAACTTATCAGTGTCTAAATACCGAACAGGTATCATGAAAAGTCTGCTAAAAGTAAGGTTCTCAAGTCAGAGAGATCAGGGCTACAATCTCTCCTTTCTCACTTACTAGCTCTCTGACCTTCAGTGAGTTGCTTGATGTCTCTGAGCCTCCATTTCTTCATTAGTAACATGGGGATAATAGTTTTACCCACCTTTTAGGGTTGCCTGAGTGTTGAATGTTTTATGTTTCTAAAGCAATTAGCACATGGTAAATAGTCAATATATTAGCTTTTATAAAAAATGTAACAAAAGGAAGCATCTATAGTTAAGGAAAAAAGCATAAAATACAATTTTACTTATATTGAAAAAAGGCCACAATATTTGTAGCTCCCCTCACCAAGAGGTAGAATCTATTTCTCCACCTCTCAGATACAGGCTTGGCATGTATCTGGCTTTGGTCAAGGGACTATTAGTATATGGGACACAAGCAAAGACTTGATAATAGTTGCACCAATACTTGACAATTACTCCCTTCCTTGCCGATGGGAACTCTTCTGCCATGATATGAACTGCCTACTGGATAATGAGACAGGTGGTCATCGTCCCAGGGTCATCATCAACTACCAGACACGTGAGTGAAGCCATCCTAGACTATCCAGTCCCAGCTAAGAACAGAAGAACCACCTATGTGACACACAGAATCATGAGCAAATAAACGGATCATTGTTTTAAGCCACTAAATGTTGGGGTTTTTGTTATATGGCAAAAGCTAACTGATACAGTTCTGATTACAACTATGTAGAAACATTCATGCATTTAAACAAGATCTAGGGGATACTAAGATAAACGACTCTTGCCCCCAATGGCTCATATCTTATAAATTAGAGAGACAAGACACAGAAATAGATATTACAGTTCAGTATGATAGTTGCCGATACGTCAGGGTGTTAACTATGAGTAATGTTTTTTAATGTCCCCTTAATACTGTGATCAGTTTATTTGTGCATTAAATTCATAAATCAAATTTAAAAGGAGTGACTTAAAACTATTGAGCAGGGAATTCCCTGGCGGTCCAGTGGTTAGGATTCGGCACTTTTACTGTCGTGGCCCCAGGTTCAATCCCTGGTCGGGGAACTAAGACCCCGAAAGCCTTGCGGCGCAACAACACTCACAAAAAAGCAAACAAACAAACAAACAAAACTGTTGAGCAGTCATCTGCTCAGAGGGGAAGCTCTAGGACACAGGAAGTTGTGATGTCCTCCAACATGGACCGTCCTGAATCTGAAGGAGAAAGTCAGCCTAGCCAAATCATTTCCATTGCCCTGAACAATCCCGTATCAAAGTCAGGATTTGTGGATTTACCCAAATTTATCTACATTATCATTTCAATTAAACATATGGCTGAGGAACCTACTGAAGAAGGCTTGAGTGACAGCCATTAAATCAATAAGTCTTTTTGGACTTATCGATTTAGCATTCTCCATGCAGTAGAATTGATTTATGTCCTCAGATTTATTTTGATAACTCAATGATAACTCCACTATTCCTAAATTAATGTCATCTTTTCTTCAAGCCAACATTTTTTCTAGGCAAGGAAAAAAAAATCTTACATCAAACCAAACTGATTTTGTTAAGTAATTCCATGGCTAACAGGATGCCATAAATCAAAGAGAACCATGTATGACTATAATTGTAAATCATCCCGGCATGGAAAAGAACCACGGCATTTATTTGTCAGAATTGTGATTGTGTCATACTGGGCCTCTTCCCGATCAAAATTAGTATCTTCCAATATAAACCCTATAGTCTAATGTGCAATTTCTTAGATTGTTTTAAAACTACATTAATTTCCATCTCCCACATCTCTAGTTTCTAGAATGTGTGAGATGGGTAGCTCCCAATTCCCTAATTAGCATGATTTTATTGAACAAGATAAACCACCATCTTTGTGCAAGGAATATTCATTCATCTCAGGCATACACAGTAAGACAATTAGTCAATGTCATGTAAATTGGTATATCTGCAAGTGTTTTTGAAAAAAACAGTATTTTGCAACCAGATCTATAAACCAAAAGGAAAAACAGAGCAATTTTCCAATAAAGGGACATTAGAAAGGGATTGTCCAATCAATCACCGACTCCCGCCAAGTCCACCTCCTACATGTCTCTGATATATCCCCAGTTCTCTCTGTCGGCACAGCTTCCATGCAGTCCAGGAAAGCATCGCTGCTCACGGAACTGCTGCAATGGCCACCTGGCCTCTCTCCCCACCACCACATGTGCTTTTCCCAATGCACACCAAGGCGCACTGGGGGGAAGGCGAAGCCGGGCCAGCCAGCTATAAATGTCTCAGGTGCCGTCATTACCATTGCTACACTACCCTAATTAAACTATTCATTTGCAAAGAACTTCAGACCAACACAGAAGTTGCAAAAACCTTACAACTGAACTCCCATATCCTCTTCACCTAGATTCACCCTTCATCGTCCTTCATTAACATTTTGCCATATCTGCTTTATGTCTCCATATATGTGTGTGCTTATGTATGCACTATTATACACATTATATATATGTACATATAAATGTGTTTTGAACCATTTGAAATATGGTGCCAACATCATGACCCTTCACCCCTAAATCCCTCAACATGCATCTCCCAAGTACAAGGACGTTCTCTTCCCTAATCACAGTGGCAATTATCCAATTCAGGAAATTGAGCATTCACACAATATTATTATCTAATTACAATCCATATTCAAAATTTACCAACTTAATTTGTGTATTTAAACATCTTAAACAATGACCAATTGGGGACAGCTAAAAACTTAGTCAGCTGGGCAGAACCCTGTCTCAGAAGTTCTCCAGAGTGGCGAATTATGAAAACCCAATAAAACCCCCAAACTGGGAAAGTTTCAAGTAAAGTAAAACGCCTGGGTTTTCCCTAAACAGAAGCAAACCAACTCCGAGCACAATGTAGGATCACTTTGGCCTCCGGAAAATCCTCCAGAGACAACTTCCTTGGGCTTAAAACACTTTCAATCCAATCAAATCCATCATGAATGCCTTGCTGTGTGGATCAATAGCAGAACACCTGTTCATTCCCAAACGTGTTCCACTTCTCCCTACTGGACCAAAGGAAGACACGGAAACAGAGTTAACAAGGGCAGGGAGAGTGGCTGGTCTGGAACAAGCACAGCCAGGGGACCCTTGGTAAATTAAATGGCCCACGGGAGGCAGTTCACACTCAAAAGAGCAATTTAAGTTATTTATAATCGCTGATGGCCCTGAATTAGTGATCACTTCCTAAGGAAAAGATCTTGAAATTATCACAGAGAGCGTACAGAAGATGACTGCTCTGTGCTCACTAGAGGTCACCAAGGAGAATGAGCTATTAGTCCGTATAAAGGAGGCACGAACGCCATGTTAATGTTGCTTGTATGTCATACAACTGCAGGCACCTTGACCTTGAATGCCATTCGGTCCTGGGCACCTCGTCTCAGAAGGAAATAGAAGAGGCCACGGGAGGGCCATGGGATGATTAAAGGGCTCTAAATGGGGAAATGTTTAATTATATAGTCAGCTAGTTAGGAAGAGGAAAGGAGAAAAGGGACAGAGGTATGGACACAGAAAGAAAAGGATGTGGAGGTGACATCCTCACTCCCTTGGACTGAAGCCCCAAAGGTTCTATATTAGACTATTATAAAACATCTATGAGGCTGCTTTTCAAAGAGAATTTTCAGTGGATCAACAAATTTTTTTGAGGAAATAAAAGGCTGGCTCAGGGCTTCCCTGGTGGTGCAGTGGTTGAGAGTCCGCCTGCCGATGCAGGGGACACGGGTTCGTGCCCCGGTCTGGGAAGATCCCACATGCCGCGGAGCGGCTGGGCCCGTGGGCCATGGCCGCTGGGCCTGCACTTCCGGAGCCTGTGCTCCGCAGTGGGAGGGGCCACAGCAGTGAGAGGCCCGCGTATCACAAAAAAAAAAAAAAGGCTGGCTCAGCCAAGCAGTTCCAAACACCTAAATAAATATGTGTCTGTTTGGAATTGACAAAAACTTTAACTACTTCTGAACTGTGTTTTATCGCGAAACTGAATAGAATAGAGTCCTGAATCCAGTTGTTTATGGTTGTCAGAAAAATTGCCATCAGCTAGAAAGGAGTGATGGAATACTCACTCTGACTCTGGGGTCAGCAAACCAAGGCCCATGGGCCAATTCCAGCCTGTAGCCTGTTTTTATAACATTAGCAAGCTAAGAATGAGTTTCACATTATTAAATGGTTGGAAAAAATCAAAAGGGAAATTATATTTCATGACACATGAAAATTAGATGAAATTCAAATTTGTGAGTTCAGGAAGTTTTACTGGGACGGGGTCACACCCATTCATGTCTGTATTGCCTGGGGCTGCTTTGATCCAATAACAGCAGAGCTGAAGAGTTGTGACAGAGACAGAATGGGCCACATGTCTAAAATATTTATTTTCTGGCCCTTTTCAGGAAGTCTGCCCTCCCCTGCTCTGGTGTGTTGTGAGTGTTAAATATTTTCACTATGGCGGAGGCCCTGGACAGCCATCGGGGCTCTGCCTATCAGGCTTGCAGCTGGAGGATCACTTATGTCTATTGCCAAGGTCCTGGGCCTGGGCCCCAGGGGTTGGGGGGGGTGGGTGGGGGTGGGGGGTAGCAGGTGGAGATACTCAGAGGAATCAACAAAAAGGGACCAAAGGAAGCTTGAGCAGCAGCTGAGAACCCAATCAGGGCTGCCCAACTGCCTGCTGGACTCCAGTAGAAGACAGCCTGGAGTCAGATGCTCAGGGTCCTTGACTTCCCAGCAGCCTTTGGTCGTTTGTGCACCAGAGCCAGTAGAAGACCTGATCTGATCTGTCAGCATGGGAAATGCCCAGGGGTGTGAGACACATCTCAATTTTACAGAAAGTTTTTTTTTTTGAAAAGAAGAAAAAATACATCAACTGTATGGGAAAACATTATTTCATTCATATAAATATAGTTTACAGTATTGTGCATCCATAAGAAAATATATACCTTTTGGCCATGCAATAATAATCTATTAACCCTAAAGAGAAGGCTAAAATCACGGAGCTCCAAAAAAATCTTCGTATCAGTAAATACAGGTTGCAGCAGAAATACACTTAAATCTATAGCATAAGGGGAATTATCCAAATTCTGTGCTCATCTGTGTGGTCTCTGGATTTTTACTTTTGATAAGAAGAGAATATGAAACTTTCACCTTTGCTGAGATGTGTGTTGCCATGTCTGCCACTAGGGGGTAGCATGACCCATTATTTTACCTCTTTTTTTCAGCCTTCCAAGTATGTAGCCCTAAAACCAATGTGTTAGACTCACAGGGAAACTTGTACATGTAATGTTATATATATTATATATAATATAGTACATGAAATATTATACATTATATGAAATATAATCAAATGACATAACGTGTATATAGTATATATTTGGGGAGAAAGTAAAGAATGTATCCTATGCACAGGTAAATAAAGTCTCACTGGAGCATAAAGAATTCAGTTGGAATTCACAGGTTCAGAGTAAAAGGAGAGCAGTACTGCTTAAGGTCAAGGAAGGAATAGGTATATGACAGCCTTTCCACCAGAAAGTTCCAGAAAAGGCTTAGACCACCTAAAAGACTAGGTAGCAACTGATGGGCTTGTGGAAGGAAAGGCAGGATGAGAATCACAGGACGGACAGTCAGTAGCCAAGGCATCTGAGAGACGCCCAGTCTAAAGCAGAGACAAGAGACGTGGCGCACAAAACAAGAGGCCAGAGAACCAAGATGACACAAGTGAGCCTCGGGGTCTTTGGGTGAGTCCAAACTGCGGGAGAAGCCGGGTCAGGAGCCCATGTTATAAACAGCAGCAAATGGACACTCCTAATAGCTCGGGGGGGTCACACATGCAGAATCTCAAAAAGGTGACTTTAAGTCCATTTCCAAAATGAGACTAGGAGTGACAGAAGGGAGATTAAAATTCCAGCCTGTTCAGACTTTCTGAAACATAAAACCCTGAATGTCTGGGGGCAATTCATCCAGAAAACGTCTCAGTCAGCTTCTAACATCTTGCTCTGAGGCCAGGATGGAAAGCGCTATAAAGGAGGAGCTTTCCCAAATCTTGAAGCTGGACGTGCAAGACGGTTCCCAGTGCGTGTGTGAACGTCCCTTTGCCACAGTCAGGGCTCCACTTACCTTCCGCACAGTCCACGAACATGAAATGCCTGCATTGTACTTTCCCACAAATCATTTCACTTAATCCCCATCAAAGACCTATGGGTAGGTATTAATATCATACCCACTGTCCAGATGAAGAAACAGAGAGCTTAAGTCACTGGCCCAAGGTCACAATAATGAGCAACGGTGCCAGCACTTCCATCTGAATTGCCTGTTCATTCCACCCCATTTGCTGCCTCCAAGTAGAAGTATTTCTCTAAGAGCCAGGAGGTGTATAAGAAGGCAAACTACAGCAAGTGTAAGAGATTTGTAGATATTCAAAAGAGAAGAAAAGGGACTTCCCTGGTGGTCCAGTGATAAAGAAACCACCTTTCAGTGCAGGGGACCCGGGTTTGATCCCTGGTCAGGGAACTAGACCCCGCATACAGCAACTAAGACCCAGCACAGCCAAATAAATAAATAATTTAAAAAAAAAAAAAAAAGAATCACAAAAAATGGAATTTTTCCAAAGGCCAGTGGGGAGCCAGAGGTCATGGAGAAAAAAAGAACAGGGCTAAGGGGAGAAGGAAGGATAGGATTCAGAGGTAGGAAGAGGGGGGAAGATGGGCACTAAATTCAAAACTGTGGCTCTGTAGCAGAGGTAGAGGGTGCCTCCTGTATTTAGTGTTCAAAAGTAGTGGGGGAGTCTTTGTTCCGCAAAGGAAGGGAACCAAGAAGAATGTCTGGGACATAATGAGAGCTCATAAGTAGCAGTGGAATGAATGCAGGAAGAAGACTGGTTTCTAGACTGGTTTAATGGCAGAGGACTGCAGTGGGAGTAGGGGGGTTCCGGAGCTGAACAGAAACAAAGAAACAGAGCATCCAAATTAGGTTTTTCTCCTGCACTGCACAAAGCTCCATTCTTTGCCTAATGACCTAAGCCGGAGAGTCTCTGCCCTGAAAGGTTTCCAGCTGGTCCGAGGGCAATGGTTTCGTTTCTGTTGTTGATGCCTTTGGCGGGGGAGGAGCTACCAGCAATTCCAGAGGGGAGGCCCCCAGGGGTAGGATTCCTCAAGGCTCCTGGGAGATGAGTCATGACAAGCGCCTCCATCCAGCGTGAAAAGGGAGCAGGGCGATGTGGGATGCTGGATGCTACGCTTCCCAAGCCACGTTTGGTTCTGTTTCATGCCAGAGTTAATGTACGCAGCCTGGGATTTGCTGTTTCTCCCAAACCTCCTGTACCTTTCTTTGCTTCAATGTGAGAGAGAATGAGAGAGAGAGATGTGTCCTTAACAGTAAGAAAATAGTCATGCGTCCAACAGGAGGGCCAGTGAAGGAGAAAGAAAGTAGTAAGTGTAGAAGAGATGTCCGAAGAGGCTGGCCTCGTGAGAAACCTTGTAGTGTCTCCTGGAGAGCTGCTGACTGCACAGAGCAGCAAGCCCTGCCTCCCTGGGCTCATATCCTTCACAATTTCAGTCAAGGAGGATCAGATGACCCTGAGACAACTGCTCCCCAATCTAGCTGCAGCTGAGCAAACAGCTCATCGAGGATTACAGTCACTGTGGGTTTTGCCTACCTGCCATCTTCTGGTTCCTTGGGGAACTCATCCCTCCCTCACTCCCTGTGGTCCCCTTGGGGCTGTCACACCTGGTGGGACATCGCAGGTGGGGCCCTTGCTGAGGCTGCCCTTTCAGAGAGACCCCTCCTTTCAGATTCCTCGTTTGTGCTGCATCCGTCAGAAATGAGCCAAGCAAGGCCAGCGGTAGTCTTGCCGTGGCCTGATATACGAACGGTAAGAGTTCAAACTTCTCTTTCTCCAGAGGTTTCTAAGCTGGGAGAATGTGAGTCTAACCTGCTGCCAGTCATCTTGTCTGCTACTCGAAGACAGTTCTCTAAGAGGAAAGCCAAAGAGAGAAAGAGCTAGAAGGACGAGACCAACTCCTGCCCACGTAATTCATGCTCCTGGATCCAGACGGGCCTGAAGCAAGTCAGCTCTTGGGTTTTCCAGTCACACAAGTAAACAATCATCCTTCACTGTTCAGTCTAGTTTGGGTTTGGTTTCTACAACTTGCAGAAACAGTCAGCACTAATTTACCACTTTTCCCAGCTTCCGCCTCTGCTCACGCTATAGTTTTCTCTCCCATCTCTACACATCGAACGCTAAAGCCTTTTAAGCCCCAACTCAAATGCCACCACCACCACCCCCTCCATGGAGCCTTTCCTGACCCCGTCCTGTGCCAACTCACCTCTCCCACCTCGACAGGCCCCTGACACTTCCTCTGTACTTTTCTCTGTCCATCAGGGTGACATTCTGCTGCAGGGAGTAGAAAGCTGACTTACAGCAGCTTAGGGATTTATTTTTCTCACATAACAAGAAGTCTCAAGGAAGGCAGCTGCCAACTGTTTGAAAAGTCTCACAATATCCAGACATCAGCTCGACAGTGGCCTTTGTCTTAGGCTCATTACCTCATGGTTGCGAGACGGGTGCCACACGTTCAGGCATCATATATGCTTTCCAGGTAAATCATTTTTGCTTTCCAGCTTCTTCTCCTCTTTTGTCAGGAAAATAAAAGTTTTCCTGAAACCCTCCGGCAGACTTCTACTTAACAGTTCATGCCTCCACAGTGCATCGCCAACCATTTCCAGTTGCAGTGGAGGGTAGGAAATGACACTGTAACTCCCCCAATCGATAGAGTAGATGAGGAAAAGGAGAAAGAAGTTAATAATGGCTCTTAGGCCAGCCTGGGAAGAGTATCTGCCCTACACTCTTAAGGTCCTGGTCACAGTTGATTCTTTTATTACACTTTTTCCCATGCTCAACCCTGAACTCCCTCTGGAAGGGACTGAGTTCTCAATCACTGAACCATTCCCAGTGCCCAGCACATAACACTTCGGTAAATCTGTGCTCTGTGAATGTGCGTGCTGCTTCTCGCTCTGGCTCTTGGGGCCTCCCGGCAGGCTGAGCAAATGTGTGGCTGCAGTGAGGTAATTAAATGTGCGTCCTTCTTTGATCTCGGAGCTCCCCTGTTTGAAATTCATCTGTTGGAGTGGAGGGATACCAGGGAGGTGTGTTTTTGTGCCTTGTCTAATCATCAGAAAGGGTTAAAACATTTCTATTTCAGGCCTGCTGTGATCACCAGAGGTTACCTGGCAGGAGTGTCTATTTGATGCGTTAAAGGCAAGAAATTGTGGGAATTAAGAATTAGCGCGCTCTCTCTCTGAGTACCCCTTTGATAAAGTTAGAATAAAAGCAGCAGTGACATTGCCAATGACCCAGTTGTTGGAGAAACCTTGGATTAAGCCACAGAGGCCCTTGCCTTCAAATCCTATAATATTGCATTAACATGGGCTCAGCCTGCAGAATTGGATTTAAATCCAGCCCTCGAATGCGCACCTACCTCGCCCCTTCCTCACACCTAATCTCATTTTGTCCTCAGAGCATTGAAAATAATGGTAATGCAGCTGCCATGGAAAGTGACTGTGTGAGCGTTTTTTACATTAGAGAGGCTCTTAATAAAGTAAAAGTGTTTTTAAGTGCAGAAGTCTCTTCCTTTACATTCCTCCTGCCTGGATAATAAATGACACGTGGCCTGCTGTGACAGAGGGTCTGGGACAGCCGCACCAACTGTCCCCAAGCACAGCACAGCACAAGGGTGTACACGTGCGCTGGGTTTTTGGATCCAGATTTACGCAAAAACACAGCACAAGAGCGAGACAAGGCAGGGCCGTCTTTCTGGCCCAAACCCTCCTTCATTCATACATGTCAGTAAAATAATAATCAATAATAATAATGGCACACTTAAGGCGTGCTAAGAACATTGCATGCGTGGTCGCATTCGACCCTCTTGACCTCCCTAGATGCTGGGTACTATCATGACCCCATTTTACAGATGAAGGAACTGAGGCTCAAAGAGGTTACCTCACTTACCCAGGATCACACAGCTCGCAGGTGGGGGTCCCACGCTCAGACCCACGAAAGCCCCCAAGCTGCCTGGACCCCCTCCATGTTAGTGTTGGGCAGTGGCTCTCAGCCAGGGTCCCTGGGAACTTTGGGGGCTCCATCCCAGACCACCTAGAAGATCTGAATCTCTGGGTATGGGGCCAGTGCATCAGGGGTTTTAGCTCCAAGTGGGAAAGCCGCCCTTCTGAAGACACCACACCTGACTGGCTGACTTTCTGGCATGATCAGCCCGACCTGTCACCCTCCCCAGCAGAGGACCCGATGATGCAAACACGCGGTGTGGACTTGAAAAGGCTCTTTGATGGACCACAACACAGGCAGACCTGGGCTGGCAGCAGCAAAGCCCAAAGCTGGCTGCTCTGAGAAGTGCCCCATGATCCTGTGGCTAGTCCCTTCCCCCACTGATTTGTCTATTCATCCAATAAGCACTTATTAAGTCTCAGGCTATCAGCTGGAGAGGGAGGAAGGAAGATAAAAAGTTCTTTCCGGGCTTCCCTGGTGGCTCAGTGGTTGAGAGTCCGCCTGCCAAGCAGGGGACACGGGTTCGTGCCCCGGTCCGGGAAGATCCCACATGCTGCGGAGCGGCTGGGCCCGTGAGCCATGGCCGCTAAGCCTGCATGTCCGGAGCCTGTGCTCCGCAATGGGAGAGGCCACAACAGTGAGAGGCCCGTGTACATAAAAAAAAAAAAAAAAAAAATTTCTTTCCATCCAGAGGAATTCTCTTGCCGTGCTCTGCCCTCCATCCACTTATGATCTAACCGAGGAGAGAGGCTGGAATAAGACAAACAACCACAGCCACATGTACATCAAGTATCAGATGAGTGGCCCAGACCAGGAGGATTTCAAAAGTTCTAACAGGGGAGTGATCCCCAAGGTCAAGAGTCTTCATGTAAGGAGAGACTTGGGCTTTGCGACGTCAGTGCAGCCTTCCCAATGGGCTGCAGAACCTAGTACTACATACCAGTGGGTCCAGGAGAATCCACCTCATCCCAGGTTGGTTGCAACCTCAGCAGGTCTAGTAGCTGGAGACTGTGACCCAGCTCCCACTATGGACAGGAGGACGCTGATGGTAGAGGGGGAAAACCAATCAGAAAGGCCAACCATCCTTGGCAGGTGAGTGACAGCTGGGCAGCAGGCATCTCCCGCTCCATCAGAGCCCCTTCAACAGATGTAAAGACCCGGTTTTCTCACCTGGTAAAGCAGGACATCAGTACCTTTCTCCCAGAGCAACTGAGAAGAGCAACCGTTACTATGACCACCAGCTCCACCACCATTGATGGAGCTCCTTCACCGGCCAGGTGCAGTGTTCACCACTTCACCCACTTTTGTTTTTTTATTGAAGTATAGTTGATGTTTAATATTATATGAGTTACAGAAGTACAATATAGTGACTCACAATTTTTTTTTTTTTTTTTGCAGTATGGGGGCCTCTCGCTGTGTGGCCTCTCCCGTTGCGGAGCACAGGCTCTGGACCTGCAGGCTCAGAGGCCACGTCTCATGGGCCTAGCCGCTCCACGGCATGTGGGATCCTCCCGGACCGGGGCACGAACCCGTGTCGCCTGCATCAGCAGGCGGACTCTCAACCACTGCGCCACCAGGGAAGCCCGTGACTCACAATTTTTAAAGGTTATACTCAAAAAAAAGGTTATACTCAATTTATAGTTATTATAAAATATAGGCTATTTTCCCCATGTTGTACAATATATCCCTGTAGCTTATTTTATACCTAATAGTCTGTACACCTTAGTCCCCTATCCTTATCTTACCCCTCCCCCTCCCCTCTCCCCACTGGTAACCACTAGCTTGTTCCCTATATCTGTGAAATCTGTTTCTTTTTTTTACATTCACTAGTTTGTTGTAGTTTTTAGATTCCACATGTAAGTGGTATATTTTGTCTTTCTCTGTCTGACTTATTTCACTCAGCATAATACCCTCTAAGTCCACCCAAGTTGTTGCAAATGGCAAAATTCCATTCTTTTTAATGGCTGTGTAGTATTCTATTGTATATATGCGCCACATCTTCTTTATTCATCTGTTGACGGGCACTTAGGTTGCTTACAATATCTTGACTATTGTAAGCAATGCTGCTATGAATATTGGGATGCATGTATCTTTTCAAATTAGTGTTTTTTGTGTTTTTGTGTTGTTTTTTTTTCAGATATATACCCAGAACTGGAATTGCTGGGTCATATGGTAGTTCTATTTTTACTTTTTTGAGAAATCTCCATCTTGTTTTCCACAGTGACTGCATCAACTTACATTCCCACCAACAGTGTATCAATACAAACCATATCACCCACATTTTGATCTCTGTGAATCCACCCAACAATGATGGGAAAAGCACCATTATTATATCCCATTTTCCAGAGAAGAAAAACATCCTCTAAGATGTTAAGCAGTTTTCTCAAAGTCACGTAACTAATCAGTAGCACAGCAGACTCAAGCCCAGCCCTATCTGATTCCAAAGCCCCTGCCCTAAACCAGGACACAACACACAACAGGAGTTTATAACCCGAGTCTGAGACTGGCATGGGGGTCTGTGGGTAGAATTTAGGGGTTTGAGAACTTGGATAGGGAAAAATTACATGCTTACTCAGTGGCATCCTGGTGTTGAGGAGGGTGGGGCAGTGGGAACCTTTGGCCCCTGCAGGGATGTTTTTGTCACTGATATTACTTTAAATTGATAGTGCATGGTGATAATAAAAGCAAGATTGACTTCAATTTTGTTATTGTTTTTAAATTTGCCAAAGACTATGTACCCTTTTTGCCTGCACTAACCTCTAATTAAAATTTAGCATCTCGGGACTTCCTGGTGGCGTGGTGGTTAAGAATCCGCCTGCCAATGCAGGGGACACGGGTTCGATCCCTGGTCCAGGAACAGCCAACATTCCGCGGAGCAACTAAGCCCATGTGCCACAACTACTGAGCCTGCACTCTAGAGCCCGCAAGCCACAACTACTGAGCCCGCATGCCACGACTACCGAAGCCCATGTGCCTAGATCCTGTGCTCCACAACAAGAGAAGCCACTGCAATGAGAAGCCCACTCACCACAACAAAGAGTAGCCCCTGCTCTCCATAACTAGAGAAAGCCCACGCACAGCAACGAAGACCCAACGCAGCCATAAATAAATAAATAAATAAATAAATAAAATGAAAAAAGCAATAGCTTTAAAAAAAAAATTAGCATCTCCCTCAACTATAAGTGTAGGAATGCCCCCCATGCCCCGTGCAGATGTATTAGCAGTACCTGTGATTTTTGTCACCAATAAAAATCACAGACATTTTGTACCATATTACAGTTGTTGCAGGTATCTCCCAGGTTCCAGTATGTCATTTATACTCATTGTTACTTCAAACTTATGGTGGTTATAAGACTGCTGTTAGATCTTATTTAATGGGTAATACAGAAGATTAGCTGTTACTACATTCACAGATTTGTTTTGGTTTTGGTTTTAGTGTTTGATTTCTTTTGTAATTTTATGTATTATAAAAGGGGTTCCTCCCTCTTGCACTGTTGGCGCAAATGTAAATTGATACAACCACTATGGAGAACAGTATGGAGGTTCCTTAAAAAACTAAAAATAGAACTACTATACGACCCAGCAATCCCACTACCGGGCATATACCCTGAGAAAACCATAATTCAAAAAGAGTCATGTACCACAATGTTCATTGCAGCTCTATTTACAAGAGCCAGGACATGGAAGCAACCTAAGTGTCCATCAACAGATGAATGGATAAAAAAGATGTGGCACATATATACAATGGAATATTACTCAGCCATAAAAAGAAATGAAACTGAGTTATTTGTAGTGAGGTGGATGGACCTAGAGACTGTCATACAGAGTGACGTAAGTCAGAAAGAGAAAAACAAATACCATATGCTAACATATATATATGGAATCTAAAAAAAAAAAAGGTTCTGAAGAAACTAGGGGCAGGACAGGAATAAAGATGCAGACGTAGAGAATGGACTTGAAGACACGGGGAGGGGGAAGGGTAAGCTGAGACGAAGTGAGAGAGTGGCATGTACATATATATACACACTGCCAAATGTAAAATAGATAGCTAGTGGGAAGCAGCTGCATAGCACAGGGAGATCAGCTTGGTGCTTTGTGATCACCTACAGGTGTGGGATAGGGAGGATGGGAGGGAGGGAGATGCAGAGGGCAGAGATATGGGGATATATATATGTATAGCTGATTCACTTTGTTATAAAGCAGAAACTGACACACCACTGTAAAGCAATTATACTCCAATAAAGATGTTTAAAATAAAGGGGTTCCTGGGTCCCATCAGACTCAAAAAAGGTGGGAAGTACTTGATACCCATTCTCAAAGATAAACACACTATTTAAATGCTGGAAATATTATAACCTTTGGCCTATTTTACTTTCCATCTATGTGTCTTATTTCCCCAAATCAATTACCAGCTCTTGAGAGCTGGTCACATAGTTCTTTATTTCTTCCACAGGCAGTCTCTCTATTACTGTTTGTTGATTGACTAATAGAACTCCTGGAAGCTTCAATGATCTAAACCCAGTTTCATATTCAGTAATCAGGAGATGAATAACATGACAGGAGAAGGAAACGTACTGAGATCAAATCTTCCATATAAGTTGGCAAACCATGGGATAACCCCTGGATCTTTCTTCTTGGAAACTAAATATAGCTGTAGAAGGCAAAGATCTATTGGAATTTTCCATCAAGGCTGATAGAGTAGGGCAGAGTGCCCAGATGTCAAAGCAGACTCCAAGCTAGGAAAATACTCCTGGGCAAGATGGCATCATTTTCTTACATACTAGAAGACTTATAAAATAATACCAGACAGCCTGGATCCTAGTATTTGCAAAGGACCCCCCTCTGCACAGAACACACATCACTCTCTGGCACCAGAGCTGAAGAGGGTTTTGGGGTCCTCAGTTGTACTTTTATACCAAGAGACTCTGACTATTCCAATTATCTTTTTTTTATAATAAACAGCCAGGACTGTATGGCATAAAATAACCACCAGTTTCTTTTGGTCACAGATTCTGTGTCAGGAATTCAGGCACAGTAAGGATGGCTTTTTTCTGCTTCTTGATTATCTGGGGCTTTCAAGTTGGTTTCTGCAGGCACATGTCTGGCACCTGGGCTGGGATGGCTGGAGGACCAGCCAGAACATCTGTCTACACGTGGCCTCTCCATGTGGGTTGGGTTTCTCATGGTGAGAAGGGGCTTCCCAAGAGGGTGTCTCTGGAGACAGAGCATTGTGAGAGGACCAGGTGGAAGCCTCATGGGCTTTTCCAGCCCTCCCGTCATATTCTATTGGCCAAGGTGGTCACAATCTGTCCAGAATCAACAGGAAGGGACACAGACCCCACCCCTGATGGGAAGAGTGCCAAAGAAGTCTGGAGCCATGTTTTACAATCACCACACTGACCACATGAGCATGACTGCTCCCAAGCTTAGAGATAATATACAGAGCCACAAGTGGGTCAGACATGGGGTGGTCTGTCACCTGGTGGGAGAAGAGGGGGGAGTGGCCCCAGCAAACCCCTCAAGCTTGTCTTTCCAGCATCTTGAGTCCACCCTGCCCCAAGACAGGCATCCCGGAGGAGTCTCACCTGCCAACAGTGCTTCACAAATGAAAAGATCCCTCCTGTCATCATCCTACCCCACCACCCCACCCTGATTGCCATTCTTCCTACACATCCTTAAACCTCCAAGTTACCCTCCAGCAAAAAACCTGCTCCCACAAAGTGAGTTCAGTTGGTGTGTCTCATTGTTCTTCTATTAATACACATCATTCACAAACACTACATTCCTTAAAAGATAACCCTCAGCTGTCACTTACATAAGAGAACTTGGCAAAACAGATGGAGCGCTCCAGTGGTGTCTTTGCCTGAGGCAGTATATATGGTAATATCTTGGCACAGACACCTTGAACTGCTTTGATTCCCAACTAAGTTCCATCAGCTGGGAAGTTCAAAGAGGTGAGCAGGATCTTAGAAGAGTGAGTGAAGGAAGCTTTTCTTTCTCCCCAAGAAAATAGAATCACCTTCTCATTTGTCAAACAGTTGAAGAAATCTACAGAGCTACTCCCCAAAATCAGCAGGAAGGGAGGAAGCTTGATGCTATCTAAAGAAAGGTCCTACACATAGAAAGAAGAGACATGGTATCTAGGACTTAGGCAAAAAGGGCATTTCAGAGAGAAAGAATGGCATGCGCAAAGATGCAGAGGCAGGATTGTGCCAGGCTTCTTCCCAGAGCAACAAGATGGATGACCTACCTGGAGAGGAGGGTTTGGGTTTGGGAGCTGGAGAGGACATGTATTATTTTGTCTGCCCAAACCAGGACTCCCCCACCTTCTTTGGGCAACAGCTCCTTCCCCATTTGGTTCTCCGTAGCCCTGGAATGGGCATGTGACTCAGGCTGGACTAATTCTCCATAACTGGTCCTTTTGACATCAGTGATTGTCCCAGGGATGGGCAAATGACCCAGCAAGGCCAATCAGAGCCCAAGCTCAGGAATGTTTCCAACTGGAGTTGGTGGGAAGAGCTCACTTTTTTCTCTGCTCTCGAGAGGAGAGAGAAGACAGTATACAGACTTGAAGGGCCCAAGCTCTTCAGTAGGAATGACTCCAAATCCCAGGCCCACCTCTTTCCTGGCTCTGTGAGCTTGTGCAGGTTTTTCACCAAGGCTCAATTTCCTCATCTGTAAAATGGGGGTAACCACACCCACCTCACAGGGTTGTGCTGAGGATTAAATGAGAATGTATGTCACGTGCTCAGAATAGTGCCTGGACTTACTAAGAGCTCCATAGATGGTTGTTATTATGTTAAAGACAATATCTCCAAAGCTGCCTACACCATGGTACCAGCTTTAGGGGTAAATCAGTCCTCGAAGGAGGTAGGAATGAGCAACCTGTCCTCCCTGCAGCTTGTTTATAGGAATCAAGAAATTCTCTTTTTATTTAAGCTGATTTGATTTTGATTTCTGTCACTGGCACCCAAAAAGTGGCTGAGTGGTTAAAAAAAAAATTTAAGAGCAAAAATACTTAGAAATACATCCTTAATATGTTCCCCTAATTACACAATTCATTGAATTAATGCTAGTTCGGTGACTATTTCTTTTTTGGGGTTCCTTTGCCCTAAGGTTACTTGCTAAGCTCCTGAAAATACGAGTCAAGCTGTAGGAAGTTCCAAAAAGAAGTTGGGAGGGGGACAGGGATACGTGTTGGAGACGTGGAGAAGATTAAGTGGTCCATCAGCCTTTGGATTCCCAGCCCTGAGACACTTCGGAGCCCCTCACACCTCTGACTCCCAGCCAATGACAGCCCAGAGTGCTAGGTCAGAGCTCAGGGTCAGTATCCCAGATCATAAATGGGAATCAGAGAGGCAGAATCCTCATGAGAAACCAAATAGAAAAGCCAAGCAAACAGGAGAAGGATGCCCGCTCTCACCACTATAACGTAACAGTGCTATGAGAGTCATAAACATAAATAAGAAGAATTATCATTATTTGCACCTACTTTTGAATCTACACCTGGAATACCAAAGAGAACCAAGTAAAAAAACAACAAAAAAGAAAGAACGATTAAAATCAATAGGAAAATTCAATAAGGTGGCTAGCTATAAAAATTTATATGTGAAAATATAGCTTGCTATAGACACATAACTAATTGAAAATATAATGAAAGAAAAAAATCCCATTTTAAAAGGAGCCATCAAAAAAAGTCAAAACAGGGGCTTCCTTGGTGGCGCAGTGGTTGAGAGTCCGCCTGCCAATGCAGGGGACACGGGTTCGTGCCCCGGTCCGGGAAGATCCCACATGCCGCGGAGTGGCTGGGCCCGTGAGCCATGGCCGCTGAGCCTGCGCGTCCGGAGCCTGTGCTCCGCAACCGGAGAGGCCACAACAGTGAGAGGCCCTCATACTGCAAAAAAAAAAAAAAAAGTCAAAACAAAACTAAGGATAAACCTAATAAGGAACGTGCAGAACCTGTATGAAAAATGACTTTAAAATGCTAATGAGGGCCTTCCACAAATTTGTTAAAGCTGGGCAGGTGATTAGGTAGGGTGGGAGAATACACACATGGCACCAGAGAACAGAGATCGGAGAAACCAGATAAAAGAGAAACCAGAAGCAGAGGTGGGAAGGGAGAACCTGAAATTCTTCTCAGGCCGATGAGAGTGTGGTTACAGGAGGTTTCTGGGGGTGCCCATGGCTCTGGGCACTCCCTCCCTGGGGACAGGTTGCATTCTAAGCCCCCAAGATTTAGGGGCAGGCCTGGGGGCTGACCAAGCCAGCAAAGGCGGACACTAGGCAGCAGAGGCATTGCTGCTAACAGAAGTGGCATCCCATTCCAGCTAAATGAAAAGCAGACCCTCTGGTTTCTGTTTTTTTTTTTTGGCCTCACCGTTCGGGATGCAGGATCTTAGTTCCCCGACCAGGGATCGAACCCCCTGCATTGGGAGCACAGTCTTAATCACTGGACTGCCAGGGAAGTCCCTAGATCCTCCATTTCTAAATATACATTTTAGTATTATTTAAGTATGGTACAGCCAACAGACCAGGCGATGACTTCCATTGAAAATGATAGTTTGTGTTTTTTCAACAAATGGTGCTGGAACAATTGGTCATTCACATGTAAAAAAAAATCTAGACACAGACCTTATATCCTTCACAAAAATTAAGTCAAAATGGATCACAGATCCAAATGTAAAACACAAAACTATAAAACTCCTAGAAGATAACATAGGAGAAAACCCAGATGACCTTGGGTATGATGATAACTTTTTAGATAAAACACCAAAAGCATGATCCATGAAAGTAATAATTGATAAGCTGGACTTCATTGGAATTTAAAATGTCTGCTCTGCAAAAGACAATGTCAAGAAAATGAGAAGACAAGCCACAGATTGGGAGAAATTATTTGCAAAGGATACATCTGATAAATGACTGTTATCCAAAATATACAAAGAACTCAAAACTCAACAATAAGAAAACAAACAACCTAATTTAAAAATGGGTCAAAGAGGGGCTTCCCTGGTGGCGCAGTGGTTGAGAGTCCGCCTGCCGATGCAGGGGACACGGGTTCGTGCCCCGGTCCGGGAGGATCCCACATGCCGCGGAGCGGCTGGGCCCGTGAGCCATGGCCGCTGAGCCTGCACGTCCGGAGCCTGTGCTCCGCAACGGGAGAGGCCACAACAGTGAGAGGCCTGCGTACCGCAAAAAAAAAAAATGGGTCAAAGATCTCAACAGACACCTCACCAAAGAAGATATACTGATGGCAAATAAGCATATGAAAAGATGCTCCACATCATATGTTTATCAGGGAAATGTAAATAAAAACAAAAAGATGCTACTATCCACCTATTAGAAAGGCCCAAATCCAGAACACTGACAACACCAGATGCTGGAGAGTATGTGGAACAACTGGAACTCTCACTGGGAATGCAAAAGGTACAGCCACTGTGGAAGACACTTTAGTGGTTTCTCACAAAACTAAACATACTCTTACCATATGATCCAGCAATTACAATCCTTGGTATTTACTCAAAGGAGTTGAAAACTTACATCCACACAAAAACCTGCACGTGGATTTTTATAGCAGCTTTACTCATAATTGCCCAAACTTGGAAGCAACCAAAATGTCTTTCAGTGAGTGAATGGATAAATAAACTGTGGTACATCTAGACAACGGAATGTCATTTCATGCTAAAAGAAATGAGCTATTAAGCCGTGAAAAGACATGGAGGAACGCTAAATGAATGAAACCAATCTGAAAAGGCTCCATACTGTGAGATTCCAACTATATGACATTCTGGAAAAGGCAGAACTACAGAGACAATAAAAAGATCAGTGGTTACAAAGGGTTGGTGGTGGATGAATACATTAAGCAACAAAGAAATTTTAGGGCAGTGAAAATACTCTGTGTGATATCATAATAGTGGATACTTATCATTATACATCTGTCCAAACCTACAGAACGCACAACACCCGGAGTGAACAGTAATGTAAACCGTGGGCTTTGGGTCACTGTAGGTTCATCAACTGTAACAAGTGTACCACTCTGGGGTGGGGGGAATGTTGATAGTGGGGGAGGCTATAAATGTGCGGGGGCAGAGGGTACACGGGAAATCTGAGTACCTTTCCCTCAATTTTGCTGTGGACTTTGAACTGCTCGTAAAAAATAAAGTCTTAATTTTAATATAATAATTAGTTGATTAATTCTTAAAGATTGTCTGTTATACTCACAGGTCTCAAAAGAAAGGCGCCATGCCGTGACACCCCAGGACACACAAGGAAGCACCAGGGCCAGTCAGGAGGCAGAAGGAGCAAGGGGAAAGGGGGGTCAAGAGGCTTTATTGTGGTTTCCACGTGAAGAAACAGGTGAGGCAGGGTAAGCCGGCTTAGCATTGGCTAATTCGAATGAGTCACTGGGCGCTGGGGCAGAGGGGCTGTCCCTAGTTGGGTGGTACCTGGCCCGCATGTGATTAAGGCGGGAGAATAGTGGCCCAGAGTGTACGAATTTGATGCGGGAGGTGGTTGAGGGTATGGGCTCTGGAGTGGTGGGCTTGCAGGTGAGTCATCTGCTATCTCTAGGAATTAGCTCTCCCTGGGAAGGGAAGTCTCTCCAGAGTCAGCAAGGCCCCAAGATACCAAAGCATCAAAAATACAAAACAGGGCTTCCCTGGTGGCGCAGTGGTTGAGAGTCTGCCCGCTGATGCAGGGGACACAGGTTCGTGCCCCGGTCCGGGAAGATCCCACATGCCACGGAGCGGCTGGGCCTGTGAGCCATGTCCGCTGAGCCTGTGTGTCCGGAGCCTGTGCTCCGCAACAGGAGAGGCCACAGCAGTGAGAGGCCCGCGTACCGCAAAAAAACAAAACAAAACAAAACAAAACAAAAAGACATGATGAATACACCCTCCCGTCACATCTCCCAGCTCACAGAGCATTTTCACTTTCAGGAGCCAGTATCTTCTTCACTGCTTCCCTGGGGCAAAATCCACGTGCCTTGGGACTTCCCTGGTGGCGCAGTGGTTAAGAATCTGCCTGCCAATTCAGGGGATACCGGTTCAAGCCTTGGTCCAGGAAGATCCCACATGCCACGGAGCAACTCAGCCCATGCGCCACAGCTACTGAACCTGTGCTCTAGAGCCCGCGAGCCACAACTACTGAGCCCACGTGCCACAACTACTGAGCCCACGTGCCACAACTACTGAAGCCCACATGTCTAGAGAAGAGAAGCCACCGCAATGAGAAGCCTGTGCACTGCAACAAAGAGTAGCCCCCGCTTGCCATAACTAGAGAAAGCCTGCGCGCAGTAGTGAAGACCCAACGCAGCCAAAAATAAATAAATAAATTTATTAAGGAAAAAGAAAAATCCACGCACCCAGTTTTCTAAAGCTCATCTTGGATAAACCAACTACCTAGGGTCACATGTGGCTCTTTGGTGGCAGAGTCAGGACAAGAATTCGCATCTTCCAACTACCAGACCAACATAGCTTTTCCTCTATAACACTCAATAGACAACTTCATGCATACATATCTACTTGCTGATATAAAAGATGGGTGACAGGTGCCTGAAAATTCCCACCTTAGCAATGAGCTAAGGGTTAAAGGTATGGAAGCTCCCTTTTAAAATGCAAATAGCATCTAGGATCGTGGACACATAAACCTCTATCCTTCGTTAATCCTACATCCCAGACCAGTTTAATCACTAGCTTTTCCCCATGCTGCTCAGAGAACACAAACCTGGGACGTGTCTGGACTAGATACTGAATAGGCTTGGGACGGGGTCTGGCAGGACACCTGTGTTCTGGCCTCAGTGTTTTCACCTATAAAACAAGGAGGGCTGGATTATCTTATTCAACAGTAAAATGGTTGTGTTATTTTGATTACATTCTCATTCCTTGGCAACTGTCTCATTTTCCTTTTGTAAAAGGAATTCAGACACCTAACACAATTGTACGTTTATCTCTGAAATCCTGGGGTCAATGCTCCCCTTCCATCAGAGGGTAAACTCTAACTAGGACATGTCTTGGGACTCCTGGCAAAACAGTGTCCCCCTGCCAGACCCCTCTCCGTTTGGCATTTTTATCCAAATCTCTTTGTTTTGTTAGGCAGCTGTTTACTCATTTAACAGGTAGATCTTTTTGAAGTTCTCATTTGAAATAATTTGATATTCAAGCAGTATGTGTGTGGTTGAAAGTCATAAAATTATTCATTTGAAAGACTTCTCCTTTTCTCTTGGATACCAGCTGAAGTGTGTAGCAGTTCCCTGGAGCAAAGCTCACTGTCTAGAAAAGCCTTTTTTCAGCAGTGCTTCGCCACCATCACTAAATTGAGTTATTCCGACAGCCTTTGATGCTCTGGGGTTTTTTTCCTACATGTGCATATGAAAGCTGAACAACAGCATAATTTAATTCTTCAAGATTTACTTTTTAATCACTGGGGTGGTTCTTCTGGGGTAGAGAGAGTTGACCCTATTTTCTCAAGTTGAAATTGATTTAGGTCAAATAATTTTTGGAATTTGAATCAGGTATTTTTCTCCTTATCAGCATGAACTTCAAGCTTCATTTTCCAGCAGCAGGGAACATCTTTGCTACCTATGAATCACGGATGATTGGAGGAAACCAAATGTGGACAAAAAGGGTATTCACAATGCGCTGAATTCTATCCACAAAATTCTTCATGGCGATCTGAATTGGTTGTCAACGTACAATTGTGTTAGGTGTCTGAATTCCTTTTACAAAAGGAAAATGAGACAATTACCAAGGAGTGAGAATGTAATCAAAATAACAAAACCACTTTACTGTTGAATAAGAAATGTTTCTTTATACACAACGACATATTATTCCAGAATAAGAAATATTTACCCCAAGGGGATTCTATTGAAAAATGTGTAATGAAATGTTAAGAGCCATCTTCCTCTCAACTCCAACATGCACCCCCAGCATTAAAGTCTGATTATTTATTCAATGAGCAGGGGACAAATCTATCTATAATAAAGCACCCAGCTTATATCAAAAAGGTGTTTCTCCAAACAGGGATTGAGTTTAAGTATATAAATACTTCCATATGGTTTGTCAATTACCTCTAGTAATAAAAAGTGCTAACTTAGGTTCCCCCAGTGAAAAAAGATTCTCTTAAAACTAATTGGAAATGAAAGCAGAGGGCGGGTTAACTTAAAGTTCAAGGACCTAAGGCAGAGCATCTCTGGTGATGTCCACCTGCAGCTCCACCCCTCAGCTGCCTGCAGATTCATACCTTCATTTGTTTGACCATCTGGACACCCAGTGAATTAAGCTCCATCGATGTCCAGCTACCCTCTCAAAAACCCGGGATAGGATTTTTAGGAGGACAAGGAAGGGTAGATCCCTAGACCTGCTCCCCAAGAGGACATCAGTGTCAGGGAAGTCCTAGAGATTCAGACTGGACCAGGGTATCATGAGAGCATTTTTCTCCCCATCAAGGCAACAAAAACATCCCCAGCAAAAGAGAGAAGACTGAGACACCTTTATATTAATTAAATAGGTACCTCCTAAGCACCAGTTATATACTCGGAACTGTAATCAAGAATTCAGAGACAACCCATGGAACCCAGAGAAAATATTTGCAAACAATGCAGCCGACAAGGGATTAATTGCCAAATATACAAATAGCTCATAAAGGTCAATATCAAAAAAACCCAAATGGCCCAATAAAAAAGATGGGCAGAAGACCTAAATAGACATTTCTCCAAAGAAGACATACAGACGGCCAACAAGCATATGTAAAGATGCTTAACATCGCTAATTATTAGAGAAATGCAAATCAAAACTACAATGAGGTATCACCTCACACCAGTCAGAATGGCCATCATCAAAAAGTCTACAAATAATAAATGCTGGAGAGGGTGAGGAGAAAAGGGAACCCTCCTACATTGTTTGTGGGAATGCAAATTGATGCAGCCACTATGGAGAACAGTATGGGGGTTCCTCAAAAAACTAAAAATAGAGTTACCATATGATCCTGCAGTCCCACTACTGGGCATACATCCAGAAAAGAAGAAACTCTAATTCAAAAAGATACATGCAGCCCAATGTTCATAGCAGCTCTATTTACAATAGCCAAACAAGCCATGGAAGCAACCTAAATGTCCATTGACAGATAAATGGTTAAAGAAGATGAGATAGATAGATAGATAGTTAGATAGTAGATAGATATAGACAGATAATAGATATATAGACTCAGTTATATACATATAACTGAATCACTTTGCTGTATACCCAAAACATTGTAAATCAACTATACTTCAATTTTAAAATAAATAATTTTTTTTAAAAAAAGGATTCAGGCATAAGACGACACAGGTCATGTTCCAGTACACATTAAGCATTTGGTGTTTATTGAATGAATCAACTGAGGAAGATGGCAGTATGAACCAGAAGAATGAACACAAAGACATTGAGCTCATAATAATCACATAATAATTACACACAAAAAAATTTGAGGAATTAATGAGTGGTTGGATGGAGAAATAAAGGGGGAAATTGAACTCTGGCCCCAAAGGTTTTGAACCTTGGGGCCTATATAACAGGAATACCATGGATGCAAATACAGGATTTGGAGGGGAAAAGTCAAGGATACTTTAGTTTACAGTAACAGCAGGACATTCTAGTGGAAATATGTAGCCTACCTCTCCTCACATAAGGCCAGCCCAGAGCTGACACAAAGTGCCCTGGGATGGAGCCCCAGGGGGAGGACTCTGAAAGTCCAATTTATAGTTAAAGAAACAGAAGTTCCCACAGTTGGGGGTTTCATTAAAGGCCTATAATTCAGCCATCCATATTATCCATTAATTTATGGTTTATGTTACCCAGATTTTCCTTAGATGAGCCCCTAATCTGCCTTTCTGTAATAACTCAGTTACATCATGTCATTTCCAAACTTTTACATTTCCATCTTTTTAAATCAATTCATCCATGGTATCTAAAAACACGTTCTTCGGGTCTTTCTGCCTCGGTTCAATTTTGCCCAGCTTCCTCCCTCAGTGGAAATAGCAGATGCTCATTCCCTTTGCTTTCCTGAGACTTGGCAGATCTGCTCTTTCTCACTTAGGAGTGAGGAGTCTGGTGTCTGGAGAGGGAAGTCATGGGTTCAGGCTCACCCAGGCCGTATCAGTTGTTCACGATTGATCAAAATGATCAGTTTTTCAAAATTCCACTTTCCCGTGTAGTGTGACAGCCCCACTCTAGTGCCCTGCACTGAGGATCAGTCTGCCTGTTTCCCCTGGGAGCCCCCCTCCCAGAGGTTGGAGGGGGTAGGGTCATGGGGAGGGCGTGGGCATAGGATGGGGCAGTCACTCGACTGACCCAGTGACTCATCTCTGTGGCCGTTCACAAGTGAAAGAAAAAAAGAAGCCAGGAGGAAGCAGAGGAAACTTCCTGCTAAGCACCCTCACCTGAATGTAAAAATGCCCAAAGATGTCACCAATCTCAATATTTTTGTGCTGGAAATTCTTTTAGACAAAGTGACCTAGTCTACTACTTCCGTCAGTTATGTCCCACCGTAATCATTTTACCTTCTTCATTTTCCACTTATATCTACCATTTTCTTAATATTTTTGTTTAAATCAACTTACATTTTATTTAGGTAAAGTTATGTCACTAGAAAACAAACTTATGGTTACCAAAGGGGACAGGGGGTTGGGAGGGATAAATGAGGAGTATGGGATTAACAGATACAAACTACTATACATAAAATAGATAAACAACAAGGATTTACTTTACAACAGAGAGAACTGTAGTCAATATCTTGTAATAACTTATAATGGAAAATAATCTGAAAAAAATATATAGGCAACTGAATCACTCTGCTGTACGCCTGAATCTAATACAATATTGTAAATCAACTATAATTCAATTTAATTTTTTTAAAAGTTATGTCATTGTTATAAAGAGAAAGCCAGTTTCACTCGCCATATAAATAGGAGGTAACCATAAAAATAAATATAATGAAAAACAGTACCATTACAGTCTAGCTAACTCTGAAACTAAGCCCTGCTCTCTATTAAAGATAAATTAGCAAATGCCTAGAAAGGGTGTTAAAGACATGTTAGCATCATACTGAGACCTTCTCTTTAACCAGAATCATTGAAAATAAATTCATCCTCATAACAATAAACACTTATATAACTATGTACCAGACACAGTTCTCATGACAACCCCAAAAGGCAGATAATCAATCTTATCCCCTTGAGAAATATGGAAAGTGAGACACAGAGAGATTAAGTAAATGGTAAAGCTGGGATTCAAGCCAGTGTGACTCTAATCAGAATCGCTTTCTCATGATGTTACTTAATGCTGTACATCCATCACCTAAAATCCCCATCCCTTAGCAACCGCTGAGCAAAAGCAACCTGAATCAGAAGGGAGACATCCCAGCCCAGGTCCACACATTTAGAGTCAGGACTAGTATTAGCTCCACGGAGACCTTGATAAAAAAAAAACAACTCCTGCTCTCAAGGTCAATCTGCCTTATTGACATGTTACCTTGAACAAGTATTTCTTTTACAACTCACTGGTCATTTCCGTTTCTAGGTGAGCTCTGCCTGTTGTTCTGCTTCTTTTTCAAATAATGTGGTCCTTCTTAAAAGGAACGGACACATTTCAAGAGACTTGAACATTTAGCACTTAATTTTCAGTTTTACCATCTTCAGACTTTGATTCTTATCACATGATTCCCCAAGGGATGGTAAAAAAAAAAAAAAAGACATCCAATCCAGGCCTCTGCAATTCTTCCAGAGAAAACATGAAGGAGGCAGAAAACAGGAGCCTCTCAGCCTCCTCGGTCCTGAGACCTGATTAAAGAGGCAGCAGCAATTCCAGCCATTTTAGAATTACTGACGGACCAGGTGCCGCTGGAAATTGCTAAAGCCAGGGTTGGAGACTAAATATACATGTGCTTGGATTAGTTAATAGTTCAATTCCACGAGGTTATGATTGTAAATCCCAGGACTGCTGGTTTAGCTTAATTTGCGGCTCAGGACTGTCTGTAAAGTTGCCATTTACAGTCAATTTCCTGAGAGAAAGAGAAAGGAGGAAATGAAAAAGGGGAATATTTAAATATCAAGTGAGCCCTTTCAACGGAGTCCCAGGAGAACCACAGTGAAGTTGACAGCACATTAGCTGAGACCACATGTTACACCCTTTAGAGTGACACATTCTTTGATTTAGAATCTCCCATGGTGGGTATTGATGGTGGAGAATGTTTGAGCCTGATCCCACATCTCCCAGATTCATGCCTCATCCGTCACCTCAAGCCAGGTCCCTACCCCACCCCCTGGCTTGTCTCACTGTCTCTCCTGGCTTCAATCCTGTCCAAATCCCTCCACTGACACTCCCAAAGCCACCTTGATCATGTCCCTGTTTTAAGAACACCCCAGAACCAGTTTCTGGCATAGCCCTGCCAGCCCCGAGGGGCCCAGGAAAAGGCTCTAGAAGCTACATATCTAGCTTTGCTACCTGCTAAATTACTTATACAAAAGGCCAGGTCCCTGATGAGGCTACAGCAAGACCACTCCCTGACTGGACTGTGTTTATCAAACATGTGCAGAAACAAGCTAAAATAAGTACGAAATGAGCGAAAGGGAAGGAACTGGGGTCATTTGTTGCAACCGATGGCAGCCTGTCCCTTGGAGCCCAGCCGGGAGAATGCCAGCTCCTTTTTCACAGCAGTGGGGTCCTAACTTTGGACTCAAACACTGCAGGGGCCCCCACCTACTGCCTTGCCCTCTTGATAAACCCCTATTCTCCTAAAGGTGGCAGGATGGGGTTTCCTTGTTCTCTCCCGAGCTAGGATGATAAAAGGCCACCCCAGGGCTTTGGTGAGGTGAGAAAAAGAGATTCCAGGAACGTATTCATGCGCTTGACTTTTGCTCTCAAAGGAGATGGACATTAGCAAGAGAAAGACACTAGTCTTTCCACTCTGGGATGGCTGGAAAAAAACAGGCACAGAACCAGAAGCAGCTTTTCTGAGAAGCTAATGAGGCCCCCTCGGAGGCCCCGGGTGGGGAGAGAGGGGTTCTACAAGAACTCACAAGGTCAGTGATTTTATAAAATTTACAAAACAAGACATTTTTGTATTTTGTTTTCTTAAAGGAGACTCCCCAGATAGCATAAACTTCAGGCCCTATAAAATCCAACTCCATCCCTGTTCAGACCCGGGACCAGGCCCCCAGCCCCTCCTCCTACTTGCACCATCCCACCCATCAACCACAGGAACCTGAGGGTAGGGGGTGAGGAGTGGGACCAGGGACAGGACCACCAGACCACCAGGGGAGGAAGAAGGAGCTAGGAAAGAGGGGCTTTCTGAAGTGCCCCTCCCCCACCCCAAGATAGCCTCCAAGGGGACTGGTGAGCAGCAAGGCAGAGATGTTTCCCAAGGTCTTTCGGACTCAGAGTGTAGTCAGGCAGCAACGGCCAGTGAAACCAGACCGCCTGGATTCAATACCGGCTCGAACACTTATGGGCTGGGTGACCTTGGGCAAGTTACTGAACTCTCTGTGCCACAGTCCCTTCATTGGTCGAATAAAAGAGTAGCTACCTCACTGGATTGCAAGGTTGAACCAGCATATGCATGTAAAAGGCTTAGAACAGTGTGTGGCGTATAGAAAATGCTAGGTGGTGGCAGTACCTTCCTGCTCTTCTCAGCACTGAATGCATAGCCAAGTCATTCTGTAAGTAATGCCAAGACCACTGTATGTTTTGTCACTCCAATCACCTTGCAAATGACAACACTACCTTCCTGAAACATCTGGAGGCCAGCGTCCCTCCTGTGTACTTGCTACCCCAGCAGTAAAGACCTGCCCATCTTCCAGCATCCTCCCCACTTCCTCTCACCCAAACTGTCCTTTCCGGCCGGTGGCCTCCTCTCTGCCATGATCACGTCATGCTCCTGTCAGCCTCAAAGCTTTGCTCTCCCCTGCCAGGCATACCTTTCACCCTCCTCTCTAAATCTAAATCTCTGAGTTCCTCTGACACTTATTTCCTTCTTTTTCATTCTTGCACTTAATGATTGACATTTGGCTCAATAAAGAAAGAATCTCTTTGTGTTTCATGTTAATTATCATCTGAGCCTCCGCTTACACATATCCCCTTATCATCCTCTCATTCATTCATTCATCCATTCATTCCCATAATGGGTATGGATGCCCGCCGTGTGCTTGGATTCTACAAAGAGGCACAACGTTAAAGAACAGTGAGAGTCAGGATCACCTGAAGGGCTTGTTAAAAACAGATTCCCAGGTATGGGGTTGGTCTTGTGAATGCATTTCTAACAAGATGCCAGATGATTCGAACACTGCTCATTCAAGATCACACTCTGAGTAGCGTTGCCAAAGAAGGCAGGCCTGTGATGACAGTGACTGACCTACGATTCCTAATTCACGGACATCTTACATGCGCTATTCACGCACCTTTGCATGAATGTCTGCCTGTGTCAGGGCCTCTGCACGTGCTCTTTCCTCTAAAATACTCTTCAACCCCTCCCTGCAATGACCCCTCCCTCCACCCTTCATTACATAGCTGGCCTGTCCTCATCAAAAAGTCTCCCCACCGCAACACACACACCCAGACACACACACACACACACACACACACACACACACACACTATTATCTATTTCTGCTCCCTGTTTGTCTCTTCTATAGAACTCCCCAGAATTTGTTTTAGGTACTTGTTTGTTTACTTATCTCTCCCACTAGACTAGAAACTTCATAACAGCAGGAACAGGGTCTATTTCACTCTTCTGTGTATCCCCAGTGCCTAGCACAGAGCCTGGGATACAGCAGGTGATCAAAAAATATGTTGATCCATTGACTAATTCCTTTGACATTTATTTCACGAGTGTTTACTCTGTGCCAGGCACTGTTCTAGATGCTGGGGATACAGCAGCGGACAAAAATGGCAAAAACCCCTATTCTTAGAGCATACATTTTCATGGGGGGGACTGACAATAATCCATGAGCATAATAAATAACTAAACCATATAAAGTGCTATAAGGTGTTAAGTGCTATAGAAAAAATAGAGCAGAGTGAGGGGAGCAGGAATGATTGATAGGGAACTAGGTTGTGGGGTGAGATTTTAAATTGGGTGGTTTCAGCGGGAGGCTTCTTGGAAAAGGTGGCATTTGAGCAGAGTCAGGATTTGAGGGAGTTTGCCATGTGGATGTCTTTGGAAAGAGCTTTCCAGCCAAGGTAAAGTCTTAGGGCAGCCCTGTCCAGTAGAACTGTCTGTGATGGTGGGAATACTCCATCTGTGCCCTGTCCAATATGAGAGTCACTAGCCACATGGGGCTGGTGGGTACAGAATTGGGTGATGCAGCCGTCAAGCGTGGGCGTGCCAGGGACACTGAGGGAAGGCGCAGTGGAGAGAGTGGCGGAAAGCAGGAGCAGATGAGGTCAGGTAGGAGGACCCTGCCAGTCATCACAAGGACTCCGACTCTTATTCTGAGTGAGATGGGAGCCATCAGACGGTTCTGAGAAGCACAGTGAAATGATATGATTTATGTTTTAAAAGATTCCTCTGGCTGCTGTGTTGAGAATAAACTGTAGGGGCTGAGGGTAGACGCAGGAAGACTAGGCGAGAGGCTGGTAGGGGCAGGCAGGTCAAAGAGGGTGGCAGATCAGAGCTGGAGAGCAGCCGTTTAAGTAGGTGCTAAGTGTCAGGGTCTAGATATATTCTGAAGATTGACCCCAAAGGATTTTCTGACAGGTGCTGATTAAAACATATATTAAGCTCCCAATAAATGCCAGGCACTAGCTATGAACTTCTTCTAAGCCAGATTTGCCCAAGAAATGTCACCCAGGTTTTGACTGGTACCAGCTTTTCCCAAGACAGATTGCGCTATGGGGCATTTCTCACTTTCAGCCTCCTACGATTTGGTCTTCAAACATTGCCTCTTCAGGTCAGAGCCAATATAGCCTGCTGGCACTGGGAAATTTGTTGTTATTATTATTCACCCAGGATCACTCCATGATATGCACATTAAGAAAATAGATGACCTGGGCTTCCCTGGTGGCACCGGGGTTAAGAATCCGCCTGCCAATGCAGGGGACACGGGTTCGAGCCCTGGTCTGGGAAGATCCCACATGCCGCGGAGCAACTAAGCCCACGTGCCACAATTGCTGAGCCTGCGCTCTAGAGCCGGCAAGCCACAACTACTGAGCCCACGTGCCACAACTGCTGAAGCCTGTGCACCTAGAGCCCATGCTCCACGATAAGAGAAGCCACCAGAGTGAGCAGCCCGTGCACCGCAACGAAGAGTAGCCCCCGCTCGCCACAACTGGAGAAAGCCCACGCACAACAACAAAGATCCAATGCAGCCAAAAATAAATAAATAAATTTATTTTTTAAAAAAAAAGAAAAAGAAAATAGATGACCCAAGTTCTCCATAAATCCTTCATTCTCCTGTTTTATTCCCTGTCCATCACCTCCTCATCTCTTCTTGATGTTCAGGTTTTGCACTCAAGGCCAGCAGCTCTCTGGGAGACTTACATCTTCCTCCTCTCGCATCTGCTCAGTGCTCCTCCTGGGACTCACACAGCCTGAGGATGGGAAATTAAGTCATCCGTCTTCTGTAACCATATGGATAAGATGTAGTCATTACCATTGTCGGCATTGTTGTGCTTTGGAAGCTAATCAAGACAATAAGTACTAAATACCAAAAACAGTTAAGCTAATTGAAATAAAGTATATGCAGTTTACACCCTTGCATAGACAAAAAAATTAGCATGTGGCTAGATGGTGGCACTTATAGACGTTCTGGTGTCAAAATAAATCAGGGAATATGGGAGCCAAAGATGGAGGTGTCTTAGCACCCAATCAGTGTACCACCACAAAATGTTTCTCAAAACCATTTGGCTTGATTCTTGGAGGTTTCTTCTATATTGGAAAAAAAAAGTGTATTCCTACCCAAATATTTCTTTCAGGCTATAAACCAGCAGATTCGTGCTGTTACCCTGCCTCTGACTCAACTCCATGGCTGGCCGAAGCATCCAAAGACACTCAGATGAGAGAAGCGGCCTACCCAGGGGCCCTCTGAAGATTTTCTGTAAGTTCAGCAGATCCCTAGGTGGAAAAGTGTTTCCCGGGGTTTTAGGTTGTGACTGTCAGTTTTAGATCACATAAGTAAATTCCAAATCAAGAACAGGAAAAGGGAAGAGAAGCCATGGAGACCAGGGAAAACTCTATAAGGAATATGTGTTCATCTGGAATTTTGGGCGGTGCACGTGCCAAAAAACTCTACTAGAATTTGCTTCTGCAAAAAGTGGAATTGCCTGGGAAGGATGAGCTGCCGGGAACAGAGCCTCAGGGGCTCCCCAGAACTCAGCCCAAATAGTACTCTGTCTGTCTGTCTCTCACCTCTGCCAAGCTCTGTGCTGGCCACACTCGGGCTGCAGAGAAGTCCTCTCTGTGTGGCAGGGGGCATGGAGGCTGCAAGTGCCAATTTAGCAATCCTAGTGGATGAAAAGAACTCATACCAAATGTCCATGTATCCCCTTGTCCATGTGTGCCGACACTTTGGACCAGTCACTGTGGCCAAAATATGCGATAGGATGGTTGATTGGATCCCTATCCACAGGCCCACTGCCGCCTACTACCATGCCACATATAGCCAAATGGAGAAGCATGGGAAGGAAAAGTTGGCTGGAGGAGCAAGACCAATAGCTACATGGGTCCTATACTTGGTGCTAAAGAAAGAATCAGAATATGATAGAGAGTAGAGAGGATATTGCCTAGGAAAATGTACAAAGATACTTGAGCCTTCATACAGTTCCATTTTTTTGTAGTTCCACCATCTTGCCATTTCTTTACTGAATATTCAAAGAACAAGATAATCAACAGTAACGATTTCGTTCCGCCAGAGCCCTCCTCACCTGCAGTCCACAATTGCCTTGTATAAGATGAGGGTGGCAATGAACTAGAGAAGAAGTAGCCTTAAGAAGAGCCCAGTTTCTTCTTCCTCTCATAAGTGATCTGAATCATTATTCATTTTTTGATAGACATTTGTTATTTGGGGGGTGAGGTTGTCACCCAGTATCTAAACCCACTTTCTGTTTGGAAAATTCCTTACCTTACAAGCAGTGGTGTCCTGGTAAAAGTTTAACAACCTGCTATGAAGGGAGGGGAGACCTAACTTGCAGTGTTTGCCCATTTCTGTGGTGTAGCTCCTCCTACTATGGCTGATTTTAGGCTTAGCAATGTGATGTCACCGAATGCAGAATTGGGAAGAGAGGTACCATGGCACATCATTACAGAGTGTTTCCACCATCCAGATACAAAAGGCATAAAAAACTTCAGGAGCATCAATAATAGTAAAAGCAATAAAATAATTAGGAAGTGACAACTTTTGAGTATTTAATACCTTTGTTTTTAATATAATGTATTCAATTGAGTTTATATGATTTACTTTTTTAATTGTTTTTTTATGCTGATATCAATGTCACATACTGACCTTGACACAGCCAATATATATAACACTGCCATCACCATGATGACCCTTCATGCTGTCCTTTTATAACAGCCCACTTCCTTCCTACCCACATCCCCTCCTTAACCCTTGCAAATCACTAACCTGTTCTTTATTTCTATAATTTTGTCACTTTAAGAATATTATATAAATGGAATCTGGGGACTGTGTAACCTCTGGGGACTGGCTCTTTTCACTCAACATTATGCTCTGGAGATAAACACAGGTTGTGTGTGTATCAAAAGTTCATTCCTTTTCATTGTTGACTATTATTCCAGTTTGTTTAACCATTCACCCATTAAAGGATATCTGGGTTTTCCCAGTTCTTGGCTATTATGAGTAAACTGCTAGAAACATTTGTGTACAAGTTTTTGTAGGAACATAATTCTTCATTTCTGGGGATAAATGCCCATGAGTTCAATTGCTAAGTCATATGATGCTTACATGTCTAAGTTTTTAAGAAACTGCCAAACTGTTTTCCAGAGAGGCTGCTCTGGGCTTCCCTGGTGGCGCAGTGGTTGAGAGTCCACCTGCCAATGCAGGGGACGTGGGCTCGTGCCCCGGTCCGGGAGGATTCCATACGCCGCGGAGCGACTGGGCCCGTGAGCCATGGCCGCTGAGCCTGCGCGTCCGGAGCCTGTGCTCCCCAACGGGAGAGGCCACAGCAGTGAGAGGCCTGCGTACCGCAAAAAAAAAAAAAAAAAAAACAGAGTGGCAGCTCCATTTTACCTTCCCACCAGTAATGTATGAGTGATCCAGTTTCTCCACATCTTCATCAGCCTTTGGTATTGTCACTATTTTTTATTTTAGCCATTCTGATAGGTATGTAGTGGTATCTTGCAATTTTAGTTTGCATTTTCTTAAAGGCTAATAACACTGAGCATCCTTTAATGTGCTCATTTGTCATCAGTGTATCTTCTTTAGTGCAATGTTTGTGTGTTTTGCTTATTTTTTCAAATCGGATTGTTTGGGTTTTGCTGTTGAGTTTTGAGAGTTCTTTATACATTCTAGATACTACTCCTTCATCAGATATGTAGTTTGCAAATATTTTCTTCTACTCTGTAACTTATCTTTTCATCTCCTTGGGGTCTATTGCAAAGCAAAATTTTAAAATTTTGATGAAGTCAAATTTATTAATTTTTCCTACTATGGACCATGCTTTTGTTCTCAAGTCCAAAATCCAAGAACTCTGCCTAACCTTAGATCTCAAAGATCTTCTCCTATATTTTTCTGAAATTTTTATAGTTTTAAGTTTTACAATTAAGTCTGTGATCTATTTCAAGTTAATTTTTATATAAGGTGTGAGGTTTAGGTCAGGGTCCATCTTTTTGCCTATGGATGTCCAGTTACTCCATTCTCTTTTGTTGATAAGACTATCTTTCCTCTATTGAATTGTTTTTGCACTATTTGTCAGGACTCAGTTGGGCACACTTGTGTGGGTCTATATCTGAGGTCTCCATTCTGTTCCATTTATCTATGTGTCTGTCCCTATACCAATACCACACAGCCTTGATTACTGTAGCAATGTAATAAGTCTTGAAATCAGGTAGACTGATTCATCCCACTTTATTCTTCTTTCTAAAAATTGTTTTAGCTATTAGTTCTTATATCTTTCCATATAAATATTAGGACAATCTTGTATATATCTTCAAAAAATATTGCTTAGATTTTAATAAAAATTGAATTAAAACCATATATCTGGATGAAATTAGAGATTATCATACTAAGTGAAGTAAGTCAGAAAGGGGAAGACAAATACCTATGATATCACTTATATGTGGAATCTAAAATATGACACAAATGAACCCACCTATGAAACAGAAACAGAATTAGGGACATAGAGAATAGACTGGTGGTTGCCAAGGGGGAGGAGGGTGGGATAGGGTTGGATTGAGAGTTTGGGATTAGCATATGCAAGCTGGTATATATAGAATGGGTAAACAAGGTCCTACTGTATGGCACAGGGAACTATATTCAATATCCTGTGATAAACCATAATGGAAAAGAATATGAAAAAGAATGTATAACTGAGTCACTTTGCTATACAGCAGTAATTAACACAACATTGTAATTCAACCTATACTTCAATTAAAAAAATTTTAACTACATATCAATTTAGGGAGAATTGACATCTTTATGATGTTGAGTCTCCAATCTGTGACCACAGTGTGTCTCTCAATTTATTTGGGTCTTTTTTGATTTCTTTCATAAACTTTATATAGTTTTCTAGCATATAGGTCCTGTACATTTTTGTTATATTTATGCCTAAGTATTTCATTTTTCTGCATGGCTATGGATGGTATTGTATTTTTAATTTTGGTGTCCACATGTTTTTGCTAGGATAGAGAAATGTGATTGATTTCTATATGTTTATCATGTATCCTCTGACCTTGTCAACTCACTCATTAGTTCTAGGAGTTTTGTTTTGTTTTGTTTCTATAGACTCCTTAGGCTTTTCTATGTAGACAATCATGTCACCTGTGAACAAAGACTATTTTATTTCTTCCTTTCTGATCTGCATGCCTTTTATTTCTTTTTCCTGCCTATTGCACTGGCACAATGTTGACTAAGAGTGGTGGGAGAGGACATTCTACCTTGTTCCCAATCTTCGGGGGAGTGCATTCAATCTCTCACTATTAAGTATAGATTAGCTGTAGATTTTTTGTAGATGTGCTTTATTATGTTGAGGAAATTCCCCTCTCTTTCTATTTTTCTGAGAGTTTTGATCATGAATAAATGTTGAATTTTGTCAAATGCTTTTTTCTGTATCAATTGATACAATCATGTGTTAAGATAGTGGATTGCGTTGATTGATTTCTGAATATTGAACCAGCTTTGTATCTCTGGAATAAACCCCACTTGGTCATAATGTATAATTCTCTTTTATATTTCTTTCTTTCTTTTGGGCAGCAATGCATAGCTTGCGGGATCTCAGTTCCCCTACCAGGGACTGAACCCAGACCACAGCAGTGAAAGCCTGGAATCCTAACCACTAGGCCCCTAGGGAACTCCCTCTTTTTTATATTTCTGGTTTATATTTGTTAATTTTTAAAAATATTCCTTGCATCTGTATTCATGAAGGATACTGGTCTTCAGTTTTCATTTTTTGTGTTATCTTTGTCTGGTCTTGGTATCAGGGAAATAATTCATCAAATGAATTAGGAAGTGTCCCTTCCTCTTCTATTTTCTGGAAAAGATTGTGTAGAATTGGTGTGAATTCTTCTTTAAATGTTTAGTAGAATTCTCCAGTGAAATGATCTGGGCTTGGAGATTTCTTATTCTGGAGTTGTTAAAGAATTCGGTTTCCTTCATTGTTACAGGACTATTCAAATTATCTCTTTTATATTGAGTGAGTTATGATAGTTTGTGTTTTTTGAGAAACAGTACATTTCATCTAAGTTGTCAAGTTTATACGTACAGACGTCTTCACAGTATTCCCTTATCAGTCTTTTGATGTCTGTAGGGTTGGTAATGATACCCCCTGTCATTCCTGATAGTGCACACCTGTGCCTTCTCTTTTTTCTTTGTCAGTCTTGCTAGAGATTTGTCAATTTTTTTGACTTTTTCAAAGGACAAGCTCTTCATTTCATTGATTTTCTCCTTTTTTTTTTCTTTTTTTGGTTTTCATTTCTATTGATTTCTGCTCGTTATTATTGGGTTGGCCAAAATGTTCATTCTGGTTTTTCTGTAACATCTTATGGAAAACCCAAACAAATTTTTGGCCAACCCAATATTTCCCTCCGTTTGCTTTGGGTTTAGTTTTGCTCATCTTAATTCTGGATTCTTTAAGTGGGAACTTAGGTTATCAATTTGAGAGTTTCCCTCTTTTCTAACGTATGCATTTAGCACTATAAATTTCCCTCTGAGCGCTGCTGTATCTGTGTCCCACAAATTTTCATATGTTGTATTCTCATTTCATTCAGTTCAATATTTCTTTTACTTCCCCAAGACTTCTTTTTTGACACATGGATTATTTAGAAGTGTGTTATTTAATTTTCAAGTTTGAAGTTTTCCTGTTATTTTCCTGTTGTTGATTTTCTAGTTTAATTCCACTGTGGTCAGAAAATAAATTCTGTATGATTTTGATTCTTTTAAGTGTGTTACAATTTGTTCTATGGCCCAGGATATGGTCTATCTTGGTATATGCTCCATGATCACTTGAAAAGAACGTGTATTCCGATGTTGTTGGGTTACTGTTCTATAAGGCTCATTTGATCCTACTGGTTGATGGTGTAGTTGAGTTTTTCCACATCCTTGATGATTTTCTACCCATTGTTCTATGAATTGTTGAGAGAGGAGTGTTGAAATCTCCAACTAGAATTGTGATTTGTCTTCTTCTCCTTTCAGTTCAGTGTTTGCTTCACATATTTCACTGCTCTGTTGTTTGGTGCATACACATTTGGGATTGTTAAGCCTTCTTGGTGGATTGACTCTTTTATCATTATATCATATTCTTCTCTGTCTCCTACTGCTGGGAAACAGTGAAAGTCCAACTCCCCACTAGGTCTCTTCTGAAACCACCCTGATGGGAGGGAGAAGGGGCCTCATCACTGCTACGTGGGGTGGAAACCCAGGCCCCCTACTTGGCCTCTATGATACCACCCCAGCAGGGCTGTTGAAGTGCCTTGTCACAGTCTCTCAAAGCTGGAAATCAGGGCTCCCCACTTATCCTTTCTTGGCATGGGTGGGAATGGGGCCACAGTTTTCTATGGTGTTTGGTGGTTACTGTATGAAAGTTTTCTGTCTTGCTGTGTTGTTCCTTTCCTGGTCCTTTGGCTAGAAAAAGCAGACTTTGCTGGAGTTTTTTTTTCAAGCTCATTGACTTTTCTGACTTGCCAGCTACTTCAGCTCCAAATTTGGGAAATATGAGGCAAAAAAAAAAAAAAAAACAAAAAACCAATCCCAAGGAACACATTGATGTGTTCTTCCTCAGGTCCCAAGGTCCCTCCTGGTCTGCCACCTTCTTTCCTTTCAGTTTTCTTGTGTTTCTTTTACATATAATATCCAGGGGGTTAGTTGTACTTTTCAGGAGTAGGGGAGAGTATACCTACTGTCATTTATTTTTTAATAAAAGCTGTATTCAACAACCAGCTCACCAGTCCCTAAAATTTAACAACTGGCTCTTGTAAGCTGGCTCCAACATCACACTGCTATGAGTTTCAGAGGGAGTCAGAGACCATCTGCCACCACAGAAGCTAAAAATGCCACATGCTCTCATTCCCAGCCTTCCCTGCAGCTTGGGCACAGACACATGATGTCAGCTTGGCCAAGGAGATGCATCCGCCTGGGGCTGTGGGTCAGGCACTAGTGATGCAACAGGATAGTGGAGGATCCTTCTGGTGGCTATTCCAGGGGCAGCCATGACAGCAGTACCAGGGATGGCATCCACCACCAGGGGCTCAAACCGCGGCACCTCATGCTCAGTGGTGACAGCAGCGTTCTCACCAAACTTTTTCTATGACATGTCTTTGTGGTTCTGGCCAATGTCACTTCTGAGTTGAATTCTCCTACTTTCCCAGTGGTTCTATGAGTGGCTTTCAACAGCTCTGTTTCTGCTTAAATTGGCTAGGTCTGGCTTCTATCGGGTGCCAATAAGCATTCTGACTGATTGCACATTGCACTGGCCCTCAGCTGCAAACCCCTCTGGGAAACAAAAACCTCAGCCTCTACCACAAACATCTTCATTCTTACTTAGGGGAAATGATTTGGGGAGTAACTTAGAGCTAACAGAGCAGTGGAACTCAACCTAGAAGGGGCTGCTGAGAGGGGCTGCTAGGAGCCCAAAGCCACAACGAGGCAACTCATGTCTTAGCGGTCAAATGCCCCCGTCGGCTATTCTGACCTCCCACACAGTGACTTCATTATAGTCTCTCCCTGTGAGATGAGCAAGTGGCCATTGGGTGGAATGCACTAACTAGCCTGACCTTGGGAACAAGACAATCCAGATGACACTAAAATCTTATTCTCCCTTCTGCACTTCCCACTCATCCCGCCCCCGCTTCCACACTGCTGAAGACCTGATCACTGGTTTTTTATGTCCTTGAGGGTGGCTTTTGTGCGTGAAAAAGACCACTTATAGCTTTACTCGGGTCTTGAAAATTAGAATTTGATTTACTAAATGTGTAGATTCAGAAATATATGGCTCTTCCTTAAGCTTTAAAAAATCAGCTTATTATCCTATTTATAAGTCTAGCAAGTATTAACAATCACTTTGAGAGGGCTTTTGATTAATGTTTAGTCCCATTTATACACTTAGCTAATTAAACCTCTTTAACATTTTAAACAGCTTTTATAAATGTAACATATTCAATTCCTTTTTAAGTACTTCATCTGACAAACCTTCCCGAGTACTAAAGTGACTCATAGATTTAATAAATTAAGCATACAAAAAACAGTCAAGCTTAAATTCTCTTAAATTTCCAATCTATATGTAAACTTAGATTTCAACTTAAAATCACAAATCTCAATCAATTATTCAAGTGAAAGCACAAAAGAAGAATGTTAGTGGCCTATTATTCTAATAGCCAAATTCTCTTTAAAACTGTATGAACATTGGGGCTTCCCTGGTGGCGCAGTGGTTAAGAATCCGCCTGCCAATGCAGGGGACATAGGCTCGATCCCTGGTCCGGGAAGATCCCACATGCTGCGGAGCAACTAAGCTCATGCGCCACAACTACTGAGCCTGTGCTCTAGAGTCCGCGAACCACAACTACTGAGCCTGCGTGCCACAACTACTGAAGCCTGCGCGCCTAGAGCCCGTGCTCCACAACAAGAGAAGCCACTGCAATGAGAAGCCCGCGCACCGCAATGAAGAGTAGCCCCCGCTTGCCGCAACTAGAGAAAGCCCACGTGCAGCAACAAAGACCCAACACAGCCAAAAATTAATTAATTAATTAATTTAAATAATAATATATGCACAAATTCTTTGAACTTGAAAATATTAAAACTACAGCTTTGATTCCCTTAAACAGTTGTGTGCTGAACTTTCAAGTTTCCCTAGGCTTCGGAAATGTCTATGCATAAGGGAGATAATTTCCTTTGCTCTGAGGTTGTTAATGCATGAGATTTTGGGTGGGATGCTGACTGCATCCTCACTGGTGACCCTGTGGACCAGTCAAGCCCTATTTGCAGTCTCTAATTTTCTGACTTAAAGATGGAGGTGGCCAAAGAGATCACTCCCTTAGATACAAGTGGTTGATTACTGGCTTTCGAACCAGAGCCCAGTCCATAACCCCCATCCAAGACCCATACCTGATTTTGTAATTATTCGATTCTTAAAGTATGTAGCTATGGGGCTTCCCTGGGGGCGCAGTGGTTGAGAGTCCGCCTGCCGATGCAGGGGACACGGGTTCGTGCCCCGGTCCGGGAAGATCCCACATGCCACGGAGCGGCTGGGCCCATGAGCCGTGGCCGCTGAGCCTGCGCGTCCGGAGCCTGTGCTCTGCAACGGGAGAGGCCACAACAGCGAGAGTTCCGCATACCGGGGAAAAAAAAAAAAAAAAAGTATGTAGCTATGTTTATTCTCATATAACTTTAAAGAATCCTGCATTCTTTTCATATGATTCTTACCCCTTGGGGCTGCACAATTCTTACGGATGTTAAACTTCTATCTAATTTAATTCTGGTTATGTCTCAGAGCTTTGTCTGATTGTTCAGTCATAACTCCCAAGGTCATTCTCCAAGGTCACTGCTCCGCCCCACCTCTTCACCCTACTTTACCCACTGTGGTCCCTGAGTTCCTAATTCCCCTGGGAATGGAAGAGCAGGGTCCCTCCAAGATCTATGCTCCCTTCTACCTGGCAAGGCTAAGTAAGAAACTTCTTAAGCCTAGTACCTTCTCCCAGAGATTGTCTGGAGTTACCATGGCACTGCAGCTTCCTGCTTCCCACCCTCCCAAAGCAGGCACTACAATGACCAAGGTCTCTTGGAAGAACAAGGTCCACATCAGAAGCACTGGAGCAAATCCCTAACCTCCCAGAAGGGTGAGAGGACGTAACCAAGTCACCAACCAGTTCCTGGACTAAGGTTACAACCCAGGACTCCCATCTCCCAGCCCCGCACTAAGACCACTCAACCACAATGCCTTCAATAACAGCAAAGTCAGCAGAGCCAGGGAGGAGTTCACAGATTACAGCCCCAGCCAACCAGCCCAAACATTAGAGTGTGCTGCATACAGCCCTTTCAGTTGCTTGGTAAACAGCATAGAAATAGGCATGGTTCCTGCCCTCTCTAAAATAAATATACACACCATGTATTTGTGTTTTCACACTAGGGAGAAGCGACAATAAGAAATGACTGTCAGCTATAGTGGGAAGAGGGGGTAGGGCTGGGCCCCAATGAGCAGAGGCTGGAGGAGAGAAAACAAGGCATAGGGGTGGCCTCCAGGGGTCCCATCCTTGGGGAAAAACTCTTACCAAAAAAGCCCTGTACACAATGGGCCCTCCAAAAGCGCCGGATTGATGATGCTCTGGTCCCTCCGTCATTAGCATTTTGAAGAACCACTGGTGGAGGAGGAACAGGACAGCTAAGATAGAACGCAAACCTTCCCGCCGCTGGAAACCCAGGGCCATCTCCCGGGCTGCCGTCCATGTCCCATCTTGTCTCCTACAGCTCCTGGGGCTTCTGATGGCACTTCCTCTTTCCCACCGGCCACTGTCTGCTCATCAGCCTGGTATGCAGCCTCGCCAGCATCTCTCCCTCCAGCTGGCTGGGAAAGAAACCCACGATGCCTCTTTGGGTTTTGAGGGGATTTTTACTAACAGACACAGAGAAAGTGACAGCTGTAATTGAAACTAACAAACATGAAAACCGAAACATTCTCAGAATTCTTTAAAAGTTCTATTGCTGTCACCTTGGCTGTCACTGAATCCTCGGCGGGGCAGTGTCCTTGACCCCTTGGCCCTTCCTCCTCTGCCACCTGCTCAGCCGTAGGCCCTGAGCACCCTGTGCCCAGGCATTGTTTTGTTGTTGTTCAGGGTACAAAAAAGGCACAGGCTGGGTCTCTGCCCATCTTACGGCCGAGAAGGGAGATAGACAAGTACAAGTCACGGGGGTGCAGCCGGAGAGGCGCCTTGGCAGGCATGTCAACAGTCTCTAAAGAAAGTCTTGTCAAATGTCATATGATACTGCTTATACGTGGAATCTTAAAAAAGGCTACAAATCAACTTATCTACAAAACAGCAATAGAGTTACAGATGTAGAAAACAAACTTATGGTTACTGGGGGGTAAGGGAGGGGGAGGGATACATTGGAAGATCGGGATTGACACAAACACACTACTATATATAAAATAGATCACTAATAAGGACCTACTGTATAGCACAGGGAATTCTACTCAATACTCTGTAATGACCTATATGGGAAACGAATCTAAAACAGAGTGGATATATGTATAACAGATTCATTTTGCTGTACACCCGAAACTAACACAACATTGTAAATCAACCATACTCTGATAAAATTTTTTTTTAAAAAAGTCTTGTTTCGCGTGCTCCTCAGCGCTCCCATCTCCCTCCGTCATTCCAGCAGCGTCCAGCCCCTGCTCCGTCTCCAGCTGTGCCCCACCTGCTCTCTATCCCTCCCCTCCCACGGTCCAGGCAGCCTTGTCCCCGGAGCTCCCTGCTCCTCTTTTCGGCCCCCAGATCCAAGTGGGACTCACCCACCACCCAGAGAACATCCCAACAGCTGTGTGCTTAGTCAGCACTTGATAAAGCGTCGTTCAAGACAAACATTTCTAACTAAATCAAAAATAATCCAAACAGAGGCTTCAAATATTAAATCTTCCTTCTAGAACACAAACCCTACAAATATTGAAGTTTGCTCTTGGCACAAGTGGTGAACCACACAACTGATCAAGTTCTCTCTCAGATGATTATATCTTTTCTTTATCTAGAACCCAAACTCCTCACTCTGAGTTTCCTATCTGCCACATCGGATTCAATTCCCGGCTCGTTTGATTGTTATTTCCAGCGACGGCTTAAGCGCCAGCTGTACGGGCAGCGTTTGCTGCAAGTGCCCTTGAGCTCTGTTTCGTCTTTCCGCTTTCAGGATTCCCTTTGAGAGCTCTAAGTGTCAACAGGCACGATCATTATTTGAGTCACCTGATACAAGAAGAGATGTCACGCCGGCTGCCAAACGGGACCTATTATTGCCAGGTTCCGTGCCCTAAGGGAGAGGGCAGGGTCAATCCAAGCAGATGGTCTGTGAGCTTCGACAGCCAGAAGTTTTCACGGGGGTATCAGACCACGAGTGAGCTGGATCTTCAGCACAGAGCAAGGAAATGCCAGCTGCTGTCTTCGCTCAAAGCAGAAGAATGAATTAGCACTTCTCTGGGCCTGAAGTGGGCTTGAACTAGACCAAGGATACTGAAAGCTCGGGGCAGCTGCCCGGGATGCGGCCCTAACCCCGCACAGAGAGCCACAAGGAGAAGGCTAAGATGGCGACGGGCCCACTATCCTCCTTATTGGAAGGGTCCTGTGCCACCTGGGATGTGCCCACTTGCCAAGCTGCTTCCACTGTAAAGCAGACGGTAGCAGCACCTGTCCCTCAAAAGTACCATGGCCTCTACCCTCCCTTAGTCCCCCAGAGCTGTGCCACCAGGGCCGGATGCGGCTCCTCTCCTTTGGCTCCCCTCCACACCTGGAAGAAGGCAGCCTCAGTCAAGCTGCAGCCCCCCAGGAAGATAAGGTTGAAGGGTCAGTGAAGAGAAAGTCAGAGGAAACACCAGGACTTCAGGACAACACCAGGCTTCAGGACAAACTCTGAATATCCCCAAATGTGATGATCTCTGAAAGGCCAGGCCACTTGTCTTCCGGTGGGTTTGCCACTGTCCCATCACCCCTGTCTTTCCCTGGCCCCCACTGTCATTCTGTCCTCTGCCATCCTTCCAGGGACCCATCCCTGGCAAAAGTTTGGGCTCTTTTGTGCTAAGTGCTAAGTGCTCTCAGAGCCCCCACAGGCCTCCACCCTGGGTGACAAAGAATTCCCCCCCTAACCAGGCCCAGCCCAGCGCGTGTGTTGGTCAACTACAGCCTTGTACTGCACTGAACTGCAGTTGCCTTCCCTTGGGGAGAGGGGCCGGGGGAGGGTGGTTTACAGGCCGTGGTCTTTAAGACTCCAAGCTCTTAGGGCTTATTCATGTCCTTTCCCATTGGGGGGAGCGGAGGGGGCATGTTGATAGCCCGAGGTTATGTCTGGCTCGATCTTTCACTGAAATTTGTTCACCTACTGTTCCAACTGGGGCCTCAGGGCCCTGTCATACTGGAGGCCGCCCTGACCCACTAGCCAGGACCAAGATTCATTCAGGTTCAAAAGCCCCCGCCCTCTTGTTTCTCACGTTCCAGCTGAGCGACACCCATACTTCTCAGCTATTCGCTAAGCAGAGATGACTGACACAACCTGTGTCCAATGAAGAGCCGAGTCTTCAGGGCTCAGGTCACTACTTTCTCTCAGGGGCTCTGGAAGAAGCAGGTTCTTTCCTGTGGGGTCTCAGCATCCCACAGACCCAACAGGGAAGTCCGCCCACACCAAGGCCCCGATGGGGGGACCAGGCAACCTGATTTAGGGCTCAGAAAAGGAACAGAGTCCTGCGTGCAAAGCTTCCCAGCCAAGCCTAGCTACACGTGTGGCCCCTGCCATCTCTGCGTTTGGAATCTGCTCTGAACACGTCTGTGTTCTAGCTTTTTGTGTTTGACCTTCACTTTGCTCCTTGGCGAAGTTCCTCTGAAATTCCACCTGGCCTTGGCCAATCTAAGGGAAAAGGAATCTTGCCTTCATGTAAGCCAGGAGGATCAGTCAGAGGCCAGATGCAGTTGGAGGCTATCGCGGCGCCAGAGACCGAAGCGGCCGACTGGACCGAAATACTTAAATCTGAATGACAATCCAGGACAGCTGGAGGGGCATCTCTCTTCCTTACGAACAAAACAAATAGCCTCACAGCAATCTGTCCCTTCTTTCCTGACCAACTTCAGGGCTCTAGCTGTTGGCCTGAACACCTGGGAGGAAACTGGGGAAAGGTAAGGAAGAAGTTGGGCCACCTCCAGAGTAAATGGGTAACGTAGGGTTGAGGCATCCTGGCACTGGATGCTCAGAGCTGCCCAGGGCTTTGTAAGTCCAGGGAACCTCTCTGCCCCACCCCCTTGCATCCCAATGAGGAACTAAAGGGGCTTGAATGGGATCTTTGATCATAGCGGGTCCACCAGGTGGCAGTGTTACCCGGGCCCAGTCCAGACAGAGCCTGCAGTGAGAGAGCGGCCACCAGAGGGCAACACAGGGACAGACGCTCAACCACGCAGCTGGTTGCCTAGCAACTGTGACGAAATGGGCTCCCAGTTTGCACCCTCTGCAAGGCCTCCCAGGTTATTTCTGGCGTAACAAAGACTGTTGCACGCAAGGAGTGGCCTCAGGAATCCCAGAACTGCCTCTCTTTTAAGCCTGGAGACTCTAAAATGGTCCAGGGACCCCTAAGCCAGCACGACCCTGGCGTCTAGGGGATTGGGCAGCTCCTGTCCCTGCCCTTTGGACTGCCAAGGATCAGGAAAAGAAAATAAACATTTTCCATTCCCCTCTGTAGCCCCACAGCCGTTGGGACGCTCTGATTTCCCTAGTGGCTAAAGCAGAGCAACCTCCTCCCTCTCCCATCCCCCAACCTCCCCCTTCTCAGCAGGGACTGGATTAACAGCATGTGACCTTGAGCCAGACCTTGAGCCTCCAGCTCCTCAACTGTACTTCAGGGGGGGGTCGAGGGGGTGCTGATAAGATCCAGCTCTGACCTTCTGTGGTCTTGATTCTCTCCCTTTCCTCCAAGAATTCTGTCCTTGCCTCAAAACTCTCCCTGATTTTGACGACCCTGAAAATAGAATTCTTCCAATTCCAGATGGATAAGTATGACCCGAGAAACCAGAGATGGAACCAAGAAAGTGAGGCAGACACAAGACAAGGAGTGTGGTTATAATGAGCTCAAAGCCTGTGCCGGTCTGGTCTGTGAAAGGGCCTGGGTGAGACGAGGTCAGTGCCCAGGGCAGAGTCAGGGGGCCACTCTAGTCGTGGCATCAGTAGTGGTTCCAGGCACGTCTCTGGGTCATGAGGAGCCCGCTGGCCCTAGGGCTGGGCTCTGACTGGGGCCTGGTGTCGATCACTAAGGTGTCGGGGTCTCCAAGGGGCACCACGGTGGAGGATCACACGGGCATGTGCAGCTCGTTGTACTCATCCTGGCCGTCCTCGTCAAAGTTTGGTTCAGCATCTTCAGAGTCCAGCTGCAAGAGGGAGCAGAAGGTTGGGAGAGGCCGGCAAGCGGACTCACCGCCTCCCGTTCCCCAGCTCCTCCTTGGGCCGGCAGCCCTCACTGCCCCTAGACCTTTCCAAGCCTCACTGTCTACAGGGACTGTGGCCCCAGGTTGAAGCACTTCCCTCTGGCCAAAACCTTCAGGTCACCCCCCAGCGATACCTCCTAGTAATAATAATGATGATAGCAGCTACCACACAGAAGTACTTTCCTGGGGCTCTGAGCTCCTGTGGTACCTTTGTAAGCCATGCGTGGGCAGAGGATTTTCAAAAAGATGTCCCTTCCTCTAGCTGACAAAAACAGGGCTCAGAATGGATCTCAGCACTGCCCCGCGCCCGCTCATCCCTCAGCTGTGTGCCTTTGCTCAGGACACAACCTGCACAGCTGTCTACAGCAGCCCTGTGCTTCTTTCACACCAAGGCACCGTTCTCATTGCTTTACCTGGAATTGTGTTTAATCCTCACCACGATCCTATAAGGGAGAACCTATTAGCCCCGTCATACAGATGAAAATGAGATTTCGGAACGTTAGGTAATTTGTCTGTGGTCACACAACAGCAAAGACTGGCACCCAGGGCCCAAGCCCCTAAGACTGCCCCAAGCACCTTCCCTTACCGCCTGTAGCTCCCTGTCCTGGAAGAGCCGGGGCAGGAGGCAACGCCTCAGGGGCACCGTGAGCAGCAGCAGGAAGGGAAAGGCGAGCGAGGCCGCCGTGGACTTGACCACCCAGAGCAGCGCGATGCAGCCCAGCTGGATGCACGTAAACAGGTGCATCCTCCAGGTCTTCACCTGGGGAACAGGCGTCAGGTCTCACCACATCTTTAGGAACTCGGGTCCCCAGGTCCCAACTTATCCTTTGGAGTCCCATCTCCAGCCCAGAGATCCCTCGGCCCCCCCCCGCCGCTCCCCATCACCCCGTCGCCCCACCTCTGTGCCTCCTGGCCCTACCTTGGTCACATAGGGCTGTTCGGGATGGTGTTTTGCTGGCATGAGTATGAGCAACAGACGCTGGGACAGCTGGATGCCAGACAGTGATGTGACCCCCATGTACAGGAAAATCCCAAAGAGCACAGCCAGTGGGATCCGGCGCAGCACAGCCCCCATGACAATGGACAGGCCTGGAGGAGGTGACACACACCTACGTGACCCCTCAGGCAGCCCCCGTGAGGATGGAAGGGCCTGGTGGGGAGGAGATGAGCCGGGCCTCATCACTGTGACCAAGAGAAGATGCAACAGGACAGAGAACCAAGAAAGGGCTCAAGCAAAAAGGCACATGGAGTGTCAAGAAGCAGGTCTGAGGGTCAGAGCAGGGGCTAGTCACGAGGCGTTTGGAAACTCAGAAGGGATCTGGGTCAAGCCTGGGATGGAGAAAGGATTTAAGGTCCAAAACGCAAGTCTGGGGGGTGGGGACCGGGGCCGTGCAAGGTGGGCGCTCTCACCCACGAGGCTGGCGATGAGCACTCCAGTGACCCGCTGCTCCCGCACCTCCTGGATCTGGGGCTTCTCGCCCGGAGCAATGGCAGTGCGCATAACAGTCAGCGCATTCACGTGGGTGACCGAGCGGACGGTGGCGGCCGTGAGCCAGGGCAACCCAAACAAGCCACAGAGCCCACCCAGGGAGCCGATGAGAAGCAAGTCCAGGTGGAAGCCGGAGCCTTTGAGCAGCCTCCGCGCCTTCTGGCTGACGATGAGCCTGCGGGGAGAGGATGGGAAGTGGGGGTGAGTTGGGGGTGGGGGCGTGGCCAGCGACAGGGTCAGGCACACACAGCAGGGACGGTGTAGAGGGGGAAGGACATGCAGAGCAGAACTCTCCCAGGACCTGCCAGCTTCCTCTTTCAGGTTCTCAAATTGAAGTTCTCATATTTAAGCAAATCTGAGGCAAATTCCCATACTGTGGATATTTAAAACACCACAAAAGCCAGATGCCAGCTCTCACCACATCATTGTGGTTTAACCAAAATGAGATACATGTGAGCGTCACTGAGAGAACATGCTGCCAGGGTTTTCTGAGGACTGTCAAGTGCCACCCTGCAAGTGGTGGTAGTAACAGACAGGTATCATGTCAAAGCACCACTGGGGGGCTTCCCTGGCGGCGCAGTGGTTGAGAGTCCGCCTGCCGATGCCGGGGACGCGGGTTCATGCCCCGGTCCGGGAAGATCCCATGTGCCGCGGAGCTGCTGGGCCCGTGAGCCATGGCCGCTGAGCCTGCGCGTCCAGAGCCTGTGCTCCGCAACGGGAGAGGCCGCGACAGTAAGAGGCCCGCGTACCGCAAAAAAAAAAAAGCACCACGGGGAAACCACGCCCCAGGCCCATGGACACCCTCCGGCCGCCAATCCCACGGCTCCCCGCTCCTCCCCCCCAGCCCTCTCACGCAGTGATCTGTGTCTCCATGAAGATCAGGATGAGGACCAGGAGGGCGGGCACGGCGGCTGCCACCATCATCCAGGGCGGGAAAGGACGGGCGCTACCCAGGGGCGGGATGAACCACGTGCGCTTATGGGGGGAGGTCACTGAGAGCCCCGTGGGCACCGTCAGCTTCTGCATGACCAGAAGGAAGACCGGGTTCAGGGCCGCTAGCAACTCCACGTAGCAGCTTCCCCCCACCAGCTCTGTGTCCCCAGTACCAGGGCTCCAGGGAACATGGGTGTGAACAGGTGTGGGGAAAATCAGTTTTGTATCCTCCAAAGTCACTGTGCCTCCAAGGGGTCTGGCAGCAAATGAGGAAATGATATACCTTCTCCCTGAGCCCCAGAGCTGCCAGGAGACCTGCTGCAGGGGCACCTGTCATTCTGCCCCCAGTCCCACACCTGGTCCTCCAGGAGTCCTGACTAAGGGCCACACATAGCCCCAGACCCCCTGGCCGGCCTCCTCAGCTGGACCACGCAGCTGCTTCTGAAACCCCCAGCCTACCCACCCCTGTGCAGCCCCAGCACATAGCCATTCCACTAGGAAAGCTGGGTTCCAGCCCTGACCGGCTGCTGGCGCAATGGGGACATGTTATGGCCTGCCTCTCAAGCCCCTGGGGTGAGAACCAGCTGCCAGAGGGGGTCGGGACTCACTCACCTGTGTGTAGGTGTCTGTAATGGAGTAATCCACCAGGACCATCACCAGAATGGAGATGGGGATGCCGAAGTCCCCGATGATACGGCGAGCCTTGAGAGGGGCCAATGAGGGGAAGGGAGCAAAAGGTAGATGGAGGGGAGGGTCAGGAGACTAACGTGGGGGTGTTTTACCCGGACCCCTCTTGGGCCTGAGCAGGAGCCAGAGGTCCCCTGGCCTGTCCCTTTAAACCCCGCAGGTGCCAGCCCAGCCCAGCCCACGAGGGCATTCCTCTCCTGATTACACTTCTCTGAGGCTTCAGACAGGGGCAGAGGCTGCACAGACTCGGATGAGGTCTCCCACGACCCGGAGAAGGGGACAGCCCCTCTCTTGAGCGGAGCCTGGCAGTGACAGCAGGAACCGCGGGACACCCACAGGGGGTCCACAGGCCCTACTCCCGCCGGCCACGCACCTTGCCGCCCAGGAAGCGGCTGTTTCTGAACTTGCGCAGGAAGAAGGCAATGAGGAAGGTCCCGAGCATGAGGATGAGGGACAGCAGAGCCGTGTTGGGTTGGTTCCTGGGGCCCGGCGGCCCCTCGGTGGGGGGCAGGGCACTCCCATTCAGGTCCAGCTCAGCTGCCAGGGCTCCCCCAGGGGGGTAGAATGGCAGCAGTGGGTGCTCCGTGAACACCTGTGTGGGTTACGAGGTTGCCCTAGCGCTCACCTGGGCAGATGCCTGATTTCATAGCATCAGTACACCTGTGAGGGAGAGGGCTGGCCCCTCCCACACCTAACCAGGCAACGTAACACAGGACATGCAGCTCCATCTCACACACAGACGCCCTTCCTCTACATAGTGACCCAAGGCCCCCAGACCCATAGCCCTGACAATGCCCCCTTTCCGTCCCATACCTGTTCAGGTGAATCCTGGACTTCAAACCTCTGGGTTTGACTCCCTGCCCTTCAGCTCAGACGTAGCCCTAGGGCGTCCTCAACCCCCAGGCCCACAGCCTACAGAGCCTTCCTCATCGTCCCTCCTCCCCCCAGGCTCTCCTTCCCAGGTGCTGCCCAGCCCCCATCTACACCCCACCCCCCCAAGACCTCTCAGGGCCTCCACCTTGTAGAGCTTGTGGAAGGTCTCATAGATGAAAATGAGCGAGATGAGGAAGGCAAAGATCTCCTGGGTGAAAGGTGAGATGTAGCGGACCAGGAAGCTGCCTTCCGCGGCCACCAGGGCAAGAACAAAGACCACCAGCCAGAGGCCAACCCACACCCGGCCTGTGAGGTACTCCAGGCCCTGGGCTCGGCAGAACTAGAGGTCGGGAGAGAGAGGTGGTCACCCACAGCCATCTAACCTGGCCCTCAGGGCCCCACGGGACGGGCAGGAGGTGAACCCCGAGGGAGAGGAGGGGGAAAGACCGCAGGGGCCCATCACCTGGGCCAGGGGCACAGGGTGGAGCAGGTGACCCCTGGGGAGGGGCAGGGTGGCTGTCACCTTGAAGAAGGCTTCTTCGAAGACGAGCAGTGGCCCCGAGAAGCCGACCACGAGCAGCGGCTGGGCCCCCAGCAGAGAGAAGAGGACACCAAGCACAGCCGTGGACACGATCAGCTCAGACACACCCATCAGTCCTTCTGTCTTCTCCCCTGGCGCGGGCAAGGGTCAGTGGGACGGCCCTGGCCTGGCTCTTTCTACCTGGCCCCTCTTTCTTGTCTAGTTTCCCCTAACCTGGGGACCCAAGAAAAACGGAGCAGCCCCCCAGAGTGGTAGCTAGGGACCCTCACCACTCTCAGCCCTCCTGCCTCTCACCACCAGCCCCCCACCCCGGATCTCCCACCCCTTGCACCCACCCCCTCTCACTTTACTGTCATCCCAGAAGTGACCACTGGGACACCCTGACCCAGCAACCCTGCAGGTGACAGTGAGCCCCCTCCTCTCCTCCCGCCCCTCACCTAGCAGCCCCCCGAAGGTGATGGCGGGACTGAGGGCAGCAAAGTAGATGAAGAGCACGGCAGCCACGCACTGGGAGTGCAGGGCGTCCCGCAGGTCGCTAGGGTAGTGCGGGTACCGGCGCTTCACATCCCGGACAAGCCCCCCAAACACCGAGCCAGTGCGCAGCAGGGGGTCGTCGTCAGGGGGCACCTCAGAGCCCCCTAAGTCCATCGCCAGCTCTGGGGGAACAAGAGACTGCTGGAACCTCGTGCTTGGAGCAGGCCCTGGGCCCAATCCTTCCCAGCCTGGGACGCAGTGCAGAGACCTGGGTCAGGGATTGGAAGCTGACGTGCAGGGCTCAAGAGTCGGGATGGGGCTGGGGTCAGAGCCGTGGGAGCCGCGGAGGGGGCATATGTTCAGGGGGCTCCGGGCCCCAAAGGGTCTGACCTTTCCCAGGGGCCACGTAGCCGCCCTGGGTGGTCATCTCAACTTTGGTCTGCTCCCGCTCCCGCCGCTTCCTGAGCAGCTCGCGCTGGAAGGCAGCCACGGAGCGCAGCAGGTCTCGGCCCTCCACCTCGGACGGGGGGATCACGATGCTGCCATCCAGGAACTCGCTGATGGCGCTCAGGAGGTCCTGCCGGTCGTCCGCCTGATAGGCAGCATCGTGGAATAGCTGGAGGCAGGAATGCCAGGGGCTAAGCCCACAGCCCAGGGAGGCCCTGGGACGGGGGGCTTTGGGGAGGAGGTGTTGGGCCATCAGAGAGCCAGAGGCAAGGTGGACGGTCAGCCACATACACAGGTCCAGTCCACTTATCAAAACTATGACTCATGTCCCTGCTGGCCGGCAGGCAGCCACGGCCCTGAACACCTCCCAAACCCCCATGACTGCCCGCGCTTTTCCCCTGGGAGCCTCCAGACTTTTCCAGAATGCAACAACTGAAGGGATGACGCCTGGCATAGCGCTACCAATCCAATCTCCATCCTCACTGGAGAGTGCCCACATCCTGTTGGTTGGGAAATATTTCGAACATCACCCCTGGCTAGAGGACCCTCCTGTCCAAGCCCAGCTTCCCTTTCGAGTCTCATGTCACATCCAAAGCTTCAGCGTCTGGGCTTCTTCGTTCCTGCATCCACCTCCCTGTCCCCTCCCATAGCCCCAGCCCAAGGCTCCCTTTTCCCTCTCAGCTCACCCCTCCCTCCACCACTCCAGAGCGCTGCCTCCACCCCGAAGGGCCACTAGCACCCCTGTACCCATGGATACCACTGGGGGCAGCGAGTGGGACAGAGAACAAGCAGGGCCCAGGGGAACAGGCCTAGAACGCCCAGCCTGGGGGCTGCCGGACCCACCTTGTCAGACATGAGGGTAGCAATAGAGCGCCCAAGCTCGTGATAGTCGGTGCTGGTGTGGCCGGGCCCCAGCATCACGAAGAGAAAGCGAACCGGCACGGGGACCTCAAGCACAGACTCCAAGAGTACAGCTTCGTTCAGGCGCACAAAGGCTGCCGCTGGCTGCTCCAAGAAAGGCACACAGCCTGGCGGGACAGTAAGGCACAGGGTGCTGGGCAAAGGGGCGCAGTCAAGGCAGGCCCTGGGGGGATATCTGGGGCCATGATGTACAGTTGAGCAGGTTGTGCACTGCACAAAGAAACCCCAATCTAAAGAAGCCCTATTTGCTTATATGTCTGTACATTTATTACAATTTACCAGCAGATGGAAATCAAGGGTATTGAGGAAGGGGTGCTTTTTTCTAATTCTCACAACGGTGTTATATGGACTAGAAGCAATCCAAGATAGCAGAAAGCTGGATGGGAAGCAGGCAGAGGATTAGGGAAGATGGGTTGAGAGGAAGACCAGGGGCAAGGTGGGGGCCTGGTTGGGGATGGACGAGGCAGCCTGCAGGCCAGAGCTCAAGACAAGCAGACCATGGTGGGGGCATCCACGCCCTGTAGCCCACATGCCCCCAGGGCCCAGCCCTCCTTACCCACGAGCACAACAGTAGCCTCAGCATCTTCAGGGATCTTCTCCAGCAGCTTCAGGCTTTTCCCCCGGTGACCATCTCCCCCAGGCATGTGGAGGGGCTTCTGAGGACGCAGAACTGGAATAGGGCTGGGACCCAGACCGGAGGCCATGGCAGGCCCTCCCATCCCTTGTTCCAGGCCTGGACTCTGCCCACCAACCCCTGGATCTGGGCCCTGCTTTCTCCCTCCCCAGCCAGGGTGGAGACTATTGGTGAAGTGCCCCACAGCAGGATCTGGACCCCTCCTCCAAGCCCCCTCCTATATCTCAGCCTTACCTTGTTTAAATGGCTCCCCTGGGTCTGCCCCATCATCCCATTTTAAATTTCTGTTTCTCCAGGGCAGGGGTCCCTCCTGAATGTAGGTCCCCCACATCCCTAGTATGGTGCCCGGCAACCAACCTTCCTGACCCACTCAATGAAGCCATCCATGGCCTCCACTGAAACTGGAAGCCCTCCTCATCCCCCAGCCCAGGTCAGAGCAAGGTGACTGACCTCCTTGGCCTCAGGGTCATGAGGCCAGAGTGGGGCTGGCTCCCCCAGGTCATCAGCCACGGTAGGCACTGCACCATCGGGGCCATGGCTGGGGGTTGGGTGATGATTCCCTAGGACCGAGTTCACGCTGGAACTGGACGCATTTCGGGGAAAGAAGCCACTGTCCTTGTCATCATTGGGATGGCTGAGGAGAGGGCAGAGGGGGCAAGGCAGGTTAGGAAGACAGCCCCTTGGTGGCCTGAGGTCATGAGGAAATGAGGTCAGGGCCTCCATCCTTTTTGCCTCAATGTAAGAAGGAACTTTCTAACGGTTGGTACTGTCCAAAGATAAATAAGGAATGAGCTCCCCATCATTTGGGGTATTCAAGCAGAGGCTCGAGAGCCACTCAGTAGAGTCTGTGCTCCTGGAAGGCAGCTGAACCTGAAGGCGCCCTCCCAGGTGCCCCACCCTGGCACCTGTGTTTCAGCAGCAGGGTGCGAAGGACACTGGCCCTGTCCTCCGGCCGGATCTGGTCAGACACAATCATGGTCTCCACCACGAGGTGTGCGATGCCTGGCAGAGTGGTCTGCTCCAGGTCCAGAAGGGCAGCTCCTGGGGGCACAGTCAGGGGAGGGAGCACGGTCCCGTCAGGTAGAAAAAAACCACCCCCCAGTGGCTTGCTCCCCAAGGACAGGCAGACATGCTGGGTGAGCCAAGCACCTGATGTGCCCAGGTGCACACACAGCTCCATGTGGCCACAGCCCCGCCCGAGAGGGATGCAAAAAGAGAGCACGGGGTGAGGGCACAGCCCCTCCTTGCCCAGAGAGGGGGTCATCTGTTGATTTACTGCATGTGGACAGATACCTACTGTGCCCCAGGTACAGTGCTAGGTACCTGGGCACAGCCCCACCCCTCAAAACTTATAGCTGTGCAGGCAGCTGGACCCCATGTCCCCAAAGCGGCAGCCAGACCTCGCCTGGCCCCAGGGCTCCAGGGAGCAGTCCCTGGAGCTGGGCAGCCCAGCACAGGCTGAGCTCTGTGGTTTGTGAAGAGAGCCTGCAGCTCTAGGGACAGGCCTGCAGGGCCCCTACCGTGGGCAATGGTCCTCCTGAGCTCCAGCAGGCTGCGGAAGGAGAGCGAGGCCACGTGCGGCTTCCCCCAGCGCTCCGTCTCTTCCTCCACGTCCTCTTCAAACTTGATCCAGCGAGCCGTCTCCCGCCAGTGGGGCTCCTGGCTGCGGTCCAGCATCAGCTCATTCAGCTCCACAAACACCTGGGGTGGGCGCCAAGGGTGAAGGCCTGGAGGCCGCCAGGTGGGACCAGCTGTCCTGGGGACATGGCGATGGGCCAGGCAGGGAGGGAGGGAGAAGGGGGGAGGAGAGGCGAGAAGAATCCAAAGGCCCACTTCCTCGGGGTCCGGTACCTCATGAGGCCTCCGGTCCAGCTGCTGCTTCTTCTTCTTCCTGCGCAGGATGGGGGCCAGGCCACTGGGGCTGCCCCTCCCGCCCTGCGTCCGAGACGGCTTCTTTACCAGGTGCCGGCGCACGCCAGGGTTGTCCTCCAGCCGGTGACCTGTGGAGAAGATGGGCTTGGCGGTCCCAGGGTTCCAGCTCAGGGCCTCGGGGTCATTGCCAGCCCCTCCAGCTCTGCCCAGCCATTCTACTCGGTAGTGCGGGGGGGCCGCCACAGTCACCCAGGGACCATGCGGACAAAACCATATCGTCCAGCTGGGCCATTTCATACATAAGGAGACTGAGGCCCAGAGAGGGGAAAGGACTAGTCCAAAGTCACACGGGGACACTGGCTAAGCCACAGTAAAAGGCAGACCCCCAACTCAGTCCACAGCCCCGGTCACGGCCACTGTCTCTTACTCGGCAGTGCCAGGACCCACATTAAGTCACCAGGCCCCGCGCCCTCGGCACCTTCCCTGTGCCCCTCAGCACCCACGTGTACTCCCCCATGGGTACACATCCAGACGGACTCAGGCAGAGCTTCTCTCCCTTCCTTCCCATCTGCCCTTCCAGGCCCACAGCTGGGGGAAGGCCAGCAGCCCAGTTACTCACAAGCCGGTCCGCCCACCATGGGGCTCAGCTGGCCCCTGATGGATTCCCACAGGTCATAGTCCTCAAGGTCCAGCACAAACATCTCTAAGTCCTCTGAGGCCAGCGAGTCTCGAGGGCTGGGGGCTGGAGCCCTCTGAGGGCTCTGACCCTCAGCGTCCCCGGGCCCAGGGCTCAGTGCCCCGTTGGGCTCTGTGACCTCCTCCAGCGGGCTCATCATTCCCCCGATGGCCAAGGCCTCAGCCCCTGCTCCTTCCTAGAGCCCCGGCTCTCCTGAGAGGTAGGAGCCTGGACAGCAGTGGTCTTGGTCCAACCAGAGCTTGAAAGTGGCCGGGCCTCCTGACCCCGACTCCCAAGGTCCCCAGGCCTGCTCCCTGCTGCTTCCAGCCTGCACCCTAGGTCTGTAAACACGCCCTCCCCCTGACCACCCCCCCATCCCACCGCTGCCGCCACAGCCGCCGCTGCTGCTGCCATCGGATTGTTCCTGTCCCTGTCCTCAGGCCCTGGCAACTTTCCATGACGTATTACACTCAGAGCCCTCCCCCCTCCCACCCCACCCCTGCACACACACTGTGGTTCCAAGGGGAGGAGGGCGGGGTCGGTGATGCCCCTGGCTGGGCACAGAGCCCCATGGGTGCGGACAGGTGGCACAGAAACCAGGGCACTGATAAGACGGAAGGAACCTCCCGAGATCACAGCCAGGCCCGGCCGAGGGTGGTGTGATGGGAGTAGGAGGCTCCTGACACAGGGAGAGGCAGGGCCTGGTGGAGTGGCTGGGACTCAGGGCCCTGGTTCCAAGCGGGTAAAAAGAGTTTGCCCCGAGAAGAGAAGCCTCGGGGGAGGGGGGGTACAATGATGTCTCCAAACGTCATGTGGAAAAAGGGCTGCCTTATTCCAGGGGTGACTCAGAGGACACAACCAGGACGGAAGGGCAAAGGCATCGTGAGGGGAAGTCTCAGCTCTGGCACCCAAGGCATGGCTTGGTGAGGTAGTGAGTTCCCCATCACTGGCCACATTCCAGCGGACAGGGATACCGCAGAGGAGCTCAGCCCTGGGTGGGGGAGAACACAGAGCCTCTCCAAGGTCCCTCACAGGCTGGGCACCCCTGGAAGTGGGTGTCACTCACTCTTCATGTCGTCCAGGTCCGCGGAGCCCAGCATCTGGGCCTCCGCCTCATCCGTGGGCACCTGCTGCTCCGGGCCACCCGGGCTGCCCAGGGCACTGCCTGGGCATAGCCGTTCCCGCAGGTCATAGCTGGCTGACGGGCTCCGTGGCCGGCTCTTCTCTCCGGCGACTCGGGAGACCCGGGCCCGGGGACTAGGGGAGCTGAGGAGGCAACACGGCAGCCTTGAAACTGGCAGGGACCCTCGGTGGAGATGGGCCAGGGGAGGGGGTTCCTCTGCCCTCCCCCAGCTTGGGGCAGGGCCTGGAGAGGCCCCCTGGGGACTACACACAGGCTCCTCCTGGGCAGAGAGAAAAGCTTACCTCCACCTTCCTGCCCCCGCCGCGCTGGTCCCCAGTTCTTCTTTGTCCCCATCCTCCTTTTCACCCAGACACCTTCTCTCTCCTGGAGGACTCTCCCTGCCCGCCCTCTGGTGCTCTCCTCCTTGCCAATCATGCAGAGAAGGGGCACGCCCTCCCCGGCTCCTCCGCCCCGCCTCCTTTCCTCCTAGCTTCTCCACTGGGGTCAGGAAGGAGCCTGGGACCTGCTCTGGGCTGGGCTGGAGGCCAGTACCTGACCGAGTGCTGGGGGCTCTTGTCGGAGCGCGGGCCCACCGCGGGCAGGGGCTTGGTGAAGGCGGCCCTCCCCGAGAGGCCGGGACTGTCGTCCTCGTCACTTCCAATGGAGAACTGTGGATAAACCCCGTGTGACCTGGGTCCCTGCCCTGACTCAGCCCCAATACCCCACTCAGCCCCGCCTCCCCCTAACCCTGCCGGGCCTCCCCTCCCCCCTCCAGGCCTCCCCTTCTCTCCCTGAGCAGCCAGCCCTCCCTGGGGACAGACCTTACCTTTGCTTTGGGTGGGGACCCTGCGGGTGGAGGTTCTACAGGCTCTGCCTCAGACTCCCCTTCCTCTTCCTCCTCCTCTTCCTCCTCCTCATCCACTCCGGCTCCCCCCTCCTCCTGGATGGGAGGGGTCCCCTCAGAGGGGGGAGCAGAGGTTCTCTCCTTCTTCCTCTTCCTCCTGGTTTGCCGGGCAGAGGTGGCGGGCAGTCGCCGCAGCTTGTGGGGTGGAGGCAGGCGCACCGAGAGCGGGTGGTGGGTGTGGTGGGATGTGTGCCGGTGAACTGGGGGTGCAGGAGAGCTGGTTGGGGCCCCCACAGCAGAAGGGGGCCCCTCACCACCCTAGGGACGCATGCCTTATTCTAGCTCAAGGCCTCAAACAAGGGCACCCTAGTCCTTCCTCCAGAGTCAGGCTCCCCCCAACACCTGTACCCATAGCCTGTCATTGGGAAGGCCTGGTAGAGTCGGGGGGATGGAGTGATGGAGAGGGGAGGTTGTGACAGGGAGGATGCGGGGATGAGAGGACAGGACACAGCAAGGAAGGGAAAGGTAGAGTCAGCAGAGCTAAGGAGGGGAGGAGAGGTGGCAGAGAGACGAGAGCAGGGCCAGAGGTATGACAGAGCCTTGAGGAAGATGAAGGTCACCAAGGGAGGCCTCAGGCCCATCTCCCTACATCTCCCCTGTGTCTGGGGCTCAGCTCCCCTAGCAGGCAGACAGGTGATGGGTAAGTGAGGCAGGATGACTTAACATGGCATGGTGGCCCAGCACAGCATCCAGCACAGCATCCAGCATAAGATGACACCGGGTGACCAAGCCAGTGGTGAGCACGGTGATGGTGGCAATGAAGGTGATGGCGGTGAGGGCGGCCACACTAGGGGTCCCCAGGCTACCCACACTCAAAGTCCCGCTCGCTGTAGCTGCGGCTGGGCTTCTTGGGGTCCCAGGCCGGGGGCTTGTTGATGAGGTCCCCAAACCTGCTCACAGCCAAGGTCTTGCCCAAGTCATCATCCTCCTCCTCCATGTCTGGACTCAGAGGGGGCTCCTCCAAGGGCACCCGGACCTGCAGACCCAACAGCCTCTTCTAAGGAACCCTGACACATGAACGCCACACACCCACCCCAACTCCAAGCCCTAGGTGGAGATGGGGGAGACCAGCAGACTCTTCTTCTACACCCTGTGACCCAGGCAGGGGTCAACCTCCCAGGCTTCCAGGGCTTGGGAGGAGAGGGGGCAACAGATCCGAGAAATACCAAAAGACCCCCTCTTTCTCCGTATCTCCCGCCCAGCTCTATCCCTGGATCTGGGGGTCCCAGGGTCGACCAGAAGACCCCCCTATCCTCCTTGAGGTCCCTCCCCCTCCTCTTCTCCCACCCCCGCGAGCGTCAGTCACCTGGGGTAGGGGGGAGGCGCCCCCGGGCGGCGGAATCACTCCATTGGCCATGTCCGGAGAGGCGGCTTGGGGGGACTTTGACTCACTGAGGGACCCGTGACCCGGGTGAGAAGAGGGCGCTGCGCGGACCTAATGGGGAGCCCTGGGGGAGGAGGGCGGGGTCAGGAGCCTCGCGCGGCCGCCCCCCCTCCCCCTCCCCGGAGCTGGATCCCCCGCCCGCCCGAGCGCCCATCGAGGCCCCGCCGCGCCCGGGATGCCCCGGGGCCCGGCCCGCCGCTCCCTGCCCCGCCCTGCGGTACCTCGGGGCTCCGGAGCGTGCGGAGCTCGGGCCGACCGCCGCGCCCCATCTCCTTCCCGCGCTCGCCCCGGGGCCTGTCGCTGCGCAGGGCCGGACGGCCTGGGGGCGCCCGCGGCGGCAGCGAGCCTGGCGGGCTGGGCGGACGCAGGCGCCGGAGCCCGCAGCCCGCGGCTCCACCTCCTCTCGCTCGGCTCCGCAGCTCCGCCGCCGCCGCCGCCGCCGCCGGGCCGCACAATGGGAGCGGGCGGGCGGTGACTCACCCCGCCCCGGCCGGCCCGGCCCCCACGCGCGGGCCCCCGCAGGACCCCACCTGCCCCGCAATCCCTTCTCCGGCGCCCCACGCGTTGCCGAAGGCGGGTGCGCCGCCCTCCACTCCCACAATTCCCAGATGCACGCATCACCTTGCTTTTAGCCTCCTCTCCCCGCAAGAGCCGTGGAGGCGACCCCTCCGCAGACGCCAGCCCCTCCAACCTTGGGAACTGAGCTCGCAGGCCTACGGGAGCACCCACCACCTGTCCCTTCGGTTCCGGTATAGCCTCAGATGCCTGGCTTCTGCCACCAGGCAGCGCCCAACATTTGACCTTGGCAGTTACCTCCCTGGCCTCGGTTTCCCCAACGTAGCCAGAGGGGCCTGGAAACGGGGTGTTCCGAAGTTCCATCCAGCTCTAAGATTCTGCACCTCAGTTTCTACACCCTCTCTCCCCCTCCTCCACCCCCCTAGGTCACATCTTTTCCAAGGGCAAAGGTGTTTGGAAGGAACGACTGGATCCCAATTTGACCTTCTGGGGGTCTCGCTGAAACTGAGCACCTAGCACAATGCCATGTCCCTAACAACCCCTCATTAATAGCTGGTGGAGTCACGTCCCTGAATCCTGAGGAGAACTTAGGAGGATGCTGGGGGAGAACCCAGGGTGGAGCTGCTGGGCAGGAGAGGGGCCAGGCCCAGGAGAGAGAAACCAACGCCTGCCCCGGCGGGGGCGGGGGGGCCGGGGAGGAGGGGCAGGGGATGACAGGATGCTGGACACGATGGTCTCTGTGTGGGAAAGAGGTTTAACCCTGTGACCTTGGGCATGTAATTTACCCTCTCCCAGCCCTGTCCTCTCCTGGGTCTCAGCTCAACCTGAGGGAAGATTCTCTACATTCAGAGCCGTCAGGGGGAAGAGGGGAAGGCAGCTAGTATCTGCTGAGCCCTTGGCTTTGCACCAGCAGCCCCATGCTGGGCCCTCTCTATACTCATCTTGGCTTCACCACAACAGAGATTCATGGAGCCTTGTTACCCTGTTATGGTCACAGCTGGGAGGCAGGCTGCTGACAGGGCATCATGGGTGTATGTCCCAGCCACAGCCGTTTACCGCTCCAAGCCTCTTTCAGGGAAAGAGATGTGCTCGGCCTCCCCGTCTCACAGGGTGTGCAGAGCATGAACCAAAATGCCCACCTGAGAGCCAGCTGTGTGTAAGTAGAGTGTGTGAACTGTGCCCCAAAACTCAGGATGTGAGACCCATCTGTTATGGGTTGAATTGTGTGTCCCCCTCCACCACACACACACACACACACACACACACACACACACACACACACACACAC
>NW_021703772.1:18314217-18626659 GCF_005190385.1 Monodon monoceros
CACACACACACACACACACACACACACACACACACACACACACACACGCCACCAGTTCATAGGTTGAAATCCCAACCCCCAGTACCTCCGAAGGTGACCTTATTTGGAAATGAGGTCATACTGGGGTGGGGTGGGGTGGGGTGGGCTCCTTTCCCAATATGAATGGTGTCCTTCTAAAAAGGGGAAATATGGACACAGACATACTCAGGGAGAACGCCATGTGAAGACTGGAGTTGTGCTGCCACAAGCCCAGGAACTACCAGAAGCTGGGAGAGAGGCTTGGAACAGATCCTTCCCTTGGGCCTTCAGAGGGAACAGGGCTCTGCTGGCATCTTGATCTCAGACTTCCAGCCTCCAGAGCTGTGAGACAACAGATTTCTGTTGTTTAAGCTGCTCTGTTCGTGGAACTTTGTTACAGCAGCCCTAGCACACTAATACATGGCCCAATCCCTTATCGCTCTGAGCTAGGTAACGCGGTTCCAAGTCTCTACCTTGAGTGTTTTGGCAGGGCCTGCCCTTGCTCAGAGACACACAGGAGACTTGGAGTTCCCCGATTGGGAACCTTTCCCAGGGCTCTCTGACCTTCAGTCTACCTTTGACACCTTTGTCCTGCTTATGGCCTCCGTCCCTGTCTTCTAGCGTGTAAAGTCGGACAGCACCTGCTTTAATACCAAGACAGCCTGGGGAGGGTCTTGCCAACCTGGGTCCTGGACACTGATGCCTTACCACATGACTCATCCCTCTGAGGCCCCACCCTCCCCAGGAAACAGCCTGAGCACAAGCCTCATCTTCCTGGGGCCCTCAGATTCCCATTCTCTTCCCAGCTGGGGACTCCCCCCACCCCATGCCCAGTCAGCAGCCTTGGTCTCTAGCCTTGCAAGCCCCTTCCTCTATCCCCTAACCCCTGGGGCGTGAGATGGAGTGAAATCTCCCCTCAAAGGATCTCTAGACACCCATGCTCATCTCTCCTTCCAGGGTGGAGAAAGAGATGCTGATGGCCCCAGTTGTTTCATACCAACTCATCCTATTAGACAGCAGTGTGTGCCTTCGTTATTCCCACTCAGATCTGCTGGCATCCGGGAGGATTTTTCACTGTGCATCTGTAATTGTCAGTCCCCTGTGGAAAGTGCCCGATGAGGTCTTCATTCCTATGACAAAAGAGTGCTCCTTGCATGCACAAAGGATGGCCACTCTGTATGCATGTCGTGTGTGTGTGTGTGTGTGTGTGTCTGTGTCTGTGTCTGTGTGTGTGTGTGTGGTGGAGGTTTTGTTGCCCAACGATAGAAGATAGAAGCTCTGGTGATGTGGCTGCTCATTATTCCCAGCTCTCTCTTCCTCCCCAAACTACCACCTAATATTCACTATTCCCTTTAATAAATTCCTTTCCAGCTTAGAGTAGCTGCCGTTTGCAGCTCGGCATCCTGACTGATAGAATCAGAGAAACGGGGTCTGAGTCCAGGGCACGAGCTGTACAGGCACCAGGCATTAATGGTACCAATGTCAGGGAGCTGGGGGAGAGCAAGAGAGAGAATAATATCCTATTAGCAGGCCCGGGTAACCCCTGCCTCTCTTATTACGACGTCATTCCTCACCAACACCATCCTTCAGTCCTAAAGATAACAACCATGATCATCTTATTACCTTAAATTTCGGTACAAGCCACTTTAATATTCATATTCTCATGAGCTCACAGCAACCCTCTAAGGTAGAGCATCTTTTTTTTTTTTTTGCGGTACACGGGCCTCTCACTGCTGTGGCCTCTCCCTTTGTGGAGCACAGGCTCCGGACGCGCAGGCTCAGCGGCCACGGCTCACGGGCCCAGCCGCTCCGCGGCATGTGGGATCTTCCCGGACCGGGGCACGAACCCGCGTCCCCTGCATCGGCAGGCGGACTCTCAACCACTGCGCCACCAGGGAAGCCTAAGAGCATCTTAATCCCATTTGACAGGTGAGAAGAATGAGGCTCAGGAAGTTTAAGTGACTTGGCCAAGGTCCAAGGCTCATAGGCAGCATAACGGAGGACTGAAACCAAGGGCTTCTGGCTTCATGTCTCATGTTTATCCGCACACCCACAGTGCCCCATGCCCACCCACACTACGCCTTGGTGCCTTCCCACAAATGTTAAACTTTCCGTGCCATGAGCACAAACTGAAATATACCACTCGCTCCCCGGATGAGTTTTTTAAGGAGACTTCCTCTTTGCTACTAGAAGCCATATAGGGGAGTGATCAAGCAGCACAAGTTCATAGCCCAGCTCTGCCATTGATACTTGCATGACCTGGAGCAAGTTGTTCACCCTCTATGGGCCTCAGATTTCCCATCTGCAAAATGGCAGTAAGAACAGAGTTGTTGAGAGGATGACATGAGTTCATCTGTGTGAAACACTCAGACCAGTGCCTGGCGCATAGTAAGTGCTCAATAAACGCTAAGCTAGTTTCAATATTACTACAAATCAAAGAGACACAAAAGCCCTCAGGTAACCTGAGATTTGAAAAATGATGAAATGTACACACCTGAAGTAAGTAGAAGTTGGCTTATATCTCAAAGTGCAGTAAGTCTTCCAGCCAAACTGAAGATACCAACCACGCCAATTCAAAGACAGAAAGATCCGAGATCTAACTCCATCAGGGTAGATTCTGACAGTCCTTGGCCAATGAACCAATCTTTGCAATTATAATCCTAACTTGGCAGGCTGAAGAGTTTCTGGAAGATGATAGGGTGTGGGTTCAGGTAGCCCCAGGTTGTCACTGAGACTGACCTGGAATTCTTTCTTGCCAACGGTACCTCCTCCCTGTTTCCCAGAACAGAGCACCCAGTGCCGTATGCTGTTGACTGGCCTCGTGGTGAGTAAGACCTTATTTTATTTTTACTAGAGAAGTAACGTGGCTTTGATAAAAAGCCTAGACTCTGGAGTTAGAGATACTGTATATAAATGCCAGTTCAATGCTTGGCACAGAATATGTGCTCAATAAATGTCATTCTTCTTATTTACTATTGTTGTTACTCTGCAGTGGTTTATCCTGTCATAATCCATGTGTCCATCAGTAAGCCTGGACTCAGTTTTGAAACAAACCCAATCCCAGGACAACACCGCCTGCCCTTGAAGTTTCTCTCACCCTGCGGAGCCCACCTTTCAGCTCCAGAGGAACAGATTCATCTGTGCTAGGGTGACATTTTGACATATGAGTCTAGGTCCTTTCTTCTCCCCCAACCCCACCCAAACAGTTAGCCTGCTTTGGATTTTGTCATTTTGGGGGAATGGGTGGGACGGAAAGCCAGCAAGCCTTTTTGCCTTTTGTTCATACAGAGCCGAAATCTCAGGAAACCTAGGGAGGTTTGCAGAGGAAGAAAAAGAAAAGGTTAGCAAGACCCTCAGTGTCTTGGCCAGAAACTGGGGAGGGGAGGGAGGGGTGGAGGAGCCACCCTTTGCCCTCCCCGATCAGCAAAGCAGAAGGAGGTTACCCCCCGTTCCCCGAGATGGGGGGAGGTCAGTGAGTCCTGCCAGCCCCATGGAATGGGGGCTTGAAATAAAAGGTTGTTTTGAAAATGTTGTAATGTTTCTTTCACTCCCAAGTGTGTAAACTGAGACCCACACACTCACTCTACACTCTACTCCAGGTGTTGGGTATACATCAGTGAAGAAAATCTGACATGGTCCCTGCCCTGGGGCAGCTTACAGACAACAAACAAGCAAAAACATAAATTATAATTATGACATGTGGCAAGCGCCATAGGGGGAAGCCCATTTACAGGGAACATTCAGGTAGCAGAGTTAAGAACGTGCTCTGTAAAGAGGAGACAATTAAACTAAGACCTGAAGGGTACAAAAGAATCAGCCATGCAAAGAGGGGTGAGTTGGGGAAGCAGGAGAAGCATCCCGGGCAGAAGGATGAGCTCGGGAAAGGCCCCGTGGCAGGAAAGATTGGCATCTGCACAGGTATCTGGGTGCTGAGGGTCTGGATGGTGGTAGGATGCGGTATCCCTGGAACCTGGTGCCACAAGGGGGCAGATTGAAAAGGACTAGAGGGTAGGCACCCTGGAAGGTCTAAGAGGCAATAAGGTTTCAGGGAAAGAGAAGAAGGGCTGGCGTTGGAGATCCAGCATCCCCTTGGTGACAATCACCTTGCTTAACCTGAGTCTCAGCTTCCTCCCCTGTAAACTAGAGATCACACTTTTCCCTCAAGGTTGTACCAAGTGCAATGATGTCAATGAAATGATTAGTACAAAGTAGATGCTCCAAAACGGCTGTTAGGATGATAGTCTCTTTCCATAATCTTTCCTGTCCTCATGACCCAGCTCCAAGGTGCTTTTTCCCACTCCCTCCACGGGCGGTAAGCTCCTTGAGAGCCAGAGCATGTCTGGTTCATCCTCATATCCCACCCCCTCCTCTCACAGAGAGCCTGGCACACTTTAGGAGCTCAGTAATGTCTGTGGCATTGAAGGCGAGTACACAAGTAGTTATAGTAACTAATAAACTGAAGAATGTTTTTGTGGAGGGCGTAGAAGTCACTGAGTCCAAGATGATCAAATGACTGAAGATGGGCCAAGAAGAAAGCATGCCATGGTCTGCTCACATCCCCAGCAGTGTCTGAGGTTCCCTCTGAAGCACACTGGAGAAATAGCCACTCATAAACACACAGGCAGGAAGATGCAGGCTTTCCCTCTCCGCTTACAAAGGGCATTTCTAGGCAACATAGCAGGTTGTAATAACAAACAGGCAGGGTTTTTAAAAACAGCATTTATTTACGGCTTTATGATTCACATAGTGCTTCCATGTACATCACTGCAGTCAACAATTTGGTGACCTGGATAAGATATGGATTAGTCTCCTCTCCTCACTGTAGATGAAGGAGCCACAGAGCAGCAAGGGCAAGTTGCTTGCTTGTGGTTAAATAGTGAGATGCAAAACTAAACCATAATCCCGGATCTTTTGGGTCTAAATCCCCTGTGCCTTTTCCTATATGACCATCACACACACTGACTCTTGATTAGGTGCATGCAAAATGCTGCACGCACCCAGAGATGGGCAAAGCAGCCATACAGAACGGCGCGTGAAATTTCAGCCACAGCTAACCAATCTGGGCGGGGTCTTCTTAGAAGCTACCGCAGCATCTTGGCAACAGAGAAGGACATCACCCCTCACTCCTCATGAAATAATTCATCAGCAAAGATGGACCCTCTCCCATGGAGAAAGAGGGATGGGTCTTCAGGCTGACCTGTTCCCCTCTTCCAAGTCTTAGGAATCAAAGCTTACCCCACTCAGTTGGGCCACTGACCGCCCCCCAGGGCTTCATATAAATTTTTAATATAATTTTTGAATCATAACACATTGAGAGTTTTTTAAAATACTTTTCAGCTAAAAAGTAAAAAATAAATAAAAAATAAAAGTCAATTCCACCCCCTCCCCCTTCTGCCTCATTCTCATCTTCATCCCCTACCACAAATATCTGTTTATTCCCTCCAGAATTTATTTACACAAATAGAAGCAAACGTGAATGTATATTTTATCCCCTCCCAGCTTATTTCTACATATGTTGTTATGTACAATTTCAGGGAGCGAATCCTTTCCCTCCACTGCCTTGGGCCTCCACTGCCAGCAAGCCCAAGGCCAGACAGGCAATCGATAGGCACTGGTTGGAGGGGAAAGGCCAGACTGAGCGGACAAATCGATCTCCGGTGTCAGTCCAGGGTGTGTAAGGCAAGTCCTGCAGACTGACGTCTGTGCACAAGTGTCAGTGGCAAGCAGCCCCAGTTTCTCAGAATGTAGCAGGGTCTGAGGAGGAGGTGTGTCCCGGCAACTCCTCCAGGTGGGGTGCAGAGCTAAAGGTCAGACGCTCCCAGGAGTGGTAATGACCTCGGCAGGCAACACCAGCACCTCTGTCCTCTGGCTCACCAAACAAAGAGCATCCTCAGGACAAAGGGCGCAGAGGACTTCGTTGAATTGTTACAGAAAACAAAGATGTGCCCAGAGATTTTAAGCACACGGAAATGGAAGAAGCTCCTCTTTCAAGTCCCCCAGCCTCACACGGCTTTCCAGATGACCCTAAAATGACTGGAGATTATTCTGCCCCATCCGGACCATGACCTGATGGGGCTTCTGGGAATGTGCTTGTTGATGGGCCTGGCTTCCACGAAAGGTAGCTCTGGGCCAGAGGCTGGGGAAGGCTTTCGTCAGGACCAGCACAGGCTCTTGTTTGCAGATGGTGCAAAATCACTGATGGGGAAGGGGGGTGTGCACACTGCCAAGAAAGTGGACTAATATTTTTGGGAAGTTTTAATTTGCTTCAATTAAAAATTCAGGCCAGCTCCGCACAAAACAGAAGTAGGTGAACTTATTTCCTGAAACTCTGCACCATCCTTTCTGGGCCCCTCCACCCCTGCAGAAGGAGGCTTGTCGCTGAGAGAACCTCCACCCCGGCCAGCTTTTCCCAACTGGCCAGTTCCAAGATTCACACCATTTCCTCCCCATTCTCCGGCCAGATCAGACCTGGGCCCTGCTGGGGATGGGAGAGAGAAACCATCTGGCTCCAAGAGACAGGAAAAACCTGTCTCTGGGGCCTCAGTGCCAGCCTTCCAGGTCTGGGTCATGTCTATACACTCAGGGTTCTTTTCTTGAGCTTATTGGCTCTGTATCTTACAACCAGAGGAACAGGAGAAACACTTAAGATCAGATGCTTTGAACAATGCATGGAACACAGGAAGGGCTCACTAAGCCACAGCTGTTAGGTTGTTACCTTCATCAGTATTTAGGAGTGTTCCTCTATAAATCTTTAACGGAGCCTCAAATACTGGCCCCACCACATCCTCCCTGCAGTCCTGGCCCAGAGAATGTAGTTGTTTCGAGGGAGTAGTTTATGAGCCACTGGGGAACACCTTTGGCCCTGACATATGCTCTAATGGACTCTGCGATAGAACCTGTGTCCTATTAATCTCTGTGGAGTGAAGGAATGAATAAATGCATCCATTCAGTGGGTTTATGAATGAGTATGTAATGCACATGCTTCAGGAGAGGAACAAAGCCGACCCACATGGAGGTCAGGAAAGGCACAGCTGCTCAGAGTGGCCCTAAACACCCTAACGCCTTCTCCCCTGCTGGGGCCCAGCCGTTCTTTTCCCTCCCTGGAATCCAGGGACCTCGATATGGGACTTTCAGTCCTTCATGAGGAGGGCCTGACGCTGAGTAACTGTCCTCCAGTGGCACTGATTCTTTCCCACACGGTTCCATCCTGCCGGCGCCCAGGGTTTGCAGAGGGCTGGCTGGGTCAAGGGTGGAACAAGATCCCAGGAGGATTTAAGTCTTCTCCCTGCCCCCCAGTCCCAGGAGCCACCCCCCCGCCTTGGACTTCCCCAAAACAAAGCTTTACAGTGAGGCCTAAGTTATCAGAACACATCCCTCCCTGGGGAACCCTAAGTTGAATGCCTCTAGTCATGGGTAGGGAGTCACCCCCTAGACCACTGTGAAAGAACCACTTCCCTTGCCCTCTAGGGCCACACCTTCCAAACACTCAGTGTTGACCTTTCCAAAGGTAACAGATAGGAATTCCAGAAACATAGTGGTCTCCCAAATTCAGGTGTGCAAAAAACTAGAACTTTTTCCTCTATAACTCAACTTTATCTTCGTGATGAGTCCCCATTTCTAACCGACAGAGAAGTCAGCCTGGTAACATTCTGATAAACTCAGCCCAATCAGTGATTTAAACTCAATCAATTCAAGTCTAACTTGGTCACTTCCCCACATGGGGGCCAGGCCTATCCCGCTCTCCTGAAGTGACCCCTGCAGCACTCTCTCAGCTGACCTCCAGGCCCCACTGCAGGCCTGCAGGATCTTCTGGGCCACCTCCCTTCTCCAGTCAAGAGAAGTCTGAGCAAATGTCACCACCCCTATTCTTTTTTTTTTTTTTTTGATCTTGCTCAGTTTTTGTTTTTGTTTTTACTTTTTATTGGAGTATAGCTGATTTACAATGTTGTGTTAGCTTCAGGTGTACAGCAAAGTGAATCAGTGATACATATACATATATCCACTCTTTTTTAGATCCTTTTCCCATATAGGCCATTACAGAGTATTGAGTAGAGTTCCCTGTGTTATACAGTAGGTCCTTATTAGTTACCTATTTTACATATAGTAGTGTGTATATGTCAATCCCAATCGCCCAATTTATCCCCCCCACCCCTTTCCCCCCAGTAATCATAAGTTTGTTTTCTACACCTGTGACTCTATTTGTTTTGTAAATAAGTTCATTTGTACCATTTTTTTATATTCCACATTAAAGTGGTAGGATATTTGTCTTCCTCTGACTTACTTCACTCAGTATGACAATCTCTAGGTCCATCCATGTTGCTGCAAACAGCATTATTTCGTTCTTTTTTATGGCTGAGTAATATTCCACTGTATATATGTACCACATCTTCTTTATCCATTTATCTGTTGATGGGCATTTAGGTTGCTTCCATGTCCTGGCTATTGTAAATAGAGCTGCAATGAACATTGGGGTGCCTGTATCTTTCCGAATCATGGTCTTCTCTGGATATATGCCCCGGAGAGGGATTACTGGATCATATGTTAGCTCTACTTTTAGTTTTTTAAGGAACCTCTATACTGTTCTCCATAGTGGCTGTACCAATTTACATTCCCACCAACAGTGTAGGAGGGTTCCCTTTTCTCCACACCCTCTCCATTATTTGTTGTTTGTAGATTTTTTTGATGATGGCCATTCTGACCAGTGTGAGGTGATACCTCATTGTAGTTTTTTTTTTTTTTGCTGTACGCGGGCCGCTCGCTGCCGTGGCCTCTCCCGTTGCGGAGCACAGGCTCCGGATGCGCAGGCTCAGCGGCCACAGCTTACGGGCCCAGCTGCTCTGCAGCATGTGGGATCGTCCCAGACCGGGGCACGAACCCATGTCCCCTGCATCGGCAGGCGGACTCTCAACCACTGCGTCACCAGGGAAGCCCCTCATTGTAGTTTTGACTTGCATTTCTCTAATAACTAGTGATGTTGAGCATCTTTTCATGTGCTTTTTGGCCAACTGTACGTCTTCTTTGGAGAAATGTCTATTTAGATTTTCTGCCCATTTTTGGATTGGGTTGTTTGTTTTTTGATATTGAGCTGCATGAGCTGTTTGTATATTTTGGAGATTAATCCCTTGTTGGTTGCTTCATTTGCAAGTATTTTCTCCCATTCTGAGAGTTGTCTTTTCATTTCGTTTATGGTTCCCTTTGCTGTGCAAAAGCTTTTAAGTTTAATTAGGTCTCACTTATTTATTTTTGCTTTTATTCACCAGCCCTATTCTTCCAGGTCCTTCCCAACTGCCGTATCTCCATCTGCCCCAGTGGCCTGGGGAGCATCTGACAGGTCACTGTCCTTCCTAATTCCAAACAGGGAGCGAGGCATAGGGCCCTCCGCCCTGAGAGCCCCCCAATGTCAGGGGAGTTGCACCGACACTGCCTCTAATGCTCTTCTCTAAAAACCCTCCCCTCTCCCCCTCCAGACCTCTTATCTAGTTAAGGTCCCTTTCAAATCTCTTCTTACAGTTTAGCCCTTTCACTTAAAACTGCAAGATCCAGCATCTTGTTCTCTCCAGTCAGCTGGGAGGGGTGAAAACCACCCATAAATTAATACTTCTCCTAACATCTCACCACACTCTGGAGGAAAGAAAAACTTCAAATATGGTGCATCTGGGCCTCCCCGTCCTAGACAAGCGTACGGTTATTCAGAGATCCCCAGCCCAGGATAAAGTGCGCAGTGATCCCTCTCTAAGCGGGGCTGGCACAGAGGCCCACGCACTGCAGTGAAGGGGCAGGCAGTGCGCCCAGTGGTTTGCTGACAGCGCAGGTTTGAAGTCATACTAGCCTGGACTCATCAGGTCTCCTCTACTTACTGACGAGATCTTGGGCAAGTCATCCACCTCCTCTAGGCCTCAGTTTCCTCACCTGTAACAAGATGCCACCACCTCCCAGGACCCCTGCGTGGAGCAGACTGTCAACACTGAACTCAGTGCCTGGCACGTACCTGCTCCCGAAATAAGGCCCACCCATTAGTTCTCAAAACCACACACACACTCAACCAGAGCCAGGCTTTGGGGCTCAACGGGAATCCCCACACTCCCTTCCCAAGCCCTTTTACCAGGACCTCTCTACACGAACGTGTGGGAGCCACTACTCCCTTTGTGTTCATTCTTGGGTGCAGGAAACAGATCCCTACTCAGGCTGGGTCAAGTCAGAATAGGGGTGTATGTAGTTAGGACCCTTTCAGCGGCTCATATTCAGCTCAAATTAGCTTATTAAGCCGAACAGAAAAAAGGAGGGGCTCCCCTTTGGCTCACATAACCTAAAATTCCAGGGCTATCTGCCTGCGGTCACTCTGGACCCAAGGACACCACGGACACCTCCCAGACTTGGCCTTGCTTGCCCCACCTCTCAGCTCTGCCTCCCTGTCTCGGCATGGTTCCACCTCCCCTCAGGGCCAGCAGCTGCAGGGTCATCCTCTCAGCCCTCCTGGGGGAAACTTGCGTCTTTCTCGGCTGTTCCAGCAAAAGGCCAGGACTGGGCCTTGGTAGGCCAAACCGGGCCACATGGGAATTCCTGAACCGATCACCACAGCCACAGAGACACAGGGAAAGGAGCGGGGTCAACCCAACCAGGCCCCTGGGCTGAGTGAGGCAGTACTGACAAGAAGGCAGGAACGGAAACCACCAGGTGGCTGCCCTCCCTCCAAAGCCCGGCTCCACGAACTCGCTCCCCAGTCGCACTCGTATTCAGCTCCCACTGCCAATGGCCCGAGAGTCTCGTTAGTTCCCAGCTGAAACTCAGGAGAGTGACAATGTTAAGTGTCCCAGCTCTTTGTTAGGCAGTGATTTCCACACCAGGCCTCATGACAGGTGCTGCTGGCTGAGGACTCCAGTAGGAGTCCTACTGGATCCCATCAGCGGGGGCAAAAAGCAGGGTTGGAAGATGGGGTCTCACAGTTCAAACAGGCTGCTTGGCCTGTCCGTTGGGGAAGAGCCATGGGAGGGGCAGTTTCTGTTAGAAGTAGTAGGGGAACAGCAGGCCTCACGAGTGACACATCCAACTGCACCCATGGCATCCGGAATGGAAACAACTTTATTGATACCTGAGAAAAAGTGCAGGAGAAACATTCCTTCTGACCACTCAGCCCATTCCCTCGGGCCAGGTCATCTGGAGGCTGGACCAGTCCTCTCACCCTGCCTCTGAGTTGTGGGTCATTTGGGGCCTTGCTGACCAGTGCCCAAAGGCCAGAGAAGTCCGCAGCCAGAGTCTGGAGAGAGAACATCTGTAGCCATGGCTCCTGAGGCCGGGGGCGGGGCCAGCATGGCAGCCTCACTGGCCAAGGTCTAGAGCCTCTTGGGTCACAGTTCGGAGTCCGATGGAAAACAACTCCTCCCAGGGCTCCCGGATCCAGGCCAGCAGGGCCGTCAGCTGCTCCGGACACACAACATGGAGTGCCCAAAAGCTCTCCAGCCGGGACACCTGGCAGACAACCGGTAGTGAGGTGAGACTCACAAGGGCCACACCAGAGCAGGGGAGGCAGGGAAGGCCTCAGGAGGACCCACTGCCCCTCCCTGGTTCATGGCCTCTTCTCATCCCCAAGCCTGTGTCACTCCCCATAAAAGATCCTGACTCAGTTTTTTAAACAGAACCCAATCAGCCTTGACTGAAGGCCCCAAAAGGGCTTTCGCATTTACCACCTGGTTTCTTTAATCCTTCCTGTTTCCAGAATATCATCAGTTCTGGAGTCAATTCCAAGGAACTGCCTGGGCTTCAGTCCTGGCTCTGCCACTTGTGACCTGGGCAGGTTGGTTAACATCCCCAAGCCTCAGTGTCCTCAACTGTCACTGGACTAGTAATCGTAGTACCTCCTCGCGTGGAGGCTGTAAAGATCACACGGCTGGCACACGGGCCCCAGCAGACACGAACTCCAAGTAGCCGGGTGCTTCCGGAGGGCCTCTCAGCTAACACAAGGCTGGGCTTCAAGTCCAGGGTGTTTCTGCTGCCTACAACTGCCTCCCTCCCTACTGTCCAACCCCCCCGTGACAGCCTCCCGGTTCCCTGCACCCTAATCCTCTGTGTTCCCCCCACCTTGACTGCCCGTGGTAAGTTCCATACAGCCCGACACACACACACACACACACACACACACACACACACACACACACACAGCCCCTGTCCCTCTCACACGCTCCCACACCTCGTCGTAGAAGACCAGCCGCAGGTGCTCCGGGGCCACGCGATACAGCAGCACGGAGCTCAGGCTGCTGAGTGCCTGCTGCTCCCTGACATGCACTGAAGGGCCTGGCCCGGGGGGTGGGGCCTTCTCAGAGGCTTCGCCTGATGCCGCTGGAAGAGGGGTCTCTGCCTGGGACCCTACAGGGTCCTCCTCTAACAGGTACAGGGTGGACAGAGTCAGCAACAGGGACACAGGGCAGGTAGAAGGCCCTAGAGAGAAAGAGGCAGGGTGAGGCCCGGAGGAGAAGGCCATGGAAGAGCCCAGATCCCCCGGGCAGTGTCCCAGCGCTGCTCAGAAGAGGAGTGACCACACTGAGGCAGCCACAACACGGCCTGTGCCTCTGGGGGCCAAGGCCCCCCCCCTTTCCCAAACGCCAGGGCTCTCCAGCCTCCAAGACCGCTGAGGCCCAAGACGAAGGGGACCTGCCCGACCACCCCACCTCCCCGTCGGAAAGGACCAGCTCTCATCTTCACCACAAGGAAGAGGTGGAGCAGACCCAGATGATCTGGGCCCAGAAGCAAAGGTCTCTGAGCCATGGACGCCCCAGGGCACCTCCTGGCCCCTCTCAGAGGGGCCAGGAACACCGAGGCTGTTATTTGGGTGGGAAGTCCACATCCCAGCACTGAGAATTGCTACAAAGGCATGGAGAGGCGCTGGGGGGCTGGGGGGCCGGGGCGGTGGCCTCACCTTCAACCAGGAATGCCCGAAGATAGAAGAACCGGAGAGGCTCCAAGGAAGGGTCTGTCTCTAGCAACGGCCTGGGGAGAAGGCGGCAGGCCCAGGAAGGAGTAGTCAGCCAGGGGATGGGAAGTACCACGACGGGGTAGAGTGGGGAGAAGGCCAGGCCCGGGTCAGGAGGCATGGGCGCTCAGGGCCCGACCAGGGGCTTGTGGAGAGAGGGCCTGTGCTCCACAAGCAGCCATCTGGGCCTCAGCCTGGCCTCAGCCTCCTTATCGACTCACCAGAGCCGATGCTTCGGGGTCACCTCCTCCTCCGTGGCGCTGACGCTGCTCCTCCGGGTGGGGGGCAGAGACTGCAAGACATCTGGACAGAGCCAGCCAGGGACAGGGAGCCCTCAAAGACTCCATCCCAACCTCTCAACACCTTCCCATCCTCTGCACTGCGGAACTTCCAAGAGGGATGGGTCCCGTTACCTGGCTGTCTCCGCTGCGGGCACCAGAGCTGGCGCTGTGGCCCTCGGCCCCCACCCCACCCTCCCTCCTCCCCCTTCCCTCTCTCACCCGTAAGCTCCTCCAGGAAGGCCCGGCAGTGCCTGGCATCTCGGGGCAGCAGGACACAGCCACCTGCCCCGGCCGCCCACTCCAGCCGCAGGCTCTGTCCTGCCAGGCCCAGCTCTATGCTACTCAGATCTTGCAGGGGAATGGCCAGGGTCGGCTGCAGCCAGCCAGCCGGAGGCCCGCTGTGGAGACAGTGAGGGCAGAGCGGCAGGAATGAGTGAGAGCAGAGTGAGAGCATGGGGGCCCCGGACGGACCCCTCCCTGGCCATGGCCCCGCTCACTCACCGGATCTCCCCTGTCACCTTCAACACGTAGAGCCTGTGATCAGACACAACCGCGAGACACAGAAACTCCCCAGGGTGCCCTGCCAACACCACTGGCACCTAAGGAGAAGAGGACGTTGATGTGAAACAGAGAGAACTAGAGAGGCGGCTGCCAGGCTGAGGGTCGAGCTACCGGTGACACTGCGCGTCCATCCCAGGCGCATCAGCCTTGCTCTCTATCCCACAGCCCCGCCTGCACTCAGACCCACGGCAGGCTCTCAGCAGGTCTCCCTGCCTGTCATCTCGCCCCCTCCAATCCACCCTCTGACAGAACAACTGTGCCCAAACAAAAAACCAGTTGCCGCTCCCCTGCTTCCAAGGCCTGCAGTGGCTCCCGCAAGACTCAGGATCAAGTCCAAACTCCGTGGCCGACACAAGACAATGCTCCTGAATGACCCCTGCCTGCCTGTTCAGACTCCTCTCAGGACCCCCACCCCGTGGCTGTCCCAATCATGGCCAGTTCTCCCCACTAGCTACTCTCTCAGGCCTCCATGCATTTGCTGCTTCCTTGTCCTAGAACATTCTTTTCCTCCCTCCTCTGTAACTCATCCTTCAAGACTTAGTTTAGCCACCACCACAGGAAGGGGAAGCTTCCCTGGCCCACACAGGCTGGGTCAGATGCCCCTCTACAGCCTGAGCCTGATTCCAGCACCTTCATACCGCGTCATGACTGACTGCTCCTCACACCAGAGGAAAAGATGGAGGGCGAGACCCATGTACTCTAGATACTTAGTGTCCTGCAACTGCTCAGAGCTTCACAGAGAGGGTCTGATGGCGTGGGGGATATACAATAATGGCCGGAGACCCCATTTACTAAGCGCCAGGGGCTGCACCACGCAGCCTGCAGACATCGGCTCTCACGTGTGCTCCACACCCCGTGAGGTAGGCAGTATCCTCCCCGTGGTAGAGGGGAGACAACGGAGACTCAAATACCAAGAAACATATTCACAGCCACACTGAGAGCAGCTGCCGGAGTTTAAACCAGAAGCCAGACCTGGAGGCTCCAGCACAACCGCCTGGACACACTTTGCTGTGGTGGAAACAGGCGCGAACCCTGGTCAGTTGGGGGCACAGGGCAGAGCCAGGCTGGCACAGACCTTGAGGCAGCACTGGAACTCCTCTTGGGCATCGGTGAACACCTCGACGTCCAGGAAGAGCCGGAGTCGGTGGTCCACAGAGCGGAGGCCACGGCGCTCAGGGGCTGGGGGCAAGCAGTGGGCCGTCAGCCTGCACCGGCCACCCTGGCTCCAGCGCCCCTCCCCCGAACATCCCCATCTCTGTTCGCCTAGACTCACGGGGGCTGAGGCTCCAACTGTGGCGGTCACGGGAGGCCGGTGCCTGAGATGGGGCACTGCCGGCCCTGGTGCCGTAGGCACTGTGGCCAGGAGGGCCATGGACGGGGCTCGGAGACTGCGAGGGGCCCGGCGATTGCTCTCCCTGCCTCCGTTTCCCACTGGGGGTTCCAGGGGACAGGAGAACCACGTGATCACTACCACAGTTTGGACACACAGCAGGCGATTCTGGAGGAAGGATGGGCACAGTCCCATGAATCACACACACAGCACCACACCCCCTTGCTGTGCTCACAGCACTCCCTCCCACTCCCCCATCTCCAGCTTCACACGCTAGCTCTAGGCGCTCCCAACCCACCTGATGCCCTATGCAGGAGCGGCTGCTGACCAATCGCTCCCCGCCCGAGTGAGGGATGAGCAAGCCCGGAGCCTCGGCCCACAACCTCAATACACCCTGCCTTCTCATCTCAGGCTGTCTCAAAGAGGGCCAAACTCAGCCAGGCCTTGCTCTGGGTTCCTCTCACAGCCTTGGGCTAGGCGTATACTTGATGTCTGAAAGCCCCAAATCAACAGATAAGGGTCCGATTCCAGGCTCCAGTACTTGAAGGCTGTCATCCAAGCAACTGTGATAAGTCACCTAAGTGCTCTGTGCCTGGTGCCTCATCTGTGAGATGGGGATGATGACGGTATCTATCTTAGAGGGTGGTCAGGACGAGGGAATGGAATCGGGTAAAGATTCCAGGACACAGATCAGCGATGAGAAAGGAAACATTCTTTGAGCAGCTACAACGCACTGGGGACGTGCTAGACCCTTTGACGTTGTATCAAAACTCTCCTGAGGGCTTCCCTGGTGGCGCAGTGGTTGAGAGTCTGCCTGCCGATGCAGGGGACACGGGTTCGTGCCCCGGTCCGGGAAGATCCCACATGCTGTGGAGCGGCTGGCCCCGTGAGCCATGGCCGCTGAGCCTGCGCATCCGGAGCCTGTTGCTCCGCAACGGGAGAGGCCGCAACAGTGAGAGGCCCGCATACCGCAAAAAAAAACAAACAAAAACTCTCCTGAGCCCGTTTTGCAAGTGAGGAAAGCAAAGATCAAATGACTGACACACCCTGCCCAAGACCACATGGCTGGAGGGTCATAGCGGCAGCTACCATTTGTGGAGGCCCTTGGTTCTGTGCCAGGCAACTGTGCCTGGTGCTGTTCTGTCACTTTTAAACCTCCTAACACCACGGGGCAAGTCCGTTCTCTTCTTTGCTCAGATGAGGTGACTGAGGCTCAAATCAAAAGAGAATGAAGCACATAGGAATGTTCATGACGAATGCCACCACCGAAAGGACTCCCAGGGCCACATGACCCATGGTGTACAGACAGGGTCGGGGACGGCGTGGGGCTCTTTCCGTTGCACACGCTGTGCTGCTGGGCCTTGGGGGCCTGCGGCTGCCAGGGCAAATTCAGGGTGCGGGATGGAGAGGGCTCAATTTTCTGAATAAAATTTAAACCCCTGCTCCAGCTGCTGCCAAGAAGGGAAAAGTGACTAATAAAAATCATACATTTGGGCTTCCCTGGTGGCGCAGTGGTTGAGACTCCGCCTGCCGACGCAGGGGACGCGGGTTCGTGCCCCGGTCCGGAAGGATCCCGCATGCCGCGGAGCGGCTGCGCCTGTGAGCCATGGCCGCTCAGCCTGTGCTCCGCAGCGAGAGAGGCCACGGCAGTGAGAGGCCCACGTACCGCAAAAAAAAAAAAATCATACATTTCAACGCAGGTGTTACCAAACATATTTCTTTCTTCTTCAGTGTCTTCAAAGACGTAGTTTTTGACTGGTCTGTAATGGAAAAACCTCTCGTCTTAGAGAACAGGATGTGAAGAGACGCCACGAGGCACTACTGGGTATCAAGTAGCTCACAAGGTCAGTCAGGGAAGGACAGTCTAAGCCAACTCCCACAGCATCGTACTCAGCGGCAAGGCGACCCAGCGCCGCAGCGGGGGCTCAGGAGGGTTACAGAGATTCTGACAATTAGTCCAAAGAAGGAGGGGAAGGCTCCAAGTCATGAAAAATTAATGGGTATGTTTAAGCAGTTACAGAGACGGTATTTCCTGACTTTAAAGGGGGAAAAAGGATGTAATTTCTTTTCTTTCTTTTTTGGGTTTTAATTTTTCCTCCACGCAGAAAAGTTGGTCCCCGCTCCTTTCTGCCCTAGGGCTCCCCCTCCCCACTCCCACCTCAAAACCATTTTCCCTGAAGCAGCAGGAGGTGCGTGGGTAGGGAGGTCAAGGGCAGGGCTGGTACCTGTCTTCCGGAACAGAGGCCTCCAGCCTTCCCCACCGTCCAGTCCCGACCTGGGCTCCTCTGGCTTGAACTCGTGGCCACAGCGCAGACACTGGAGTCTGCCGCCGGGAGGGTCCCTCGCCTCCCCAAGCTGATGCTTCCCCAAGGTGGCTGCTGGGGTCAACACAGCCAGCAGCTCCTGAAACAGGGCGGGCCAAACAGCGTCGTGAGCAGGACCCCAGCCCTCGGGCTTCCAACTTCCCGCAGCCTCCTGGGCCCCACGCCAGGCCCCGTCACCTGGACAGCGGCCTGGGCATCTGGCTCCAGCACCACATAGCGACGCAACTGCCGCTCGGGGCAGATGTAGGAGAAGCGGAGAACGAGGACGGGGCCCCCAGGGCGTGGATCTGAGCCCTGCGCAGGAAGAGGGGGTCGGAGGGATGAGAGTTATACTGAGAGCATGGAGGAAAACAAAGCTCTGGACTCCGTCAGAATGCTTTTGCTGACCGCCATGCTCCAGCCCAGAAGCTCTGCTCCTCAGCCCAGCCTCCCAGGCCGCCTGGGGCCCACCCTGCCCCGCTCAGCGCCCCTCCGAGGCTCTAAGCTCAGAGAGAGTGTGGGAAGCACGTCGCCCAGTGCCTGGCACCCGACGCCATGCTGTCAGAGCCGGCGCCCGAAGAAGCCCAGCACCACTTCCAGAAGCCCGGCTCCCATTGCTCACCTCGGGCACCGGCTCGTTCTGGGTCTGGGTCTCAGCCTCTATCTCAGCTGCCTCCAGACTCTGGAGCTCAAGCCGTTCCAGGGTTCGAGCTGCTTGGAGCTCCACCTCAAACAGGTGGCCAGCAGTGACCCAGAGAAAGCATTCCCTGCCCCGCAAGCCCTCGGGCCCCTCCAGGGGACACACCAACATGGGACGGCAGAGCTCCACTGAGGAGAGACCAAGAGAGGGACCCTGTAAGGAGACACAGGCAGCCAAGACTCTGCCCCCCGTGGGGTGGCCGTCCATTCCCAAGGGGTCAGCCACCCCGCACCTGGGGTCTCCTAACTCCCAGACGCGCCCCACCACCGGCCCCAGCCTCCACGCCCACCGCGCACTCACCCTCCACTCCGCGTGGCTCCTGCCCCTCCTCCTCCTCCTCTTCCTCTTCCCCTCCCTCCTCTTCCTCCCGCGGCTCCGGCTCCACCCCGACCTCCTCTGCCTCTTCCTGTGCAGACTCCGTCTCAGGGGGCGGAGGGCTGCATACAGTCTCTGGGCTCGGGGTGCCCGGACGCAGGGTGCCTAGGGCAGGGGTCCCGGAGGCCTGCAGGTGATTCCTGTACTGCAGCCAGTCACGGCCAAACCGGTCCCGGAAGCTGTTCATGAGCTCCAGCTCCCGATGCTGCTGCACAAACCACCCTGGGCAGGCGGGGGAGAGCAGCTTAGCGAGCCCGGACCGCCACAGTCCCCGGCGGCCCTGGCCTCTCCTGAGCGTGCCCCTCAGGGTGAAGGAAAAGGGGCTGCGACGGCAGGGGGAGAGCCAGGCCAGAGGGAGCACGGCCCAAAGCGCCTTCTGTGGGACACCGTGGTCACGTGCGACTCAGAAGCACGCAGCACCTGCTGCTTTGGGAGACTGGACAGACAGAGCAGCACATTTAAGGTCCTAAGACGTCCTGAAGAAACTACTTAACTCTTGTCTAACTCAGCTTTTCCCAGACTGATCGGGCCACGGAATCCTTTCATCACCTGACCTCTGACATCCAACAAAAACAGTGTTCTTTGAAAAACCCTTTGGAAAGTGCTGCCCAGGAGCAGTCTCTTCTCCTTTCCCCAGACTAAAAGGAAAGAGGAAGGACGAGGCCCCTCACAATGCTCCACTCCACCAAAAATAAAAGTCCTCCCAGCCAGAAGACTGGAGCGCACTGGACGGGGGCAGGGGGGCTGGCGGTGGGCTAACTCACCAGCCGGGGAGGGGTCCAGAGTCCGGGGCTCCGGGTCCGTATCACTGGGTTCCGAGATACTCGCCCGCCTCACACGGACTCGGCTCTGAGGTTGGGTAGAGGGGCCACATTCTATGAAAGCCAGGGGCCTGCCACCCAACCTGCCCAAAATACCCACCCACAGGCAAGGATAAGCCCTTACTTACTCCCAGTGCATTGGCTAACCAGAGCCGCCATTGAGGCACCCAACCCCGGGCACGAGGCAGCCTAGGACACCGTTTACCTTAACCTTACGAACCAGGGGCTGGACCACAATGCCCCCCGACGAGGGGCTGTCACTCAAGTCAGCGCCACCGGAGGTTTCCGTGGTACTCCCCACCAGCCGGGGCAGAGGTGGGGCCATGGGGCCAAGGCCTGAGGATGGGGAGGTCTGGAGTGGGGCAACAGGAAGGAGAAAGAGGTCGGAGCCAGGGAGCACCTCTGTCCCGCCCGAGCTAGCTGAGAGACGGGACCCACTTGCCAGCTGAGCAGGCGGCCCCCTCCTGCACAGCCCTCTATTTTCCTCAGCCAGTGCCCTCCCTTCACATCCTCCCAAGTCGATCCCGCCATCATTCCCACCACACGAACCTGAAAATCAGTCAGTGACAAGGCCTTCCCATCAAGAAGGAACTGAGTGAAGATAAAAGGGGAGGGTAGTGTCGGTGGGGAGCACACGCCCTGGGGAGCCCCAAGCAAGGCTGGGGGTCCTCCTAGCCCTGTAAGCACCAGCAGGGTCGGCGAGGGGGAACAGCATGATACGCAGGGGGTCCGAGGCCTTGGTCCCTAGCCTAGGGATGGGGGTGGAGAGGCAAGAGGGTGCAGGGGCTGGGGAGGCCTGGGCAGGAAAGGGAAGGCAGAGCAGATGCGGGAAGACCACTCACCCCAGCAGCAGCGTCCCTGGCACGGGGTGACAAGCACCGGGCGGTGGCCGCTCGGTGCTCAGGGTGGAACCACAAAGGGTTCCCCTCCAGGCAGAGCTGGGGACAGGAAGAGGAGGCTGAGGCAGGCCTTGGGCACCCCCATGTGAGGAGGGATGCTGAGCGACTCAGCATGGGGGGGAGGGAGGGAAGGAAGGAGGGGCACAAAGCTAGCTCCTGGGTCCTCACCTTGCGGAGCTCAGCCAGCAGCCACAGCGGCGACAGCTCCCTGTGTCTTTCCAGCAGGTTGTAGGCCACATCCAGGTGCCGCAGGTTCCGCAGCTGCTCCAGGCCTGGGGCAGGGGTGAGAGGGGAGGAGGGGCATGTGGGTGAGCAAGAGTGGAGGGGGGGGGGGGCACAGCAGAAAGGCCAGCCTGGGCACCTCAGACCTGCCCGAAGGCCGCATGAGAGGCTCTGGGGGCACACGGGTCCCAGGCCACCCTGAGTCTCACACTGCCCCCGTTCCCCTCCACGTCTGCCCCATCCTCCCCTACAGCTTGGCCGCCCCATCTCCCCCACTCACCGTGCAGGCTCTGGAGCTCATTGCCTCGCAGTATCAGGGTCCCCAGAGCAGCCCCCGAGGGTCCCATTCTCGGCACCAGACGCAGATGGTTATAGGAAATGTCCAGATGGCAGAGCTCAGACAAGTCCTGGGAGCGGGCGGGGGTGAGGAAGATTCTCTCCTTGACCAAACTCTAGTCAGGCTCCTCTGAACCCTCTTCTCGACTAGGCCTCAACCTTGGCCTATAAAGACTGCAGACTGTCAGCACAAATGATTTCATCCCCCCCCCCTCCCCCCACATTAAGGCTTGCACAAATCTACCAGTTTCTGATAGCTCCAGAATGACAACTCCAGTCCCCTTACACTGCTGCCCAGAAAAAACTCAAGGCTGCCAGAAGGATTTAGTTTGCTCCAGCCAATGCCTGAAGATAGGGTCCAGGTCTCCCAGCCTCCAAATGGGACTTCGAAAAGTGCCAGTTAGCAAACCAGACATGTTTCACACAGACCAATGCCCGTTTCCTGCTTTTTGTAAATTTCCACTTCCCTGACTTCAGAGGAACTCGTCTAGAGTTTGGTCAAGGAGAGAATCTGCTCAAGCCCCCCATCGTCCCCCTTTCCACTAGCTCACTCTCCGTTGAAAACGCCCACCGATGCACAAATCAAACTTGAGTTCAGTTCACGCTGAATAGCTTATTACTGATTAAAATAGTTTTACTACTAATTAAATATCACAAATAGTTTATTACCATTTTAACTAGTATCCAGCTTTATCTAACAGGGAGACATGGGAGAAGTGTCCTTCATCCTCACCACGAAAGCTACCCTTTTTGGAGCTAGGCACTGGGCTAAGTAACATCAGATACCGTTCACAATCATTTTAATACTATAAAAGTAGGTACTCCTACCATGTGCACTTTACAGATAAAAAAATTGAGAGACTAACTAATTTGTCCCAAATCACACAGGGATAGGAGTTGAGATTTGAACACTGCTTTGTCTTATGCTGGAATCTGTGCCTCCAAACAGTATCACCTCCCAGAATGTGGCTCCGAGGGGGTTAGGGGCCTGGGGGCGAGGGCAAGGGCAAGGTGGGAGCAAAAGGAGTCCAGGAGAGAGGGTCAGAGTAGAACAATCAGAGGCCCCAGTGGCTGGGGCCAGCCAGGCTGTTCCTACTCACCATCAGGAAACCCTCACAGTCCTGGACCTGATTGTGGCTCAGGCTCAAGAAGCGCAGAGCTGACAAGAGACGCTGAGGGGGGATGGGAAAAGGAAGTGAAAAATGGGACGCCCCCAGGCAGCCAACTGGCCCTCCTCCCTAAGAACCCATCCCTGGCGTTCCTCAGTTCCCCAAAGCCCCTTCTGAGGCTCACTCACCAGGGAGCTGTCTAAGGCAGTCAGAGTGTTGTAGCTGAAGTCGGCAGAGAGCAGAGCCAGCCAGGGCAGGGCGGAGCAGAGGTCACCACCGCAGGCTGAAAGGAGCTCCTGCGCAGGCAGGCAGGTGCTGTTACCTCCACTCTCCCCTCCCTACCATGCCAAGACCACGCTCTATCAGCCGGCCGTTCATTCACTCTTTATACACTGAGCTCAGTCTGGAGATGAAGACTTAAAGAAAGCCCAGGGCCCTGTCCCCAAGGAGTTCACTGTGGGCAGAGCGGGGAGGCAGACATGAGGGTATTGCATACAATATGCTAGGTGTGACTGTAAACATACGGACAGGCACAGAGTGCTGCGGGAACACAGCAGAAGCAGCAAGGACACTGGGTCCAGAGGGAGGCGGGAGGCAGGAGGCAGGAAGGCTGCAGAGAAGGGGGAACCCCAGAGCTTGGTCCTCCACGTCCCTCAGGACAAGGCATCCACGTTCACCCCTCACCCTCCTCACCTCTAATGCCTGGAGGCTCCTGCTGCAAATCAGGGTCTCCAGCTGGGAATAGATGGCACGGAGGCCATGGAGGCAGTGGAGGGGGACACCTCGGAGCTGGGGCAAGGGAAGGGAGGGAGGGAGGAAGACTGAACTTCACAGAAGACAGAGGTCTCATCCCCGCCTCCCAACAGGGAGGCAGGAAAAGATGACGAAGCCACCTATGGTTCAGGGCAGCATTAGGTGGAAGAGAGTGGGTGGCACATCCCTGCAGAGCAACCAGCACACTCAGGTCTGCCCCCCACACCCCACCAGAAGAGGCCACATCTCTTTCTCTGGCCCAAATGGCTGTTCATGCTGGGTTTTGTGCACCGACATCCCCCAACACCCCATACCTCCAGCTGCCGAAGGGACTTGAATGGAAAGATTTTGATGGGCCCTGGGAGGCCAAGACCTGGGACATGGACCAGCTAAAAAAAAAAAAAAAAAAAAAAACACTCAGGTCACTGAGGTCCAGCACATGTCCGTTTCCTTGGCCTCTCTTCCCTACCACGGCCAAGCACAGCTCTCACCTCATCTGAATCCGGGCCCTGCAGACTTCGTGCACTCATGCCGTACCCCCAGCCCCACCTCCACTGCTCTTTTGGGCTTTTTGTATATCCTACCCCATTCCCACCCCAGAACCTTGAGTGAAAGTGTCTTCTGCAGCACATCGAAGAGGAACTGAAGCTGGAGGATGACGGGGGAGTCGGCGGGGTGGGAAGGCAGAGCCACAAAGCCTGTCTGGCCAGGGCCCCATGGCCCCAGGTGCAGCTCAAATACGTGGTTCAGCTGCTGCAGTGCGGCAGTGAGCAGGCTCAGGGTGCTACGGCCAGACAGGACCACATCCCCTGCAGGGAGAGGGGCAGACAGGAGGAGCACATAAGAAAAGGCTCTTTCCTTTTATTCTAAGACTTGTGACCCCAGCACACACCCACTCCAACCCGTACCGTCGATCCTCCACTACAGGATCAAATTTTTTACCTCTTTCTTGCTCAAAAGTCTTCAACGGCTCCCCTCTACCTTCAGAAACTCCTAACTTTTCAGCCTGATATAGCAGACGGCTTCGCTACAAAACTCCAACTTTTCTAAATATTCCTTCACCTTCTGCTCAAAAGAGCCAGGCCTACTCACAGTGCTGGAAATACAGTCGACTTGGTTCCCAGCTTCCTCATTTTCTGACACACCCCCTTCCACTCTGCCCATCTTGAGACGTACCTTCTCTCCCGGAAGCTTCCTCAACACACAACACTGCTGAACTTTTTCCCATAATCACTCATTTTACATTAAAGTTGATTGCTTTATCTGTATTTTTTTTCTGATTGCAAAAGTAACATGCGCACTTACAGAAACTTTCAAACAACACTAAAATGCATGTCATGGAAATAACCACTCTACAGCACTAAGGTATTGTTATTGCTCTCCATGTTAAAACTGCTTTCTCCAATGAAACTCTCATCCTTGAGGGCATCTTTGGTATTCATTACTGCAACTAAAAAAGTACAACTACAAGGTAGGCAAAGAGAATTTTTTTAAAGTTTTTTGAAAAAATAAGGATTGACTAGAAGGATTTTGCAGAAATAGTACAGACAGGTCCCTCATACCTTTAAAATGTAATCCCCAATGGTTATATTTTATATGGAGTACAATATCAAAACCAGGAAATTGGCATTGGTGCAACGTGTATATATAGATCTATGCTATTTTGCTACATGTAGATTCCTGTAACCACCACTACAATCAAGATACAAATCTATTCCATCACTGCCACACTCTCCCTCCTGCTACCTCTTTAGTCACTTGTGTCCCTGCACGTGCACGCGCACACACACACACACCATCAGCCCTAACCCCTGGAACCAAGTCAGATTTCTGCTGAATAAATTATCAAATCCTACAACCTTGTATGAAGGATTTTCTATGTACTAAACACTGAGGAGATACAGACAAGGTTCAAGGATTCTCCCCACCCTCAAAGAGCCTCCCAGTCTACAAGCGGAGATAAGACATGTGCACAGTTAATACTACAAGCCAGAAAGTAAAAATGCTATAGAGATTCCACAGATACCATCAATAGGAGAGCAGAGTGATGGAAGGCAGCTAACGTTGAGTAATATGTGCCAGACATATGTTACTTCATTTAAATGTCATCAGAATCTCCTAAGAAGCACTGTTAACACTCTCTTACAAATAAGGAAATTGGACTTCAAAGAAGAATCTCGATTGAGATCATACAGCTGGTAGGAAGTTGCCCATCTGATTTCAAAGCCAGGACTTGTTCTACCACAACTAATGCCATCCATTACTGAACGACTATGGCTCCACTGTGCCCAGGCTCCGAGGAAAGAAATTATAATAATTACTACCAATTTTGAGCACTTACTATGTATGCAATCGTTGTTCTAAATGCTCTATGTGAATTAAAATTAATCCCCATAGCAACCTTTGAGATAAGTACAATCATTATGTCGTTCTGCTGGTGAGGAAAAGTAAGGCTCAGAAAACTTAAACAATTTGGTCAAGTTTGAAAGACTTGGGATTCCAACCCAGGTGGGTCTGACTTCAAATCTCGTGCTTTTAATTATGCTAAACTTAGTGCTTTGCCACAGAACGATGATTATGACCAGTCCTTGGTCTCGAGGGGCTTACGGCCAAGTAACCATCACTTCCCTCTGAGAGTATCAGAGAACGCATGAAGGAAGTGGCACTGGAGTTTGGCCTCGAAGGATGGCTAAGGTCTAGACTGTCAAAGACAAAGAACAACAGAACGAACAAACCCCAGAGGAGTAAAGAAATGAATTCTTCGACACCCAAACCCTCGGAACCCTAAACAGCTGTAACCCCAAGACTCTTACTGGGCGTGTCTCTGGAAGGTAGGAAGTACCCCATCTCGCCCCAGCCCAACCGGAAGTCTACTCACCGGACTCACGCAGCAGCCCAGCGAGCTTCCACACCAGGGAGTCCCGCGGGGCGGTAGTCATGGCCACAGGACGCTGGGGGCGGAGCCTGAGCAAAGAGGAAGCGGAAGAGCTTCAGGTGGGTGGTAGTGCCAAAAGGCCAAGACGTCCGCGCAAACCGAGGCCTCGCGGAGAGAAAAACAAACAAAAAAGAGGGCGAGTAAGAGCTCCTCCTTGGTGCCCTCTCAAGGAGCATAAGGTCTGGCCAGCCAGACTGACCTTTCTGTATAATCCTGCCACCAGCTCTGCAGCCCGGCACCTATCAATAATGGGCAGGAAGTCCCGCCCCGGAAGAAAGGCGCGCGGGAGGGACGGCCGTAAAGCAGGCCTCCGCTGCCGGAAACCACGCCCTAAGTCGTGCGAACGTGTCGGCTGCGGGGCGGTGCCCGCTGGTTCTGTCGAAGGCGGGCCTTCTGCGGTGGCAACTGCTTGAGCCCAGACCACTGCTGCAAGTTGCGCCTCCGTCGACCGCGCCCAGCTGTGGGCTTCGCACGTCCTGAGACGCCCGCTGGGCTCGGCGGTGCTCCTCCGAGCCAGTGAGGAAAATCTGACTCCTTGTTTGCAGACTGGGCGGGGAAGCAAAGTTTAGAGAAAAGGAATTTTCTGTTAGTAAGAAAAAGACTCGTCCAAAGTGAACACTCCATTTTCAATTAAAGGAGAGCGTGTCCGCCATGGAGGGACTTTTTTTGACATCTGTGTGGAAGAGCTGGAGCTGGCGGAGGTGCCATCTTTGGGGTTTCTTTGACAGTTTTTACTTAATCTCGCTCCAGACTCGCTTTTGTTTTTTCCTTCATCAATATCGGGCTCTCTCATTAGCGATTGTTAGCCCTCCACGTGCGCCTCGCCCTTTGTTTTTTGTTGTTGTTGTTGTTTTTACTTTGTTTTCTAACACCTGAATTTAAGAGTTGTTATTGTTTCGGGTTTGAAAATGAGAAAACCGGTTCACAAAGCTTAGGTTACTTGGGAAGGTCGTTCAATTAGTAACCGATATTGCCGAGACTGCCAAGTTCCCGTTGTAGCTTTCACCTGGCTCCTGGTCAAATAACAGACATCGACTACAGAATTAGATTAAGAATAATGTCTCTTAACAGAATTTCTTGTTTTCAAGGAGGCTTTGTTGTTTGGGTTTTTTTAATGTAGTGCCCAATTTTCTGATTTATTTTCAAAATGAATCGTAAGCCAGTTGAGAGTAGGAATAAGGTCATAGTCATCTTTATCCCAAGTTGCAAAATTTGAAGGATCTTCTTTTCTGAAGACAAATTATTTGAAATGGCAAGTTATGCCACTAAAGCACACAGTTTGGCGACTATGGCATACTTTGTGTGGTCTGAGCCCAAACCCTAAAAGGCAGTGAAAGGGACTACGAGGAAGCACGTCATGATCAGTGAAGCAGTATACAAATATGAAGTAAAAGTAGGACCTCGATATATATATATATTTTTTTTTTATTGGAATATAGTTGCTTTACAATATTGTGTTAGTTTACCCTGAACAGCAAAGTGAGCCAGCTATACCTGTACATATATCCCCTCTTTTTTGGATTTCCTTCTCATTTAGGTCACCACAGAGCATTGAGTTCCCTGTGTTCTACAGTAGGTTTCAGTATATTTTTGTTGAATTATTAATCCCATAAGGGTGATGATTGTCAGTCCCTGTTTAGCAATTGCCTGGAACCCGGGAGGGCGGGTTCTCTCATACTGTTACTGCTAATTCTATCCTTTTTAGACAAGAAGAGACAGATTCTTTTGATGTTTCTGACATTGTAGTGCCTTGAAATCAATTTCAGAGGTGCCTCTCCAGCCCACATCGTTTTTCACCATTCATGTGGGTAGCTCCTATAGCCATATTTGTTCTGCATCCCCTTGAATGTAAAAGGGGGACAAAAAGCAGCAAAGAAAGCTGAACTACAGAGGAAGAGGAAACCATCTCCTGAGAGAAGCAACAAGAAGAGACCAAGCAGTTCTTTTCTCCAGCCCTGTGTGAGGCCCACTCCCCTTTCTGCCCTTGGCCTGCAGGGTGGGCCTTGGCCACCTTCCAAAGAATTCTCCCCACCCCACCCCTTTTTTCTTCCCTAAGTTAGTTTGAGTGTATTTTTGTAAAGTGCTACCATAAGGACCTGGACTAAAACAAAACCTTTGCAAAAACTTAAAGTCTGAAAGGGAAAAAAATTATCCGTTCACCATAACAGAAAAAGAGAGAACCTAGAACATTTTGAGAAATATGCCATATATATATGGAGAAAACTGGAGAACTTTAAGGACATTAGAAATGACCTAAGTAATTGAAAGATAACATGTTCCTGATGAGAAGATTCAGTATTATAATGATGTCAATTTAATGCAATTTCCATCAGAATTTCAGTGGGAAGATTTTGGAACTTGACAAGTTGATTCTTAAATTCCTCTGGAAGACTAAACATATGAGCACTGCCAAGAAACTTTGAGGGAAAAAAAGAATAAGAGGCACTTAGAGGGGACTTGCCCTACCAGATAACAAAATGTCCTATAAAGCCACAGTAACCAAAGCAGCATGATACTGACAAAGAGATGGACAAATATTGACAGAAACAACCAAGATTACATGGGGATTTTTTTTTTTACTATCCATGATAAAATTGATTTTAATGGTATAAAAAAAAAGTGAGTTGTTCAATAGTTTTGGGACAACTAGCTGTCCATCTGAAAAACACTAAGTTCCTTCCCTTACACCACACACATTAAATTCCAGGAGGATTAAAGAGCTAAACATTATTTTAAAAATTAAATCAAAGGACTCTTTAAAGTTCGAATTTCAAATTCACCTCTTAAAGAATTATTATCTTTATTAAAAAGACATGCAATGCCATTTCAAAAAAAATTATCCTTAGAAAGTAATATAATATACAGGGCTTGCTACTGCATAATTTCATGTTACCATGAATGAAATTATGTTCCTCAAAGAAATGTCATGACATCATGCTCTTAATTGACAAACACTCTTCTGAGTTTTATTCCACAGGAATAACACTCCACCTAAAATCAGAAACGTGCATCAGGTTTCAGCCCCACGTTATTGTGTGAGGAGGAAAGTGAGTTGTAAGCGGCTGCCACTGGTAGCTTCCCTGCCACCCCTAAGTTCCCTGGGGTAGCATCTGCAAAATGCTTGTTACCAAAGGGGTAAGGGAAGGTGTGCTGGTTATAACTTAGGCAGCAGGAATGGAGAGAAGGAAAGAGAGGGTATCTTCATACAAGAATGACAAAGTCAGCTACCGGAGGATACAAACTTCAGCATCCCGGTCCAAAGCTTGCTTGTGTCTGCTGCCTTGGAGCAGGCAATCCCCTGGACTGTTGCCCACGGGGGAACAGAAGTTCACCTTTAGGACATGAGCCACTGTCTCTGATCTGGACCTCACCACTCTGGTGCTACAGACTCCTGCAGCAGATCGGATAACCGAAACCTAAGGATTCCTCCATAATGAAAATTTCACACTTGAAATTGCATTGTGGGTAGGGAGGGTGAAATTGCATGATTTCTTTGTTTCCTCAACTAGGTATCTTCATGGATCAGGAAGGCAGCAGGGGAGGGGGGCACAATGGAAAGGAATGAAGAGGTGCATATCACCTCCAAAAATAGATTTTGGTAAAAGAGCTTGCACTAGTTTGTCTGTGCGCCTGGCCCCCTCAGCCCCAGGACTGAGTGGTCGGAGGCAGTTCTTTCTATGTTAGTAACCACATACCATGTCTCTTGGCTCTGCTGCCAGACTGAGCCACAAAAGACTGGTGCAGGCATTGATCGAGTCACCAAAATCAAACATATGGGACAAATAAGCAGTACTGGAGGAGATCTGGCATGAGAACTCTGCTTTGGACCGTGACCAAGCATCCTGCCTGGTTCCAGGAGAGACTGAATGTGAGGCGCTCAGAGGGAAAGCTGGAGAGGCAGAAGCCAAGCTCAATGCGAAATCAGAGAAGCCAGAGCCTGAGAATGGCTGGCTGAAAAGCCACAAAATAACAATATTTCAGTGACCCAACAGCAGCCATGGTCACCCAGCCCAAGAGGAATTTGCAGTTCTGCACAAAATACATTGAGGGATTCCCTGAGAGGCTTTATAGAAGACCTGAGGTCACCTGAGGGTGCCTTTAATTCTTTTCATTACCTAGCCTGGAAACCCATGGAATCATCTGAGAAGGGGGTTAAGAAGGGCTATAAGAAAGATCGGCCTTGTGCTTAATTCAGAACACAGAAAGGAAAAGATGAGATGAAAACTACATTCCCCATTCCAGCTGGTGGGAAAACAGCAAAAGCCTGATTGGAAATGTGAATGGAGGCAGCTATGGAGAAGAGAAGAAAGCAGGCAGAGTCTGGGAGAGGAAGAAAAAGTCACTGTTTCAGGCATAACCCAGGGAAGGCCTGTTGGTAAAGTGAGGTACTTATGTGCCAAGTGTCTTCCATCTCAATTCTGCCTACACGCAGGGCTGAAGAGATGAGAGAAATGGTCCACAGCAAGGGAAGAAGCTGCAAATGGAATAGCAATAAAACCTGCAGACAAGCAAGATCAGAGGGATTAGGGTCTCCAGGACCAGGGGAAGGGGAAAGGCAGAGCCTGCTTGGGAATCTCAGAGCCTCTGTAGAACCTCAAATTCAGAGCAGTCTTTCATTCTTTCATTCGTTCAACCAATGTTTACTGAGTACTGACTATGTGCGAGATCCTGTGCTGGATTCCGGGTAAACACCGGCGACAACAGTATGGCTCTTGTTCTCAAGAGCTGGCAGTGTGGTGGAAGAGAGACTCCTGTAATCACATCTCAGCATTGTATTCGCTTCCTATTGCCGCTGTAACAAATTACACCAAACAGTTGCTTGAAACAACACGTATTTATTATCTTATAGTTCTGAAGATCAGAAGTCCAAACTAGATCTCACTGGGCTAAAAATTAAGGTGTCGGCGGGGCTTTGTTACTTTCAGGAGGCTCCAGGGGAGAATCTGTTTTCTTGTCTTTTCCAGCTTCAAGAGGCTGCCTGCTTCCCGGGTTCATGGCCCCCTTCCATCTTCACAGCCGGTAGTGACTGATTGAGTCTTTCTGACATCACATCACTCTGACACTGACTCTGCCACCATCTTCCCCATTTAAGGACCCTTGTGATTACACTGGGCCCACCTGGATAATCCGAGGTAACCATCCTATTCTCAGGTCAGTTGATTAACAACTTTAATTCCATCCACAATCTCAATTCTCCCTTGCCATATAACATAACATTTTTAACTAAATAAATTTGACATATAACATTGTGTAAATTTAGAGTGTAGGTACAATATTTGCCCAGATTCTGGGGATTAGGACATAGACATCTTTGGGGGAAGGGGCCGTTATGCTGTCTATCACAAACATGATGCATGTTATGGTAGAGACAGTACTATGGGAGATGGTTCCTGTCCAAAACTGCAAGCGGAATACATGCTGCAGCCTCTACCTCCCATCCCAAGTGGTTAGAAATAACAGAAAACATATAACAATAAGTAACTAAATTCATAATCATCCTGGACAGCAAGGAGAGCCCGTGGTGGCCCAGAAATCATGAGGAATCCCTGAAAGAAGGATGGCAGGTGCAAGTTGGTCAGAGAAGAAAACCACAGCTCAAAATGTGCATAGCAGCAGAGTGCCGTAGGAGCCGCAAGAGCGCTCTGTGCCCAGAGAGGGCGGATCCTGAGAGGTCCTGGGCTCAGGAGCCATCCACAGCGCACTGATTTTTCAGCATGCCACAGCACGTCAGCCATTCCACACACGCTCCCCCTTCTTGTCTCCTGGGGCCAAGAAATTCCAGCAGGATTATCTGCCTTCAGGTAGGAGCAGTGGATATAAGATCATTAGATGGAGAGAAAGGACAGTGTTCCTGGTGACTGGTGACACGTAGGAGGTAAAGGGAGCACCCATTTGCAGAAGATGAGCTGCCAGAACACCCTACCTCACAGCATATGCCCCTGCCAACAGTAACTGACAAGGTTTTGATGTACACCATGACATTATCTCATACCCCTTTTGCCAAGGATTGTACAAACAATCAGACTGGAATCTGTGGTAAAGGATGAGCTTCCAACCAATAATTACCAAACATTGGGAGAAAGTCAACATCTTAAAAGAGATATCAGTGCATAGAGGAGCTTTCATGCAGTGAAATAGATCACAGAGCAAGACCAAGACTTTAGAATAGTTGTAGCATTCTTGAGTGGAAAAGGATATCACACTGATTGTTTTAAATCAACTGAAAAATTGAACATGATTCTGAAGCAACAAAATCCTCAAAAGAATGATCAGAATAAGCACAGCTAAAGGGTACATGTGTGACCCGGAGGACTGACTAAATATGTTTTTCTATCACATAGCACAACACCAAATATGCAAAGTATTTTATTTTTTTAAAAGCTAAGATACACAGAGGATCGATCTAACACTTTCAGTATCAGCTAATAATAAAGTTCTGAAGAAGAAAATAGAAAGAATATGAGAGGAAGTTATAGTCAAATAAAGAACAAAATATCCTAGAATTGAAGAAAAGCAAGAATCTTCAGTTTGAAAGGGCCCCACCGAATGCCAGTTAGGATCCTTTTCCAAACTAACATGAGATCTAGTGTGAGGCAATTTCAGATGCCACGGTAAGAAGGAAATCTTGAAAACTTCCAATGAGGGGGAAAAAAAATGAACTACAAAGGTATGAGAATCATATAGTCTCATTGAAAAACAGGATACAAGAAGCAAAGGGAGAGAATTTTTCAAAATTCAGAGGAAAAATTACTTTGACTCTAGAATTACATACACAGCCCAACCATCATTCAAGTGCAAAAATAAAAAGACTTTTTCTGTAGTGGGGGACTCAGAAAGTTTATCACCTACAGACTTGCTCTGAAATAAATAATAAAAGAGGATAGATCAGTACCAAGAAAAAGGAGCCCAAGAAAAAGAAGTGAGGGCTTCCCTGGTGGCACAGTGGTTGAAAGTCCGCCTGCCGATGCAGGGGACACGGGTTTGTGCCCTGGTCCAGGAAGATCCCACATGCTGTGGAGCGGCTGGGCCCGTGAGCCATGGCCGCTGAGCCTGCATGTCCGGAGCCTGTGCTCCTTAATGGGAGAGGCCACAACAGTGAGAGGCCCGTGTACCGTAAAAAAAAAAGTGAGAGGCTAAAAGCAATGGTGAGCAAAGACTTTAGTAAATTTGTTCACACTAAAGAGTAGGACAAAATGGGGGAGAGGGGATGGAGAGAAACATTAAAAGGGTAAGAAGCCAGGGAGCTGGTGGAAAATGGCCAAGGCAGCACCTAGCCTGCAGAGTCGGGAGAGGAGGTCTTCAGGGCTGTGGCCCCCAAAAGCACAGGATTTGCAGAATTTAATAAGAATATGAAGAGCTTGCAAAAAAAAAAACCTGAAAACAATCAAAGAGATGATGCATCAAGAAATAAATTGGCCTTAGCAGAACTGTATGAAGTGAAATGCAAATCTTCCTAATCTGATAGACCTAAAATTACAGCCTTTAAAAGCCCACAAATGCCACCCCAAATGTTTTCCCACTATTGGGGAGATGTTCACTTGTTTAAGGTTCTGACCACCACATCATTGCATAGTAAGGTTCTATTCAGGTGAACATGGGTACAGTGGATTACATATAATTTGACCTTCTACTGGGAAAATTGTGAATGAACTTTTCAAAGAGGCAAGGGAAAATGGGACTGTCCCTCTGAATTAAGCCTCAAGAGCTTCAGGTGATGACAAATCTAAGTCATCTACAGGTGGAGGATACAGATTGGGTCATTCCTTTTGTAAGCGATCTGAATGCATCAGTGGAGAAAATCAGCTTCAAGATATCAGATTCTGCTTAAACTGTGAAGCAACAGTTTCCGTTTAGATGATGGAGAATTGAGACCTTACAACAAACCCAACAAATGCTCAGTTTCTTGAGTCTGTTAAGGGAAGGGTGACTCTCTTTGCATGTATACCTGAAATTCAGCAACTAATATTAGAAATCCTTTAAAGTGGCATTATTGCTGGCAGAAGATTGCAAAAGAAATTCCTCTGGTGCTTCTGCAACTGGTTCAGAATGGCCAAGTGAATTTGGATATGGAGGATCATCAAGATCAAGAATACATACAACCTAGAATAAGGTTCAAATAAGGTTTAGCAGAGAAAACAAAAACTTGGAAGCCTTACACCTGAAATAGTCAATACACCTTCCTCCCCAGAAGAGAAGTCAGTACTTAATGCAGTTGTTCCTGTTGACGATTCCGTGCCAATCACAAAAATTCCAATCAGGTTAGCCAATGAGAGTCATTCAATACATTACACACAGGATCCCGGATGTTCCGGACTTTATTGTACAGTCCCATCCTGAACTTGCAACTCTTGACTTTATTCTTGGACTTCATTTCCATAGAGCTCACTGATGAGGGCCTGAAACAGATATTCTTAAGAATATCCAAGCAGTAGCAGATCAGAAAGATGATGTGCTGTATTAACAAGAAACATACTTCCAGCATAAAAACAATCAAATTATTTTTATTACTTTACAGATACATTTTGGTTTTATACTTATTCTGTCTTCCAGCCTTAGTATAGATACATTTGGACTAGGAATAGATCTTGAGATAAATATGTTTTAGTTTTATGTTGATAACGTTTAAACATCCAGGCAAACCAGTTTGTTATGTGCTCAGTGTTAATGTAACCACATTTGTTTGCAGGAAAAAAAAAAAAAGAACAAAACCCCTTTTTGATAAATCATTTGGTAGAATTTGCATTCAAGTTTCTCGATGCTGCCTTGACCAACAGCCATTAAGAAACATTTTTTTTTGTCAAATAAGGTTTTTTTTGATATATACTGAAAAGTATTTGTATTCTTATTTTGAACTAGCTTGATGATTCAATAATTATTTCTCCTATTAAGATTTTATGCATTTTTTGACTTATTGATTTAGCTATATCACTAGTATCAAAAAAATACAGCTTGGGGCTTCCCTGGTGGCACAGTGGTTGAGAGTCCGCCTGCCAATGCAGGGGACATGGGTTCGTGCCCCGGTCTGGGAGGATCCCACATGCCGCGGAGTGGCTAGGCCCGTGAGCCATGGCCGCTGAGCCTGCACGTCCCGAGCCTGTGCTTCGCAAAGGGAGAGGCCACAACAGTGAGAGGCCCGCGTACCACAAAAAAAAAAAAAAAAAAAAAATACAGCTTGGCATTGTTACCTATAGAGCTATGACCATCATAAACTAGAAACAAAAAGACATTAAGGTCAGCAATCCTTGGGAATATGTGTTAAACAGCACTTTAAAATCAAATGAGGGGCTTCCCTGGTGGCGCTGTGGTTGAGAGTCCGCCTGCCGATGCGGGGGACACGGGTTCATGCCCCGGTCCAGGAGGATCCCACATGCCGCAGAGCGGCTGGGCCCACGGGCCATGGCCGCTGAGCCTGCGCGTCCGGAGCCTGTGCTCCTTAATGGGAGAGGCCACAACAGTGAGAGGCCAGCGTACCGCAAAAAAAAAAAAAATTCAAATGATTACAATCCCTTTCAGAGCCTGTCTTGATCACATTCATTTTTTCATTCAACACATTTTTCTAGGGGACACCCTATGTTAACACTATTCCAACTGCTCAACCCAGAATATATTCTACTCCAAGACAAAACTAGTGTAGAAATTCAGGAATGTATTTTTTGTCAAACATACTGGATCCAAAGAATGACCAGCATAAATATTCTGAATTGTACTGAAGCCAAGTATTTCCTGGATGAGGCAGACTACATCAGGAATGATAGAAAAGGGTTTTCTTCTTCCCAGACACCACCTCATCTTTGGTCACTGTTTCTGGTTAGTTTTCTGTTACTGCCGTAACAGAGCACTACAAATTTAGTGGCTTAAAAGAACACAGATTAATGATCTTACGATTATGTAGAAGTCTGGTATGGGTCTCGCTGGGCTAAAATCAAGGTGATGGCAGGACAGCATTCCTTTCAAGAGGCTCTGAGGGAGAATCATTTCCTTGCCTTTCCAGCTTCTAGAGGCTGCTTGTATTCCTTGGCTTTTGGCCCCCTTCCTCCATCTTCAAAGCTAGCAACATTGCATCTCTCTGACTCTTCCCTATCATCACAACTCTCTGACAGCAGCCAGGAAATATTCTCTGTCTTTAAGGGCTCATGGGATTAGATTGGGCTCACTGGATAATCCACAATTATCTCCCCCCACCTTAAGGTCTGTAGTAACCTTAATCACATCTGCAAAGTCCCCTTTGCCATGTAAAGTAACAAATCACAGGCTCCTTCTGGAGACTGCAGGAGAGAATCTGTTCCTTGCTTCTTCCAACCTGTAGAGGCTTCTGGCATCCTTTAGCTCATGACTGTATCACTCCAAGTCTGCAAGGATAGGTGTAGGGTCTATTGTAAAGGGCTGTTATACCACGCAAAGCAAGTTGAACTTTGGGTAGACAAGCTTTTCATCACCTAAGGGACAAAATCACCAAAGAAGTTATCCTCTCTGCACCAGGTGTGACATGGACTGGAGAGGTAGGGAGTGACTGCTTAGAGACTGCTTAAGGAGGCTGCTGAATTGCTCAATCAAGAATCGCCCTTTAGAATGTAAATTGGTGCAGCCACTATGGAAAACACTATGGAGGTTCCTTAAAAAACTAAAAATAGAGCTACCATATGATCCAGCAATCCCACTCCTGGGCATATATCCAGAAAAGACAAAAACTCTAATTCAAAAAGATGCATGTACCCGGTGTTCATAGCAGCTCTATTTACAGTAGCCAAGACATGGGAACAACCCAAATGCCCATCAACAGGTGATTGCTTTAAGATGTAGTGTTGTGTATATATATATATATATATACACATATACATGTGTGTATATATATATATATGAATATTATATATATAATGGAATATTAGTCATAAAAAAGGATGAAATATTGCCATTTGCAGCAACATGGATGGACCTAGAGAATATCATACTAAGTGAAGTAAGTCAGAGAAAGGCAAATATTATATGATGTCATTTATATGTAGAATCTAAAAAGTAATACAAATTAATCTATATACAAAGCAGAAACAGACTCACAGACATAGAAAACAAACTTATGGTTACCAAAGGGGAAAGGGGGTGGGGGAGAGGGATAAATTAGGAGTATGGGATTAACAGATACAAATTGCTATACATAAATTAGATAGGCTGCAGGGATTTACTGTATAACACAGGGAACTATATTCAATACCTTGTAATAACCTATAATGGAAAATAATCTGAAAAAATATGTATATAACTGAATCACTTTGCTGTACACCTGGAACTAACACAATTTTTATAAATCAATTATACTTCAATTAAAAAAAAAAGTTCCCTTTAAATGGCAAAATAGTGTCTATGTAGAGAGAGAGAGAAAGGGCTTGATTTGAGACATAATTAGGAGGAGGAACCAGCGGTACTTTTCTTTCAGCATCTATCCCACCTTTGTGTGGTAACTGCACTCTACTTTGGGGAAGCAGGTGATAACTCCATCTTGTGCTTTAGGCTCTGGACTGCAGGGGTAGGACACATGATCTAAGTCATTAACTCATTCTGTTCCCTCAGCCACCTTTCCTGGAGGAGCACATGACCCTAATCAGGACAGTCAGGCCACCAGGACCCAATCTGGGACTTCTATAAGCAAACTCCCTCCTGCTAGACCAAGTGGTGTGATGATGAGAGCCTGGAACTGCCCAGGCTGCCTTGCACCTGGGATGGAGCCCACTCAGGGGATGTAGAGCCTATAGCTGGATCCTGGTACAGTAGTGTCTTTTGACCCCAGAATCAAGCCATACCTTAGCCAGCTATGCTTGTGGACTTGTCATAAGCCAGTGATTTTTTTAATTCTATTTTTCTTTGGTCTAAGCCAGTTTGAGTTGAATTTTCTGTTCAATTTGTCTCTGAGTGAAGATTATTCAAAATGTCTCTAATGATTACCACGGGGAACAGGGAAAATCTCTGAAGTCTACCGCTTTTAGTCTCATGGCCAGGAGTGAAGACAGATTTTCTTAGCCACTGTTGGCCCCTCTTAGGGAGGGGTGGACATTTCTTCCTGACTTGCTAAGTTAGTGGAATCAAAGGCCTTAGAGACCCTGGAAGGGTGGCCCATACCAGTGACTCCCAGACTTTAGGATTTCACAGATTTAGAGATTTCACAGATTTCAGCAGCGAAATTACAAAGAAAAATCTTAGGATCCAAATTAGAATTGCCAAGTTTTAATTTTGTTAAGTAAAAACTTAAAAACAAACAAACAAACCAAACCCCTACCATCTACCATCACTATGATATCATAAAAGAAATAACATATTGACACACAGGAAGGATAATTTTAGAATACAGGGCAGCCCTTTAGAAAGAATACCTTTGGCTTTGTGAAAGTTACTATGTGGCACTCATTTCTCTCACTCTGTATCAGATATGTGAAAATACTTCCCTAGCAACACCCATCTGCTAACTGGCCTAGTAGAGAACCCTGTGGCCCTAGGTAGAGTGTCCCCAGCCCTCAGATGACATCCACATCCCTGGCACAGGGAAAGTCTGGACATCACAGGGTCCTAGATGGCCCCAGCAGGAAGAGGGAGCATCCTAAGGCTAGGAAGAGGATTGAAGATCTCAGGGACAAGCCTCGCTCAGGGCAGGGGTGACCAGGCAAGGGAAGCCAGACAGGGAGAGAGCGGTGCTTAGACGGCCTTGAGGAAAATCTCCCATTCCCACCACTGGCCCAGCCCAACCAGCCCTCTCCCCAGTCCCCCGCCTGAGTGGGGAGCCCAGGGGCCCTGAGCATACCAGTTGCAATGCTGGGTGTCGATGAAGGTGCTGGAAGAGACCCAGGCCTGTGAACAGGCGGGTTCCCAACTCCCTAGCAGCAGCATCAACTGAGACCGGGCCTCATGCAGTCGGAGTGGGCTGCCCTGGGGGCTCTGGTGCTGTGAGGAACAATAGCTCACCCAGCTCAGCTCAAGTATCGAGAAGGCATTAGCCTAAGGTGACAGGCTGGGATTCTCCCCCCTCCACACCCCTTCCTGGGACAGGAACTTACCGGCCCGTTCCACACCCCGCGGATCTGGATTAGTAGGAGGGAGTCTCATGTTAGCATAACTACACATTGCAGTTGTGCAGGCAACATCAGAAAGTGCTCTAGAGTTTCGATCTGAGGGACCCGAACATCCCCAACCCGCCCCTACACACACACACACACACACACACACACACACACACCTTAAAGGGAGACTGGATGGGACCTACTGGCTGAGAGCCAGGACCTAGGGCAGAGCAGGAGGATACTAAGACCAAGGGGAGAAGGAGGAGAGAGAAAGCAGGAAGGCCAGGGAAGCGGGGCCCAGTCAAGGTGGGGCAGAATGGACTGATAGGAGATGCAACGTGAAAAGAAAAGAAAAGGACTCTGTGCACTCTGGGCTCTCAGTGTGGCACAAGTTCACACAAGAGCAAATGGTTTCTCTGCCTTTCCACCGTCTGACGTTAAGGGCTGAGTTAAGGGATTATGTAAAGATACACAGGGCACATCTATAAATCACCTGACCTCGAGCTAGGCGTCCATCAGCTAGGGCAGAGTGTGGCAAGGAGGGGGCGGTTAGGCCACTTGGGCGTAGGCACTATGAGGTGTGCACAGCAGGCCACCCAACCAACACATCAGGCCCAGCTTGTATGATGGCCAGTTCTGGCTCCAGAGTGGCTGTCCTGAGCTGGGAAGCACCTTTTTGTCATCCCCAAGCATTGTAGCTTCCTACCAGATACACATCCAATTACAGCTGGTAAACCCCACATCTCTGAGGTCAAGTGAGGCTGAGTGACCTGAGATCCCACAATCCCATGCTCCCGGGGCCCAGACCTCACCCCGACACACACAACGTGTCAGAGAAGCCTAAGAATACACACCGAGTCATATGCACTATGCTGTTTATTGTCACGTTACCCGTGGGACAGGGACGGGATAGGGAGGGGAGCCTCCAGGCAGAGAGGTGGAAGGAGCGGGGAGGTGGGAACCCTGCCCTTCCTCCAGGCTGGTAATGGTGGGGACTCGGCCACCAGCAGATCTCCCTTAGATGCAAGCACAGTGCTGCGTGAGCAGGTTGGGCACCATCTCATACTTAAAGGAGTAACCTCCATCCGAGGTGGTGCGGACACGTAGGGGCCTCATGGTCCCTGGGAGAGCAGCGCAGCAGGGCTGGGCCCCTGGCACCAAAGAGAGGGGCTGGACAGGGGTAGGGGGTGCCCCGGGGACTGGCAGGGACAGGTCCGGCGGGGTGGACAGCCCACAGCCCCCATGACAATAGTGGAAGATGAAACTGGGAGGGTGCACGATCCACCGTTCCCAGCCCAGCTCCTGGAAGGAGATGTTGAGGGCCGCTCTGTGGCAGTCGGCATGCGCGGCGGGTTCCTCCGGAGGCCTCTGCAGCAGGCGCAGCGCGGCGGGAGACCAAGGCCAGGGCAGCGGGGGCGTGGAGCGGCGGGCTCTCTCCCCTCCGCTGGGAGGCCTGGCCCGAGTGTGGGCCACCAGGAAGGGGGTGGCCTCGGGCCGCGCTGAGCAGGAACAGAGAGGACAGTGCAGGAGGAGCGCCAGGACGGGATGGGTCAGCAGAGGGAAGGCAGAGGCGGCCAGGTGCAGTACAGCCCAGCGAGGGGGTGCCTGGCCCAGTGACATGGGCACAGCCGTGGGACCCCCGGATGACAGTGCCAGGAGGCCTAGCAGGGGCCCAGAGCTATTGGCGGCTGCTGTCTCCAGCCTGTCCAGTCCCGTGTGGAACCACAGCTGGGCCGACGTCACCTGGCGGCTGCGTGTGTGCTGGGATGGCCGGAACACATATGTAAAGAGGCCCTCCTTGGCCTCCTGGGCCAGCTCTCCGGCAGCTGGCTCGTCCCCGAGGCTGGCACCTGTAGGAGGCAGAGGGAAGGGAGAGAGCAGCCCTGACTGGCAGAACCCGGGACCCTCCTCCTCAGCAGGAGGGATGTGGCTGCCACTCATAAGCTTGCCAAGCGCCCTACTGAGTGCTTTGCCAGAGCGGGACTCTCCTCAGTCTGGGGGGGGGGGGGACTGACAGAGGCTCCCTGTTTGTTATTTCATCATTAAAGGACTACAAAAATACCAGACGTTGTCAACTTCTCTCTGAAGTGGTTTTACCAATTAATATTCCCATCAGCGACGTGTAAGAGGGCCTGCACTTTCTCGCCTCACCAACGCCTAGAATTGATAGTTATATTTAAATTTTTGTTCATGTGATACTATGAAATGGTACCTTGAATGCTGTGTACACAAGCACTCGTTATATTACTCTTTATGTATTTTTATGTGTCAGAAATATTGCATGAGAAAGTCTTTAAAATAATTCCACCTTAAAAAGGCAGGTTAACACCAAGAAGAAGGAGGAGAAGGAGGAGGGGGGAGGAGAAAGGATGTAACTCAGAATGAGGACAGTGCTTTCTAAGAAAGTGCAGTTGGCATCCTTACCCTGACAGGTATGTAGATGGCACCAAACGATCATGAACCAGCATGAGCTGAAAAACTGGCAGCTGGGGCTGTACTGTTATGTGGGTTATCTCAATATAAACCTCACAATTGATCCATTTTGCAGATAAGAAAACTGAGGGTTAGAAAGATGAACTGTCATTTAACTACTAAGTAGCCAGGCTGGGATTCTGCCTGATCCCAAAGCCACACTCACTGTGCTGCACGGGGCCCGAAGTGCAGGGAGGCAAGGGATCCTCTCTGAGAGCAAAGCGGGCCAGATTACAAGAAAGTTTAGCCACAGGAGGGCTTTACTCGTTGAGTCAGTGCAACATGGGGAGATGAGGAGAGAACTCAAGAGAAGGTAGACTAGTTTCCCAGCTAATCTTTCTCCTGCATCCCTGATATCTTCTCAAGTCTCAGCTACTTGGGGCTAAAGAAACAGTGTTTGGAGCAGGGAACAAAAGCAAAGATAGAAGGAAAGATGGCAGGAAGGGGCCCATGCCCAGATATCTCTGTCCCTAGAGACCCTTGGCCTCCCAGACGACTATCTCCCAAATGCCTCCTGTGAACCATGCACGCTAGATACACCATCTCACTTAATCCTGAGAGGTAGGCATTATTGCCCTTTTTACAGATGAGGAGACAGAGGCTCAGGAAGGTTCAGTAACTGGTGCATTACTGCAAGGCCAGTTGAGTCGCAGGTCTGGGATTCAAACGCAGACCTGCCTGGCTCCCAAGCCCCTGCAGTACCACACTGTTTACCAAAGTCAAGGTGCCAGCTCCCCACCCTCGTTACCTGTAGCCGGGAAAAGGATGGCCTGGGAGACATCCTCTTCCTCGGGCTCAGAGCCCCTGCGCATGAAGCCCCTCACAGCATGTCTTCGGGGCAGACGCCTGACTCCAGGATTCCCACCTTCCCCAGTCACTGCTGGGGCTCCCAAGGCATCCAGGAACAGGGCCCTCACCTTGGCCAGGACAAGTTCCCGGTCCAGCTCCGGCCCATGGCAGCCATGCCCACCCCGTGGGGCCAGCAGCAAGAGGAGCAGCTGGGGCCACATAGCTCACCTGGCCCTGCCAACGGTGAACCCACACCCTGCCCCGTACCCCTTCTGCCAGGGTCTGCGCAGGGCCTCCCCACTCTGCCCTCCCCATCCCACCACCGCCCTCTTCTACCCTTCTCACCCCAGTCTTCCCCAGCCCTTCCCACGCCCCGCAGTCCAGTTGCCCCTGCCCATGGCATTGAGACCTCCTATCTCTGACGTAGATGTCTGTGGCCCTGAGCCTTATCTCCCACTCCCGCCAGGAATGTGGGGGAGGGGCTGGCGAGGGCTTTCACCCCAAGTGACCTGACCCACACGTACAACCCCTCCCCGCTACACACACACACACACACACACACACACACAGAGTGAGTCACAACCCAGCACCCAGCGCAGAGGTGACACCAGGTGGGACAGGAGCCTGGAAGCTGGGGTCTGCCAGCTCCTAAAGGCGTTCCTTGTCAGGGAGACAGAGCGCGCCAGCCCCTCAGAGCTTCTGGGGCCCCTTTCAACCACGTAGCTGCTGGGCCAGTCCTGGGGGGAAGGGCTGGGGCGGGGGCTGGAACTGGGGCTAGGGCAGGGGCCAGGTGGTCCCGCCTGCTCTAAACTTGGCCTGGAGGAGCCAGTCTGGGCTCTCGTCCTCCAGCTGTGTCATCAGAGAATATTTTGGGGATTGGCAGCTGCAGGCGCCTCTGCCACTCAGGCCCAAGCCTGGCGGGCGGCTGGGGACCTGGCGGCTGGAGGTGGGAGGGAGGAGGGGAAAGAGGCCCTGGCTGTGGGAGGGGGCTGGGAAGACTTGGCTCTCCGGAGCAGGAAGTCAGGCCGCAGGCAGGGGAGTCTGAGGGGCCCCTCTCTGGGGAGGCAAACAGGAAGGACTGCCCCCTGAGCCCTGGGCCCCGGCCCGGGAACCGCCGCCGCCAGAGCTGCAGCTCCGGGCCGAGGGTAAGGAGGGGAACCGGGAGCGGGCGGCCAGGGGAAAGCTCCGCGGGTCCCGGCGCCCGGTCCCCAAACACGCCCCGCCTCCCGGGCTCCCGCCGCCGCTCTCGGCCTTCCCCCGCGCCGCCGCGATGAAGGCGGGCTCGGGGGACCAGGGGAGCCCCCCGTGCTTCCTGCGCTTCCCGCGGCCCGTGCGGGTGGTAAGTGGCGCCGAGGCCGAGCTCAAGTGCGTGGTGCTGGGGGAGCCGCCGCCCATTGTCGTGTGGGAGAAGGGCGGGCAGCAGCTGGCGGCCTCGGAGCGCCTGAGCTTCCCGGCGGACGGCGCCGAGCACGGCCTGCTGCTGAGCGGCGCGCTGCCCACCGACGCGGGGGTCTACGTGTGCCGCGCCCGCAATGCGGCCGGAGAGGCCTACGCGGCGGCCGCCGTCACCGTGCTGGAGCCGCCGGCCCCCGAGCGCGAGCCCCAGCCTGCCGAACGCCCGCGGCCGCCGCCCGGGGCCGGGGAGGGCGCCCCGGTGTTCCTGACGGGGCCCCGGTCCCAGTGGGTGCTGCGGGGGGCGGAGGTGGTGCTGGAGTGCCAGGTGGGGGGCCTCCCCGCGCCAACGCTGTACTGGGAGAAGGACGGGATGGCGCTGGACGAAGTGTGGGACAGTAGCCACTTCTCCCTCGAACCTGGCCGCGCCGAGGGCCGCCCGGGCGCGAGCCTGGCGCTACGCATCCTGGCGGCACGGCTGCCCGACTCCGGCGTCTACGTGTGCCACGCCCGCAACGCGCACGGCCACGCGCGGGCCGGCGCGCTGCTGCAAGTGCAGCAGCCCCCCGAGAGCCCGCCCGAGGACCCGGACGAGGCCCCCAACCCCGTGGTGGAACCGCTCAAGTGCGCGCCCAAGACCTTCTGGGTGAACGAGGGCAAGCACGCCAAGTTCCGCTGCTACGTGATGGGCAAGCCCGAGCCCGAGATCGAATGGCACTGGGAGGGCCACCCGCTGCTCCCTGACCGCCGCCGCCTCATGTACCGCGACCGCGATGGCGGCTTCGTGCTCAAGGTGCTCTACTGCCAGGCCAAGGATCGCGGGCTCTACGTGTGTGCCGCGCGCAACTCGGCGGGCCAGACCCTCAGTGCCGTGCAGCTGCATGTCAAAGGTACCGCGGCGCCCCCGGGCGGCCGGGGCCCTGGGAGGGGCCTCCAGCGCCCTCCCAGACCCTCCTAACTCCAGCCCCACTCAGTGTCCAGAAGACGGTGAGGGGTAAGGGAGGCTAAGTATTAAAATGCCATTTCCCGCCCACCTCGCAACCCCCAGGGATTCGGATTTAGTAGGTCTGCAGGGTACCTACTCCAGGAACTTCTTAGCAAGCTCCCCAAATGATTCTGAGGCAGATGGTGGAAAACCACTCTTAGATAAAGGGCTTTAAGGAATGATTCATGTACAGACCCAGAGGGACCTACAACTCCTGTAGTTCATTGTTTTTCAACCTCTTTGTTATTTCACCAACCTGTCCCCGGATGGAAATCCCATCTGGGGCCCCAATAAATAAGACAGATAAAAGGATCATTTTGTGGGTGTAAACTTCTAAATCCAAATTTATAACATGTACTTATAAAGTCAGTCAGTGAGAACAAGGGGTCTATTTTATTGAATATACACATTTTAACCACACATAACTGGGTCTAGTCTGTGAGCCCTATGGGGAAGGCCTGGTTGCAGGTGTCACATTGAGAAACTCCTGATTCGCACCAAAGGGAGAAAAAAAAAATGCCCCGCAATTTTTGACTATTCTCTCATTAGACTGCTCTCAGGTTTGCAAGAAGAAGAAGGTGAAGGAGAGGAAATTTATATATCAAAGTTGAGTCCCCAACAGTATTTAATAACTGCTTACATTGCTCATAAATAGAAAATTCAGGGAGGGAAAACACCCCAAACTCACACTGGAAGTTAAAGCTCTCCGTAATAGGAGTTCATCACAACTCATGACATTATACCCTCACTAGTTATTACCCAACTTGTTCCCTCAGAGGAAAAAGAGTTGGCAAATCTCCTGAGCCCTGCCTGGCACGCAGTGAAGCGTGTGGCACCTGTGCCACAGTGGTGGCCTCTTGGGTACAGTTTGATGTACACAAACTGGCCGGGCAGGGCTGAACTCTAACCCCCTGAGGAGAGAAAAGCCCAACATGATGGCACAGCTTCCCAGAGCCGCATGACAAGACAGACATGCTTCCCCAGCAGCCCAAGTGAACCCACTGGCCGTTTCCATCATCGTGCTTTCTTTTTGTTAAATGCAGTTTTGAAAGCGGTTAAAGTACTTTCAAAATGAAATTCAACTCAGACCTTTGCAGAATTGTGTGTGGTGCCTGTGAAGGGCCCCAGGGAACAATCTGAAAATCACTGATGTGGTCCAAGCCCTTCCATCCCTTTCTCCACTTTACGAGGAAAGAAACTGAGACCCAGGATCATGAAAATGGCCTTGGTCAAGGTGATGTGGCTAGCGAGTGTCCGGGTCAGATGAGAATATGGGTCCCCTGGCTTCCCTTCTGGGGGTTTCTCTGATTCCACAGTGCCTGCTGGCTCTGGGAGAAGAGCAAATGGCCGGAGCTAACGTGGGTTTAGGCAGTAGGTGATGGGAGGAGAGTCTTTCTCCTGGTCGGGCCCTCTCCAGAGCCTTCTCTGGTCTCTCCCTTCTTCACAGAGCCTCGCCTCCGCTTCATGAGGCCCCTGCAGGACGTGGAGGGCCGGGAGCATGGGATTGTGGTGCTGGAGTGTAAAGTCCCCAACTCCCGCATCCCCACGGCCTGGTTCCGCGAGGACCAGCGGCTGCTGCCCTGCCGCAAGTACGAGCAGATCGAGGAGGGCACGGTCCGGCGCCTCATCATCCACAGGCTGAAGGCAGATGACGACGGAGTTTACCTGTGCGAGATGCGCGGCCGGGTGCGCACCGTGGCCAACGTGACAGTCAAAGGTCGGCTGGCCAGTGGGAGGAGGCCGAGACCGAGGCAGGCAGACGCCCAGACCCCCGGCTGACGGACTCCCATCCGTGTCTCAGGGCCCATCCTGAAGCGGCTGCCCCGGAAGCTCGATGTTTTTGAGGGAGAGAACGCGGTGCTGCTGGTGGAGACCCGCGAGGCTGGGGTGGAAGGGCGCTGGAGTCGAGATGGGGAGGACCTGCCGGCCACCTGCCAGAGCAGCTCCGGCCACATGCATGCCCTGGTCCTGCCAGGGGTCACCCGAGAAGATGCTGGCGAGGTCACCTTCAGCCTGGGCAACTCCCGTACCACCACTCTGCTCAGAGTCAAATGTGAGGGCCTGAAAATCCCTAGGCAGCCTCCTCAAGGGCTGGACAGGAGGGTCAGGGCTGGAAGGTGATCAGATGCCACAGTCTGGGTTGGCAAAGTGGACTTAAGGTCAGAGGGCTGTGGGAGGCTGGCACAGGGCTCGGACGCAAACCCTGCCTTTGTCTCAGGCGTCAAGCACAATCCCCCGGGACCCCCAGTGTTGGCAGAAATGTTCAAGGGCCACAAGAACACGGTCCTGCTGACCTGGAAGCCTCCCGAGCCAGCTCCCGAGACCCCCTTCATCTACCGGCTGGAACGGCAGGAGGTGGGCTCAGAAGACTGGATCCAGTGCTTCAGCATTGAGAAAGCTGGGGCCGTGGAGGTGCCGGGAGACTGTGTGCCCTCCGAGGGTGACTACCGCTTCCGCGTCTGCACCGTCAGCGAACACGGCCGCAGCTCCCATGTCGTGTTCCATGGGTCTGCTCACCTCGGTGAGTCGGTCCCGCCAGCCCAGGCTGACAACCGCTGCACCCCAAGTCACACCCTCCCCATCACCTTCCTCCCTTCCCTGGCCCTCAGTCCCTGTCCTGTTATATGCCTTCTACCTGCCAGTCTCTGCCCTCTGCCCCCTGGTTCTGATGGCCGAACTCTGTCCCATCTCAGTGCCCACAGCTCGCCTGGTGGCCGGTCTGGACGACGTGCAGGTATATGACGGGGAAGATGCCGTCTTCTCCCTCGATCTCTCCACCATCATCCAGGGCACCTGGTTCCTTAATGGGGAAGAGCTCAAGAGTAATGAGCCAGAGGGCCAGGTAGAGCCTGGGGCCCTGCGGTACCGGATGGAGCAGAAGGGCCTGCAGCACAGACTCATCCTGCAAGCTGTCAGGCACCAGGACAGCGGGGCCCTGGTTGGCTTCAGCTGCCCAGGTGTGCAGGACTCGGCTGCCCTCACCATCCAAGGTTCGTGCAGGTGGGGACCAGGGTGGGCAGATAGGGTCAAGACACAGAAGTCCCATTAGCAAAATGAGGCAAATGCTATTGCTGCTTCTCACACCTGGGCCAGGAGAGTAAGGGGCATCCATGGTGAGCTAGCTCAGAGGGCTCAGTGATCCCGAAGTTCAGTTTCAACTCATGCGCAACGTATGGGGGACCCCTGGTTATCCAGTATCATAGCGAAATTCTCTGGGGCACTTTGTGCAGGGTTCTGTCATGTGTGCCATCTCAGAGACACAGAGCTCGGCTCCGGGTCCCTGACTGCTTGCTGCCCTATCGCGTAACGGCTGACGCTATCGGAGCAACTTTCTGTGTGCCAGGCACAATCCTACGTCGCTTTATATATGTTAATTAGCACAGTCCTCTCAACAGCCCTACAGGATGGGTTCTTTTGTCATCCCGTTTATACAAAGGGGGAGACTGAGGCACAGAGAAGTTCAGTGACTTGCCCAAAGTCACAAAGCTAACGAGTGCTGGTGCTGGATTATGAACCCAGGCGGTCTGGCTTCAGAATCACACTCTGGGGAAAGAGGGAAGGAGAGGGAACGAGGCCTCCCCGAGGACGACAGATCTTGGTGGGGGTCTGAAAGTGCGGGGACCATGCTGGCATATGCCGTTGCACCACTGCTGGAGTTTGTATGGCCAATCAAGGAATTCCTCAGTGCCCAAGTGCAGGGCCTTGAGGTGGTTAGCTGCCAGCATCCCAGGAGGAGGACAAAGTGAGAAATAACCAGCAACCAGAGCAGCGTTTCTAAAATGCAACCCAGGTTCACCAACATCAGAGTCATCTGGAGGCTGGTCTATAATGCAGATTCCCGGGGCCCTGCACGCTTGGGGGAGGAGCCTAAGAACCTGCATTTCCAGCAGGCTCCCTGGGAATTCTTATGCACACTAAAGCCACTGCTCTTAAGAGTTGGTGTGTAAGCCTAAAACTTTTTTTTTTTTCTTTTTTTTGTCTGCGCCATGTGGCATGCGGGATTTTAGTTCCCCGACCAGGGACTGAACCCGTGATCCCTGCATTGGGAGCATGGAGTCTTAACCACTGGACCACCAGGGAAGTCCCAGCCCAAAACTAATTTTTAAAACCAGCAAATGCATCGATGGCAATCATCCAGCCTGATGTGCCCACCCCCCTACCCTGAGCACATACCCTGGAGTGGGGTGTTTATTGGGGTAGCAGAGCACAACTAGGGTGCCGCACATGACCACACCTCTCCCCAAGCAGAGAGCCCGGTGCACATCCTGAGCCCCCAGGACAAGGTGTCGTTGACCTTCACAACCTCGGAGCGGGTGGTACTGACCTGTGAGCTCTCCCGGGTGGACTTCCCAGCGAGCTGGTACAAGGACGGGCAGAAGGTGGAGGGGAGCGAGTCGCTGGTGGTGAAGATGGATGGGCGCAAACACCGCCTGATCATGCCTGAGGCCCAGGTCCAGGACAGTGGCGAGTTTGAGTGCAGAACGGAAGGGGTCTCAGCCTTCTTCAGCGTCTCCGTCCAAGGTCAGGGACCGTGGCGGCCTGGGCTCCCCCAAGCTGAGGCTGACCCTGGGGGCTGTTTGAACCCTGCCCCCCTGGTCTGCCTGCTTGGGGGTCCCTTCCGAAGGGCCCTAGAGGGCAAGGGGACATGTTTGCAGATCACACTGCCCATGCACCACCCTCTAGCACACTTGGCCCCCATGTAGCCTTTGCTGGTGGGAAAGTGGGGGGGCCTCAATTCAATTAAGGGAAGGGAGGTGGGAGCTAACATTTGTTAGGCACCTACTAGCCAGTTCCTATGCTGTATACTTCAGATGTACACTTGCATTCAGTGCTCACGTCTGTGTGAGGGGCAGTATATCTCCATTCACAGATGAAGCAGCTGAGGTTTAGAGAGGTTATGCAACTTGCTCACGATCACACGGCAGCAAATACCCTAGCTGGGTTCACACCCAGGACTGCCTATCCCACTGCCCCAGGCGGCCAGGGTCAAAAGGAAGTTTTAGGTGCAGTGGTCCAGAGGCTCTCAGAAGCCAGTACATGTCTGGCTGCTTCGGAACCACCCTGGAAGCCATAAGTGCATAGGCTCCCCCAGGCCTCCAGAGCCAGAATATCCAGGACAGAGCCTGGAGATCCACTCTGGGAGAACAACTCAGGAACCACTGATCCAGCTCCATCTTCTCACTTTGAGTGGCCCCATTGCCAGAAGGTCCTCTGGCCCCTGCCTGAATGTACCAGTGATAGGGAGCGCTGCCCCACGGTATCACCACTAAATTGTTCCCATCTCTTCCCCGTCCTGCGATCAGCCCTCCGGGGGCTTCCTTGAAAAAGCAGCAAGTACGGCCCTGATGTGACCTCCTCTCAGCCTAGACAAAGCCCTCTGTGTCCCTAGCCAACCCCCTCTGATCCTCTGGGAATTCACAGAGCCCTCCAGTGCCATGTGATCTGTCACACCTCACCCGCCACGCCCTCAGTCGTCCGTGTCATTGCCCCAGAGCACCCCACCCCAGCCAAGCAGCCAGTGTGCACTCATGTCTCCTGTTTTGGGGTGTCTGTGTGACCCCATCTTTGCTCCCCCCAGAGCCCCCGGTGCACATCCTGGATCCCCGGGAGCACGTGTTTGTGCACGCCATAACCTCCGAGTGCGTCATGCTGACCTGTGAGGTGGACCGGGAGGACGCCCCCGTGCACTGGTATAAGGACGGGCAGGAGGTAGAAGAGAGCGACTTCGTGGTGCTGGAGAACGAGGGGCCCCATCACCGCCTGGTGCTGCCCGCCGCCCAGCCTCCAGATGGGGGCGAGTTCCAGTGCGTCGCTGGGGACGAGCGCGCCTACTTCACCGTGACCATCACAGGTGGGGCTCCAGGCAGTCCACAGGAGGGGGACGGTGTGCCCTGCCCCTGCCTGGGCAGCTGGTACACTCCTGGGCCACTGTTCCCAGCCCCTGCTTCCCTTCCCCTAGCTTTCTCCCCAAACCATGCTCTGCACCCTGAGGTTCAGTCACCCGCAGAAAAAGCACTGTCATAAACACACCAGTCACAGCTACATCAGTCAAAGGAAAGCCTGCCTTCTCTGTTCTGAAGATCCTCCAAGGGGAGCTTTAGGGGTGGCAGTGCTGCCACAGGGCAGGGTCTAGGGTGGGTGTGCCCAGGCACTAGAGGGGTCAGAAGGTCTGAGGCCTGCAGGAGACCCCAGCTCCATCTGGGCACCCAACCCTCCTCTCCCCAGTCCTACCCTTCGTATTGTCCCTGTCCCAACCCAGAGAATGTAAAGAGTTTCTACAGCCGAGGCTGGCACCACAGTCCCCACTGTGCCACCGTGCCCCAACTGTGACTGACTGTCCGAGCAGCTGTGAGCCATGGTCCGAGGGAAGACCCTCTTCTTCAACACACAGCCCACTTTCCAGGAGTAGGGAACAGGCGTGGATCAGGTGGGGCAGCCAGGCACCTCGGCCCCAGCCCCTGACGCCTGGCCACAGCTGTCCCTGTCCTCCAGATGTCTCCTCGTGGATCGTGTACCCCAGCGGCAAGGTGTATGTGGCAGCCGTGCGCCTGGAGCGTGTGGTGCTGACCTGCGAGCTCTGCCGGCCCTGGGCCGAGGTGCGCTGGACCAAGGATGGCGAAGAGGTGGTGGAGAGTCCCGCACTGCTCCTGCAGAAGGAGGATGCCGTCCGCCGCCTGGTGCTGCCCGCCGTCCAGCTGGAGGACTCGGGCGAGTACTTGTGTGAAATCGATGACGAGTCTGCCTCTTTCACCGTCACTGTCACAGGTGTGGGCCCACCCCAGCTGCCTGCAGTCACCAGAGGACAGTCCTGAGCCCTTGCGGGAGCTGGCCACATAGCCCCTAGCTAGCATGTGGGGGAGGGGGGAGGGGGGCTGCAGGTGCATGGACCGGGGGGCCCTGCCCGGAAGACCCCAGGGTCTGTGTTCGAATAAGCAGGCTCCTCCCCGGCGCCCAAGGCCAGGAATAGCTATCCTCCACCGGCTCGTTTACTGAGCACTTTCTATGTGTCAGGTACTGGGCCAGGTGCTGCAGGTCACTGGTGCGTATTGCAGACGTGGTCCCTTCTCCCAGCTGCCAGAGAGCTGGGGAGGCAGCCGTTAACCAGGGGTCGCAAACGGGCAGTCCCTAGGGCCCCATACAGCCCACAGATATGTTTTGTTTGGCCTGCAGAGTCTTACCAAAGTCAGGACAGTTCAAATAACAACCCGGAGTTATGCGTCCTCTTGAAAAAGCCGAAGACCCGGCGCCTCTGGTCCCGCTTCCCCCCTTGGCGACGAACAGCTGGCGCTGAGTAGCAGCTGCCCCTGTAACACGGGGCCCACATTCCTCTGTCCCACCCTACCCGCTGTTCCTTTTTGCTCCCCCCAGACCACTTCAGCCACTGACCTTACCTTACCTGGCCCCCGTGGGCATTTGAGTTTGCGACCCCTGTGTTTAACCAATAAACACGCAAATAAATGTACAGCGACACCTCGTGACAAGTGCTGTGAGGGGTGAGGTCTCAAGAGAGCAGGAGGTCAGGGAGGGCCTCGGGGAAAGTCGGTCGCCGTGCCACCCGGGGTGGGCTCCGGACGGCCACTCAGCAGCTCACAGACGCACGCGCGCACGTCCCTCCGGGAGTGCACAAACTGGCAGGAGAGCCGGGCACATTAGAGGGTCTCAGAGTGAGGGTTGCCGGGTGTCGTGATAGGGTACAGTGGGTACCCAAAGCTGGGGGCTGCTGACCTGGTTGGCAGGCAGGAAGTGCCTTCAAAGTGGCCATTTGGAGCAGCGGCTGAGTTAGCTAAGTGGGGGTCAGGGTTTGGGCTGAAGGTGGGGGGAGAAAGTTCAAATCGGGAAAGCACAAGATGACTCTGGAAGTGACGGTTCAGTGCCAGAAACGTTGGGACTGCAGCCCACAGCGCCAATCCCAGCGTGTGTGAGGGGGATGGGGAGGGTGGGACCTAGGCAGCTCTGGGCGGCACAGAAGAACCCACTGGCTGCACTGGAGCGACCATCCTGATGCTGGCATCATCTCGTTACCCTGCCCTGTCCCTGCCCTGCCCTAGGAACAATGCTTCCGCCTAGGCTTGAGCTACTTAGGGCCCCCCGACTCCCTGCACCCCAGAAGCACACAAGTCACAAAGCCGAAGAGGCCTTTCTGCACATATTCTGTCCCGCAGTGAATCCCTTCAACCTCTCCCGCCCCAACCCCTGGCCAGACATAATGGCCGCAGACACACACATTCCAGCTCATAACTGGCCTCCCTGCAAAACACCAGATTCTTCGTGAGGGGCTCACACAACACACCTTGTGTGGACCAGGAGAATCAAGTCTGATGCCAAGCTGTGGGCCACAGCTGTGCAGGCACCCCAGCCCCATGGCTGCACCCCATTCTCACTCCACTGCCTCCATCACCTCCCCCACTACTCAGGCAGCCGCACTCTGCAATCTACTGGTGGTGCTGGGCCTCAGAGAACCAGCCTGCATCCTGTAGACTCTTAGAATAAGCCCAGTTAGGGAGGAGGCGGAGGCAAGGGCTCAGTGTGCACTGGTGGGCACATCTGCCCTTACACGCCTCTGCAAAGACCTAGACCAGGAAGCTAGCAGTTCCCCAGCCCAGCCACAAGGGGGCCAAATGCTAAAGGAACACGAAAGTGTCCTGGAGACTTGATTCTGGGAGACCTCCAAGGTACGTGAAAGCACGGGCAGGCCCAGGCTCAGTGCACCGGTCACCACTAATATTGCCATGGCTCCTTTCTGTGAAAGACTGACCACTCCAGAGCAGCTGGGGATGAACTCCTAGAAACAGCGTTTAATATCCCTGGGGAAATCTTAGGTGTTGACAACTCATGCACAGATGCAAAATTCATTACTGAGTTTCCTGCAAGCCTTGGCTTGGAGTCCTTACCACTGCTTGCAGAGTCTGACCCTCCCTTTATCAGATGGTAGTTCTTCCTCCTGCCCTCGAGTAGGTATAGCCAGCTATGACCATAAGGAAGTTGCTTAATCACACCATGTCTCAGTTGCCTCATCTGGGAAATGGGTATAAAATAATACCTACTCCTTAGGATTGCTACGAGGGTGTAAAGTGCTTATGACTGTTCCTGGAACTCTAGCAAGCTGTATATAAGTACTTGCTATTACAAATCCAACCATCCCTTATCCACAGTTCTGAAATTAAAAAAAAAAAACTGCTCAAAATCAAAAGGCTTTTTGTAAGTTTGGTATTAAAAGTCATTTCAGTAAAATCTGAACTTAACTCTGTGAAGCTATTTGTACTTTTTAAGTAGCCTGCTTAGGGTGAATCTATATGTTACACTGCAGAAATGTTAATGTGATTGATTATGGGGGGACCACAGTGGGGGCTGAGGGCGGTAGGTGATGTATGATGAACGCACCATTTCTGGAATCGGAAGCATTGTGGATTCTGTAGCACTTCTGGCCCCAGGGATTTCAGAGAACAGATTTCGGACCTATTATTATCCTTATTACTCTTACGATTGTGGGTGACCGGGACTTCATGCTGCCAGATGGCGCCAGGGAGACTGACGGTGAGTTTGTGACAGGCTGTGGTTGTCCCCACTCTACAGAACCCCCGGTGCGCATCATATACCCCCGGGACGAGGTGACCTTGGTCGCCGTGAGCTTGGAGTGTGTGGTGCTGATGTGTGAGCTGTCGCGGGAGGACGCCCCCGTGCGCTGGTACAAGGACGGGCTGGAGGTGGAGGAGAGTGAGGCCCTGGTGCTGGAGAGTGATGGGCCCCGCCGCCGCCTGGTGCTGCCTGCTGCCCAGCCCGAGGACGGGGGCGAGTTCGTGTGCGACGCTGGAGACGACTCAGCCTTCTTCACTGTCACCGTCACAGGTGGGCAGTCTCTGGGACACCCTGGGGAGGAAAAGAGGCAGGAGGCTGAGGGACAGACACCCAACCCTCCCAGTTCTTGCACCTTCAGGATCCCTGACTGCTGCACACGGCTCTCCCCTTGTCCAGCCTTCCCCCTCCCCCAGCCTCCTCATTCTCGGCCATTAGAGATCTCTGACTTGCCCAGATCATACCAGGACAATGACCAGAGACCTGGTGGAGAGAGCCCAGCAACCAGGAGCACTTATTCATTCACTTACTCAACAAATGCTGATGTGCTCAGCACTGTTCTGAAGGCTGAGGGATACAGCAGTGAGCCAAGGAGAGAAAACCTGTCTTTGTGGAGCTTGCCTTCTCGTGAGAGTGGACAGACAGCAAATAAGGAAAATAGACGGGTTTTCGGGTGGTGATCGGAGGCAGAGCAGGCAAAGGGGATAGGAAGTGCGGGTGGGGTAGGGAGGGATGTGCATTGGGGTCAGATAGATGTGGCTGTGAGTGTGGGTCTACCTCTTTTTTTCCCGTGTGACCTAGAGCAAGTCAGTTCTCTATAAAGAGGCTTCAGGTCCTCATCTGTAAAGTGAAGCCAACAATAGGGAATGTCAGGAGTAGCTCAGCAAAGAGCTGCAGTGCGCTTAGCACACACCTGGCACACGGTGAGTGCCCACGGATTGTAGGTGGCACCGTTCCCAAGAGCTGCACTGCAAAGGGCTGAGGATCTAGTGGGGAGGCAGGTAGAGGCCTGCTGGCCGAGCCCACTCTCCCCTCTCTCTATCCACCCACCAGCCACTCCAGAGAGGATTTTGCATCCGGCGGCCCGCTCCCTGGACCTGCAGTTCGGGGTTCCAGGGCGCGTGGAGCTGCGCTGCGAGGTGGCCCCGGCTGGGTCCCAGGTGCGCTGGTACAAGGATGGGCTGGAGGTGGAAGCATCAGATGCCCTGCAGCTGGGTGCCAAGGGGCCCACTCGCACCCTGACCCTGCCCCACGCCCAGCCTGAGGATGCCGGGGAGTATGTGTGTGAGACTCGTGATGAAGCCGTCACCTTCAACGTCAGCCTGGCTGGTGGGTGCTCCCGGCCAGCCAAGGTGCGGGAGGTGGGAGCATCACCGAGCTGATACCTCTCCTCTCTGTCCAGAGCCCCCAGTCCAGTTCCTTGCCCCAGAGGCAGCCCCCAGCCCGCTCTGCGTGGCCCCCGGGGAGCCGCTGGTGCTGAGCTGTGAACTGTCCCGGGCTGGCGCCCTCGTCTTCTGGAGCCACAACGGGAGGCCGGTGCAGGAGGGTGAGGGCCTGGAGCTCCAAGCCGAGGGCCCCCGCCGTATCCTCTGCATCCGGGCTGCAGACCCGGTCCACGCAGGCCTCTACACCTGCCAGGCAGGGGCAGCCCCGGGGGCGCCCAGCCTCAGCTTCACCGTCCAAGTGGCTGGTGAGTATAGCCCGGGCAGGAAGCCTGAGAGTCGCACCCCGAAACCCATGAGTCTCCCCCTTCTCTAGCACACCTGGCCCACCCCCTGCCCCACTGCTTTCGGTCCCTTTCCCTGTCTTGCCTCCCACTGCCCTCCTCCCAGCCCACGAGCCACTCCCTCCCTCCCTCCTGGTGACCTCCGGCTCTGAGCCCACAGAGCCCCCCGTGCGGGTGGTGGACCCCGAGGCAGCCCAGACAAGGGTTCGCAGCACCCCAGGCGGGGACCTGGAGCTGGTGGTGCACCTCTCCGGGCCGGGAGGCCCTGTGCGCTGGTACAAGGACGGGGAGCGCCTGGCAAGCCAGGGGCGGGTGCAGCTGGAGCAGGACGGGGCGAGGCAGGTGCTGCGGGTGCAGAGGGCCCGGAGCAGGGACGCCGGGGAGTACCTGTGTGACACGCCCCAGGACAGCCGCATCTTCCTCGTCAGCGTGGAAGGTAACAGTGCACCACTCACGCCCCAAGGGCCACACGCCCGAACCACTCTGGGCCCCCGCGCCCCGACCCCACCTCTCTGCCTCTGGCTCCAACCCATGCATGCGTGACTATTCCTGGGATGAGGGCTCAGGGCTCCCTTTTCCAGGAACCCTCAAATAATAGGAGGGGCACGGACCAGTGGTTAAAAGCAGGGCTCTGGAGTCAGTGCCACCCACACCAGTTTCCAATCTGGATTCTGCTTCCCAGTAGTTGTGTGACACTGGCAACTTACTTAAACTCTCTGAGCCCCAGCTCCAAAGTGGAGGGATAATGCTTGTCCTATAGGGCTGTTGTGACAGTTAAATGAGATAAATTGGGTCCATAGTAAATGACCTACTATTACTAGGGAGTCAGAGAGGTGGGTGCCAGGCCAGCATTGGGCGGAGGTGGCTAGGAGTAGCAGGGCGTTGACGTCTTGTCCTTTGAAACACCTCATGGCTGACACACAGTAGGTCCTCAGGAAGGTTCTGTTCAATAACTGGAGGATGAGGGCCTGTTACTGGAGGTGAGGGGATGCAAAGGGGATGAGGAGGAGGGAGGCGGAAAGACCCAGCCTACCTCACTGCCTGACCCCACCCCCCAGAACCACCGCCAGTGAAGCTGGTCTCGGAGCTGACACCACTCGCTGTCCACGAGGGTGATGATGCCACGTTCCGGTGTGAAGTCTCCCCACCGGACGCCGACATCACTTGGCTGCACAATGGGGCCATTGTCACCCCAGGGCCCCAGCTAGAGATGGCCCAGAATGGGTCAAGCCGCATATTGACCGTGCGAGGCTGCCAGCTCGAGGACGCGGGGACCGTGACTGCCCAAGCAGGGGGCACATCCACAAGTGCCCGGCTCCACGTTCGAGGTTTGGTCCTGATGGAGACACAGTAGTCTTGTTCCTGAACCTATTCTCCCAGCCCCGGCCATGACAGGGGACAGATCCCTGAGAGGGAGCAGGGGGTCAGCCCACCAGGCTCCACGGCCCCCTCTCTTTCTCCCCAGAGACGGAGCTGCTGTTCCTGCGGCGGCTGCAGGACGTGCGGGCAGAGGAAGGCCAGGACGTGTGCCTCGAAGTAGAGACAGGCCGAGTGGGTGCGGCAGGGGCCGTGCGCTGGGTGCGAGGTGGGGCACCCCTACCACCCGACTCCCGCCTGTCCACGGCCCAGGATGGCCACGTCTACCGCCTCTTCATCCACGGCGTCGTACTAGCCGACCAGGGCACCTACGGCTGCGAGAGCCACCACGATCGCACCCTGGCCAGGCTCAGCGTGAAGCGTGAGTGCCCCGTCCTCTCCTAACACATCGCCCGCCCCGTGGCACAGTCTCTCCTGGCTGGCCCAAGGCCCCTCAGACCCCCACCAAAGTGCCCCTCGCCACAAGGCAAGTCAGCCCTGGCTGACCCCCAGGAGTGTGACCTGAAGCAGCCTGCCCAAAGCAAAACTCTTCTTTTTCTAATGTTTTCTATTTACCTTAGAAGTCCATGTGGATTTTGCATTCCATTTCGTATGTCCAAGTTGGCTTTGCTATAAACGTAAATATTATACTCCAGAAAGACTTGCTGTGTTTATCCTTCAGTCACCTGCCCCAGGATACATGGGCCCAGCTGAGAAGTAGGGATGGGTGGCAAATGGCACCCACACCCCCAAGATGGAGCCCTCTATTAACTGTGTGACCTCATGCAAATTACTTAACCTCTCTGAGCCAAGTTTTCTTTAAAAAGGGTCTTTGGGAACATTGATTGGGATAATATGAGAAATACCCACAGAGAGCTTGGTAAATGGTTGTTGGTGATGTGTATACTCTTCTAATTTATTTCATTCATTTAATCACAATAAACCCATGTCTCAATGCTATTTACCTTGTATAGCTGGAGAAACTGAGGCCCAGAGAGGTCAAGCAATTTGCCAGAGGTTACACAGCACACAAACTATGTGGCAGGGTCCAGTCCTGGTGTGTCTGACTTCAAATTCTGTACTTCTTCCAGTGTCACAGCACCCCTCACCCAAACTCCTCACCCCCCTAACCACACATCACCCCCTTCATGTATCTCCTCTCCTAACCCTAGTAAGCCCCTCTCTCCACCCAAGTCTGAATGGTTCTGCTCCCTTCTTCCTGCACCCTGGCTCTGAACTTAGTTCTATAAGGCCTTACAAGGTTGGGTGTTAGGGGTGGTGCCGGCAGAGCCAAGGTGTGTGTGGCGGGCGAGCTGGGGGGGAGGTGGGGAGGGGGGCCCGAAAGCCCCGCCCAGATTTGGAGCCCTCATCCTCCCTCTTCCCCCATCTCCTCCCACTAGCAAGGCAGCTAAGGGTGCTGCGGCCTCTGGAGGATGTGACCGTCATCGAGGGGGGCAGCGCCACCTTCCGGCTGGAGCTGTCCCAGGAGGATGTGACCGGAGAGTGGGCCCGGGGTGGAGTCCGGCTGCAGCCGGGGACCACGTGCCAAATTCACGCAGAGGGCCACGCTCACTGCCTGGTACTCAGTGGCCTGGGACTGGCCGACTCGGGCTGCATCTCCTTTACTGCGGATGCCCTGCGCTGTGCAGCCAGACTCACTGTGAGAGGTGCGGCCTCTGGAGCCGCTGCCTGCCTGCTGACCGCTCTGGGTGTGATTCTACCGATCCCACTACCCGTGTGGCCCCCACTGACCCTGTCCCAGTGTGGCCCTCACTGACCTCCCTGCCAGAGTTTGACTCCCCTGACCCTTTGGCCATGTGTGGCCCCAGGGAGTGCCCTGCCTGAGTGTGTCTCCACAAAGCCCCCCGTCCCAATGGACCACTGACTGTGCTGCTGTGAGGTGCTTGTGCCGGTGTGGTGTCTGTCTGCCTGACGATGGCCCTGCTGGCCACTCTGAGTGTGAGCCCACCGACCACGCCTGCCTGCTGCAGCCCCCTCTGCCTGTCTGAGTGTGCCCCTCTCACCACCCAAGTCCCAACAATCCACTGACTATGCCAAAGGGTGACTCCATTGGCAACTCTGTTTCAGTGTCCCCCATTTTTGTTTGCAGCCCTGGTCTGTTCCCCACCGACCACATCTGCTCTAGGGTTCCCCCATTGCTCCTGTGAGCCCATGGTGTCCCCCACTGGCCAGTGTCTCCTGTCCATTCCAGCCAGTGTGGCCCCCACTGACCACGTTTGCCTATGGGTAGCTCCACTGGCATCTCTGCTCCAGTTTCCACTATGCCCCTCTAGCCCCAGCATGTCCCCCCCACTGACCACCTTAAATGTGACCAACCCCCAGCAGGCCATTCCTACCCTGTTGACCCCTCTGATACCGCTGTGTCCCCCACTGACCAGCATCCCCTTTGGACCACTTTGTCCCAGCATGCGCTCCACTCACTGGTGGCCTCTGTTGATCACCTTGTCTAAATGTGCCCACCAGTGACCCCTTGTGCCCAATGTATCTGCCTTCTCCCACTCCCAGAGGCCCCAGTGACCATTGTGCGGGGGCCACAGGACCTAGAAGTGACCGAGGGTGACACAGCTACTTTCGAGTGTGAACTTTCCCAGGCCTTGGCTGATGTCACCTGGGAGAAGGTCAGAGCCCAGCCCCAGCCCAGCCCACCTCGGCATCATAACATCAATAACAACCCCCAACAGAAATAACTAATACTCATTGAGCCATGCGCCTGGCACTGTGCTAAGATTTACTCTACATTTAATCCTCTAAACCTTACAGCAGCCCTATGAGGCAGGTCTTATTATCTCCATGTTATCTATAAGGAGACTGATGCGCCGTGGGGTGAAGTATTGCCCAGGGGCAGACGTAGAGCCCATATTTGAATCCAGGTTTCCTGGTCCAGAATCCACACGCGTGGCTGGTATGAGCAGTACATGACTCTAGGCTTCCCGCGCCCGTGGCTCCCTTCTCAGCCCTAACGTCCCCAAAGGGTGACACCTTCCCAGTGAGACTCCTGGCGAGGTCCCGGAAGGCGCAGGACGGCCCTGCTCCACAGCATAAACGTGCCTCGAAACCGCTTGGCATAAACAGAGGGCGCGGCCGCCTACGAGGAGGGCAGGGGCCGTCTGTGCCCAGACGAGCTTTCACCGCGACCCTTTGCAACTCCCGCCCCCAGGACGGGCAACCGCTCACCCCCAGCCCTCGGCTCAGACTCCAGGCCCTCGGCACCCGCCGCCTTCTCCAGCTGCGGCGCTGCGGTCCCTTGGACGCCGGGACCTACAGCTGCGTGGTGGGGATGGCCCGAGCCGGGCCCGTCCACCTGGTGGTTCGCGGTGGGTACCGGGCGCTGCCCGGGCGGGGCACTGCTGTGGGTGCGGGGTCTGCGGACCGGACTTGCCCCGTAGTCCTGCTCTGGGGCGTCTAAGGAGGGGAGCGGGGGGCGGGGGCGGGGCAGGGTACCGCCCCCTCCGTTCCGCCCCGCCCACCTCACGGCCCCGGCTCCGCCCCAGAGCGCAAGGTGTCTGTCCTCTCCGACCTTCTGTCGGTGCGCGCCCGCGAAGGCGACGGAGCCACGTTCGAGTGCACCGTGTCGGAGGTCGAGCCAACCGGGAGCTGGGAGCTCGGAGGCCGCCCGCTGAGACCCGGAGGCCGAGTCCGCATCCGACAGGAAGGTCTGACCGACTTTCTACCCGCTCTGGCCCCTCGCTGCTCCGCCCTACCAGGATAAGTCCCACCTCCAGGTCAAATGGGCCCCGCCCCACGGCCCAAGGAGCAGTCTCTCGATCTCTCCCTGGCCCCCAGCTCTGAGCCCTCGGTCCTGGACCTCCCCTCTTACCCCTCGGCATCTCAATTGCGCCCCGCCCAGCGCACATTTACCGCGTCCGAACCGACCCGGGGACCTACTCTGGCCCCACCCTCATCCCCGAACCCTCCCCAGAGGCGGCTCCGGCCTCGCTAGCGCCCCCTTCACCCCCAGGGAAGAAACACATTCTGGTGCTGAGCGTGCTGCGCGCGGAGGACACTGGTGAGGTCCGCTTCCAGGCGGGACCCGCCCAGTCCGTGGCTCAGCTGGAGGTGGAGGGTAAGCAACTGGGGCATGGACCACCTGGAGTGAACACTGTCTACCCCTGGAACTGGCAAGCTGGCGTCTGGTCCGAGGAACCCTACCTTCCCCACCCCTTCCTCCCGGGGCTCTCCGGGGGCGGATCACAGAGAGCAGTGTATTTCCTGGGGAGCAGGAGACTTTGGGTTGAGGGTAGAGAGAAACAGGGTGGTGGCATAGAGGTCTAAGACCAGGAGTGGAGGCCACAGCGGGAGGGAAGATGCGTCTCTCCTCCTGGGACCCAGCGTGTCCCTATTAAGCCCTCATCCTCCACCCCCAGCATTGCCTCTCCAGATATGCCGCCGCCCCCCTCGCGAGAAGACAGTTCTGGTCGGCCGCCGGGCGGTGCTGGAGGTGACTGTGTGCCGCTCGGGGGGCCAAGTGTGCTGGTTGCGGGAGGGGGTCGCGCTGTGCCCGGGAGACAAGTACGAGCTGCGCAGTCATGGCCACACCCACAGCCTGGTCATCCATGACGTGCGACCTGAGGACCAGGGCACCTACTGCTGCCAGGCCGGCCAGGACAGCGCCCACACACGGCTGCTGGTAGAGGGTGAGTAAAGCCGACGGGGCAGAGGTCAGAAAGGCAGGCCGGCTGGCCAGGGGTCTCCTAGGAGCTGGTGGGCTGAGACACACCTCCTGCAGGTTTTCCAAGACTTGGGACGGCAAGCTGGTTCTGAGATGTGTTGGAGGTGGGGAATGGGGAGGTGGGAGATCACAGCCAGGGCTGAGGAGAGGAGGGAGTCCCGTGTTCTCAACAGGAACCACTTGGTTCTGTTTCCACCTTTCTACACCCCTTCCTGTCCGAGCTTCTCCTTACTCCCTCCTGCCTCTGGACCATGTTCGTCTCTCCTGAATGCCCCATTTGTACCCAAGTTCCTCTCCTTCCCACCTACCAGCCCCTGGTCTGTGCCCCCCGCCTGTCCCTCACCCTCTCCTGCTCTCTGCCCAGCTGGCTTCTGCCCATCTCAGCAAGCTGCACTCCGCCTGGGCAGAGGGCTTCTGCTAGTCCCATTTCTTTCCTCTTCCACTTAGGAGGTGCCCCCCTCTCCACCTGAACTCCTGTGTTCCCTTCAGGTGCCTACCTTTCCCCACCTCTGACTGGCCACCCTCACTTTCCTGCCCCCACAGACAGCCCTGACAGAGGCCTAGAAAGGGTGGTTCAGAGGGTGAGGGCCCAGCTCTTGCTGTGTGGGTGCCCAGGCTCTGCCAGGGGAGAGGAGTGTGGTGCCCACTGTCTCCCCAGCCCCACTCGCAGTCATTCCTCCGCAGGTAGCTAGGAGGACCGAACCAGGCCAGGCGGGTGCCCTCGGACAGCTTGGAAGGCGCATGCCCTTACCCTGGGAAGGGGTGGGGAGGGAGGGGAACCAGAGGTGTTGGGAGACAATAAAAGTGGTACAGCCCCTTTCCTGGCTCTCTGTGTGACGTGGGAGGACAGAACTTGCCTGGAGCCCCTGTGTAGTGAGTGACACAGGGGACCAAGGGCTGCAGTGCTTCCATCTTGGCCCATGGAAGTGCCAGCCACCAAAGACCACCACTCCTGGCAGAAGCCTCACAGTTTGGCACGTTTATAAAAGATGTCAAACAGGGTGGGGTAGGGGGGAGACAGAAGCATGAGGTGTCCAGGGTGGCATGACTGACACCAGACATGCACCGTGCATTGAAGCCCCTCCCCCAGCCCCCTGCCCTGACCCAGCCCAGAGCAGCACCCGCCCACCCCCATTCCCTGCCACTGCCCTCAGGCTGGTGGCTTGCAGAGGACAGGGGACCAGGGTGAGGGCTGCTGCAGTTTGCCCCATGGACAAAGACAAGAAGTCTTAGATGAGTCTGGCTGAGAGGTGGAGGCGATGGGGGAGGAAGGTAGACCTCCTCCACTTAGACATGCAGGAGAGTAGCCCATGGGACCCCAGGAGTGGGAGAGGAGGCAGGGCCACCCTCGGAGAAGCCCTACCAGTCAGAAATCTAAGGCAGGGGTCCCAGTGTCCTCTCCAAGCCCACCCCTCCACGCACGCACACACAGGCGACACACTCACAACCCTGAGCACACCCCAGCGGGGCTCACACTCGCGTCCCTCAGGAGCCCCTCGGGAGCTTGGGAGGAGGCTCTCCCCTCAGGCCAGGCAGCCTGAGATAGGTCCTCCCTTCTGGCGGCCAGGCCATCCGTCTCCGGGGTGGGGAAAGAGACAGCCAAAGGCCACAGGGCCAGGTGGGCTGAGTCATGGCCCAGCGGGCCTCCCCAAGCTGGCAGAGCTGGTGACCAATGAGTGTAGGCAGGCAGGAGCAGAGAGACTGCTATACCCGCATGGGGGGCCCAGAGCAGGCCGTCAGCGGTCCCCGGGACCCGTACTCATAGTCCGCGTCTGTGGGCGAGGCCATGAAGGAGCTCAGCGAGCTCCCTGTCTGCCGGTCCCGGAAGCTCTGGATGTAGCTCTGTGGGAGAGTAAACACAGTTGTGAGAGTGCCGCTGCAGACCCCTGCCCTGAAAGCCACCCAGGCAGACATGCTCAGCCTGCACTGTCATGAGCCTGAGACGTGTCACGGTCTGCCGTCGGCCTAGGACCTCACCACACCCAGAGTCCACAGCACTGAGATGCTACCCCCTACTATACCTCATTAAAACTCACGCTCAGGACACCTCTCCCCAACCCATCAGGCTCCCAGTACAGGGGTTACGATGGGTGGACAAGCGCTAGGCCTTCTAGACTAGTGACCAGCCCCTGGGGAAGGCCCAGTCCTGCTTGGACAGAGTCCACAACACTCCCTTCTCCCCACTCGGGGTGCTCACCGGGGAGAGGATGTCTCCGTTGAAGCGTTTGATGGGCACTGGCCTGCGCCGATAAGCAGGGTCAGGGGGCCCAGGCCTTGGAGGAGCCCGGGGGCCTCTGGCGGGAGGCCTTGGGGGTCTCTTCTTGCGCCGCTTCTCCTTGCGCTCTTCCTGCTGCCGAATCCTCATTAGCTGCACGCGACGGCGCTGCCGGCTGATGACCACTGTGGGGGGCGGGCGGAGCAGGCTCTCAGAGGCCCACGCGCCTCGTCTCGCCCAAGCCTCCCTGTCCCTTCTGACCCGCGGGCTCCAGGCTCCCAGATTCCCCTCATCCGAAACCTCTCCTCCTTTACCTTCCTGGTGTCCCACCTCCCAGATGGGACTTCCCGCAGTTCTTTCCTTCCAAAGGTCTTCATGGAGGATTCCTAGACTCTAGGTGCCTGCTTCCCAGCTGCTACCCCTGTCCCAGTCTGGAGCCATAGGTGACTCACCTAGACCAGCCATCGTCATCTCTCGACTGGATAACTAAGCTGCCTCCTCCATGGTCCCCCTTCTGTGCTTGCCTTCCCTGACGCCTTCTACACTCAGCAGCCAGAATGAGCATCCCAAACGCTAAATTAGATTATATCCTCCCTCCTTTAAACCTCCAGTGGCATCTCACCACCCATCTAATGAAATCCAGAGTCCTCATCACGGCCCACGGCGCCCACACAATCGGCATCCCTCACCCACCACTCCCGCCCGACTTCCTCAACAGGCCAAGCTCATTCCCCTCGCCCCTGCTATTCCCTCTTCTCGAGCTCTTTGCATGGCTGGCCCCTTATCCTTCCGGTCTCTGCTTAAATGTCACCTCTTCCAAGTGGCCCTCCTTGGCCACCCTGTCTGTATTTCACATCACTCTGCACGCCTCCTTCGTATCACTCCACACAATGGGAATTATCTCGTTAACTTGCGTGTCTAGTGTCTGTCTCCCCCACCCTGAATGCAACCCCGTCAGGGCAGGGGCCTCTTCTGTTTTGTCTCCGTTGCATCCCCAGTGCCTGGAATGGGCTTGGCACAGAGCCGCTGCTCCATCTGTTGTTGTGGCAGGAATGGTGGCACTGAAGCTCCCGTCCCGGCACTGAAGCTCCCAGAGCCAGAGCCGGTCAGCTCTCTAACTCAGCTGAGGCCTTCCGCTGCTGGTGTGTACAGCTCCTTCCCCCATGCACCGTCGCTCAGACCCACCCCCCTCAAGCAGCCATTTCTCTCACACCCACCCTGGCCTGTGCCTCCTCACCTTCCGTGTGGGAGTCCCGCTCGGCGGTCACCCGCCACTGCACCAGAACGCCCATCAGGCTGAGCAGGGGCCAAAGTGCCAGGAGGGCCCAGCTCCGCCAGCAGAGGGGGGGCACGGGGGCGGCCCGCAGACGCTCCACCGCGTAGCGCCCCAGCAGCAGCAGCTCGGCAAAGTAGTCGGCAGCCGTGGCGATGAGCGCGGCACCCGTCACGGCGGTGGCCAGGGTGGTGAGCGGGCGGGGCCAGCGCAGCGTGAGCAGGGCGCAGAGCAGGCCGCCCCCCAGCAGCAGCCCCAGGGGGCCCCAAACAGAGCCTGGCTGGTAGTAGGGCGCGGAGCCCAGCAGGGCGGCAGCGGCGAGCAGTAGGCCGAGCAGCAGCCCTACCAGGAAGAGGCCCACGCTGCGCACCAGCATGGCCACCAGCCCGCAGAGCAGCCCGATGCCCAGCGCGATGCCTGCACTCGCCCCGGCACTCAGCTGCGTCTCCAGCACCCGCTCTCGGTAGCACAGCAGGAAAATGACCACCGAGCCAAACAGCAACCCAGTGAGGAAGAGTACTGCCTTGAAGCAGCGGTAACCTGGAAGCGAACAGCGGCTCGTGAGAGACCAAAATGAGGTCACTGGGCTGGAGGTAGGAGGTCAGAGGGGTCAAGGACAAGGAATCCCAGGGGAACCAGAGGCAGGACAGTAAGATCAGAGAATTGGGGGTCATTGGGGTCCTGAGGGCGGCAGTGAAGGGACCACTGGGGTCAACGAAGATCAGAGAAACAGGTCATCGGGGGTCACTGGGAAAACAGACAGTCATTGAGATGAGTGTTGGATTTCTGAGACAGAAATAGATCACTGAAGTCAAGAGTGACTCAGTAATAGGGTCATTGGGGTCTTTGGGATCATAGAGGTCAGAGAGAGAGGCCACTGGGGTCACAAGTGGATCAGCAGTAGAGTCACTGGGCTCCTTAGAGAGAGATTGTTCAGAGCGATGAGGTATTTGGAAGTCAGAAAGAACTTGAGAGGTGAGGTCACACGGGTTCAGAAAGATGGGGTCTTTTCAGGTCAGGGGAATTGACAGATGTGGAATCACTGAGAGTATGAAACGGTTTCTGAGCGAGGGTAATATTGAAGCCAGAGAAATGGAATCACTGCAATCGTGGTGGGGGCAAACAGACAATGGGGTCATAGGGATTCCCCTATGTTAGGAGTAATAGAGGGAGTCAGAGGGATGGAAGGTAATGAGATAGCTGGGGGGTAATTAGGGGTCACTGGGCCTTACAAGGAGTCATAGGGGGTCAGAGAGGATTATCGGGGGGAACAGTGGTTGTGGTGTTTCAGAAAAATGGAGGTTATAGGGCCATTAGGCCCATTAAGGGTACCTGGAAGTGTGAGGGACTTGTAGATCCTGGAAAGCTGAGAAGATGGAAGTCAGAGATGGGGGTCAAAGGGTCAGGGAGAGCCAAAGAGAAAGGTCATAACGAGGAGAGTCCGTTCTAAGAATGAGGGGAAGCATTGGAGTCCAGGAGGTTCTGGGGTTGGAAAGAGGAGTAGGGCATGCACAAGGGCTCAAAGAGTCCAAGAGCCCGAGAATGGAAGCCTCCAAGAAGGGTAGGTTGTCAGGGAAGCCCAGGAGAGGGAATGGCAGGCTGCACTGAGCAACTGTAGAGGGAGTGGGTAGGAATAGTGGAGGGGGCGAGGTGACACAGACTCCTTGGAGACCCAGAATGTGTCCTGAACCCTTAGAGGGGCTCTTCCCCCTGCCCACTCTGCAGTTGTTTGGTCCAGAGTCTGGGGGTGGAAGTGGAGGGACCATCTGGCTCCCACCCCTGCCTACTATCCAGCCATTCTAGGGGGAGATGTAAAGGCTGCCGAGCACAAGTCCTGCCCCACTTCTGCTCAACCTGGAACTCAGACCTCCAAGCCTCCTTTTCACTTCATCCAGCCACCTATAATGCCCTGCCTGGAGGCGTTCCTTGGATACCCAGCCCATAAAGCTCTCTTTTACCTGAAGTTCTGTACCTCTTGCTGTACAGTCACTGGGCACTTACTCCACTAGACCATCTGGCACCTTGGTGCAAATTATAAAAGAGTTGTGCCTTCCTCTAGGCAAAACAGCCTTGTGCCAAGGTCTAGAGTTTGGCAAGCAGAGCATGGGCTGGATTTCAGCCCCCAGTTGCCTTTCCAAGTGAACTCCCTTGTGCATCCTGGACACACAGCAGCCCCAATTACTGGAGGCTGACTTGTACACACATCTCCATGTGTGTGACTCTGATACGTATCATTTAGCTTCCTCTAATATGTATCACAGATGTGAATGTTCCAGAAGTCTCTTCTTCATCAGACAATACGCCCTGTGGTAAGGGACCATGTTAACTCACCCTCCTAAACGTTTTCAGTGCCTACCTAGCACAGTGACCTAAACACATCTTCACCACAGTAGCTATTATTTATTGAGTGCTTACTAATTCTCACAGCGCCCCCGCCCCCCGTGTGAGACAAATATCTTTGTTCCCACTGTTCAGATGAGAAAACTGAGGCTTAGAAAGTTTAATGTGCCCAAGGCATCATAATTAGTAAAGTGCAGAACCCGGTTCAGATTCAAGCACGCCTAATTCAAAACCCTGTGTTCTCTAGGATCTGGAGTCTAAATTATCTGCAAACGTGTGGGATGAAAAAAAGAGAAACGAAACAGTTCATGGTAGTGGTAAAGTTCTAAAGAAGGTTTGGGGTGCCTCAGGAAAATAACTTGAGGAAACGGTGGGGGGCCCGAGTGAGGAGTGAGATGGGGTCTCACCGAAGAAGCAGTAGACGACTCCAAACAGACAGCACATGATGCAGACGAGGGCTGGCAGCGCCTGGTACCTGCGCTCCAGGGGCTGTTCGCAGGGTGCACCCCAGAAGGCATCATCTGGCTCGGGGGGCAGCAGCTGGAACCGAAGTGTCGCCGCAGTGCCCGGCATAGTGCTGGGAACAGTAGGGAGTCACCCTCCCACGTCAGCCTGACAAAGAGGAAGTTGGGGTCAAGGAGGAGTCCTGGGTCTCCACCAGGATGAGGGTGAGAGTAGGAGTGGAGAACTAGGGAAGGACACAGTGGACAAAGGAGTGGTGCCCACATCACACAGCTCTGGAAGCATCCCTGAAGTAAGGGACAAAAGACAAAGGGGGGGGAAGTGCCTGGCTAGAGGGAGCTGGGATGAAGAAGTTAAAAGGGGGACTGGGTTGGGGGGAGATGAGGGCAGTGTGCTGCCGGTGAGGAGGCAGCCAGGAGACTGGTCTGTGGGCGGCTAAATCTGGGATTGTCCAAGATCTACCTGCGCTGGAGGCGACCTGAGCTTCTGAGCGAAGGAGGCTCTCCGGCCGGGGTTGCCGGGCGCCAGAGGCTCCAGCTGACTGGTGTCCGGTAAAAGTCCGCGGTGAGGAGAAGGGGGCTGCTGAGCCGGACGGACCGGTCCCTGCGCGGCGGCGACGCCGCTCCGCCTCCAACACCGGCTGGCACTCCAGTCCCGCGACGTCCGGGCACTTAGGCTGGGCCTGGGGAAGGGAAAGGAGCAGGAGCAGGGGCTCGGGCTGCACCAGAGCCGCGGCCCCATGCCCTGAGCCCGCCCGCGGCCTTTGGTGCTGATGGACAGCTCCGGCCTCTGCTCCTTACGTCACTCAGGGCGCACCATCCAGGCAGGGGCGGGCTGCTTCTGACGTCACACAGGACGCACCAACCACGCCGGGGGGAGTTAGGGGACTCCGCCCCCGACGTCTGCCTCTCCCGCACTGAGGAGGGGGCACTTCCGGGGGTCCTTCCCTTTTAACCTCCCCCTTCTCCTCCCTCTCCGGTAGCCGGAGCCCGAGACCCCACCCCGGGGGCGGGGCCCTCCCAGTGACACGTCGGACAGCGGCGGCCTCGGCTGAGGCTCCCGCGCCCAGCGCCGGGACCCGCGCGGTACCGAGCGGCGGCTGGAGGGCGATCGGAACGAGGCGCAGGAGATTCGGCTCGGGCCGCGGGCTCTGCTCGGCGGGGAGGGAGGGGGCCCGCCCGCTTGGCTCGGGCCCTCCGGATCCGCCCCCTCCCCGGTCCCGCCCCCTCGAAGCCTCCTCTTGCTGCTCTGGGGCTGCTCCAGGGCCGGGGGCCCGCGGTCCGGGCGCCATGCGGGCATCGCTGCTGTTGTCGGTGCTGCGGCCCGCAGGGCCCGTGGCCGTGGGCATCTCCCTGGGCTTCACTCTGAGCCTGCTCAGCGTCACCTGGGTGGAGGAGCCTTGTGGCCCAGGGCCGCCCCAATCCGGAGATTCTGAGCTGCCGCCGCGCGGCAACACCAACGCGGCGCGCCGGCCCAACTCGGTGCAGCCCGGAGCGGAGCGCGAGAGGCCCGGGGCCGGTGCAGGCGCCGGGGAGAACTGGGAGCCGCGTGTCTTGCCCTACCACCCCGCACAGCCTGGCCAGGCCGCCAAAAAGGCCGTCAGGTAGGGATCAGACTCGCCAGCCCCACCCGCTGGGAACCGGCTGGGACGGACGCGCAGTGGAGGCCGCCAGGGGCTGGGTCAGGCCCCGGAAGGAAGGGTCTGACCGGCCAGGAAGTCGTTGGGCCCCGATAATTTCCGACGGCCCTGCTTCCCAGGGAGGTTTGGAGCCCATCTGAGGCCTCTCTGGGCCCCATCCAGGCCCGGGCAGAACTTGCCCGCCTCTGCCCTAAACCTGCTTGACCCCATGGACCCCCCGCCAAAGGTCCTCATAGCTCCCTGGCTCAGTGTTAGGTGTAGAGAAATGACTAGTATATAGAGTGGGTGCATAGAGAGAGGGAAAGAGAAAAGAGAGAACTAGGATTACCTGTATCTCTTGTTCCTGGGTGGGCACCTGGGGGGGGGCGGAGGTTTGTGGGAAAAGGGTGATGTACCCATTCCATTAATGCCTCTCTGCCTATGAGTTGAAATAATTTCTCCGAAGTAACACCGAGTTCAAATTCCAGTTCTGCAACTTACCTTCTGTGTTACGGAAGGTAAGTTACTGGAACCCCTGACCCCCCCCCAAACACATTCACTACATCTCTATGCCGTTTATTCTGTTACATCATTTATGTGATGTATTTGTGGTATAATGGCATATTATTTAGAAATTAGTGTATACATGATGTGTCGAGCACCTATATGCCAAGCATTTGGCTAAGTGCTTTAAAGAGATACAATCAGCCCCATTTTACAGATGAGGCTACCCAAGACTCGGATGGGTTTAATAACTTGCTCAAGGACTCAACCACTAAGTAATGAAACAGGGAATCAGACCCCAAATATATCTCTCATATCTGCATGGATAATGCCAGCTCCCAAAAGCACTGTGGTAAGGCCAGTATTTCATTTAAATACTCGTGATCCCTGGGGGAGAGTTGTTATTCTATCATAAATGAAACAGGCCCAAAGAGGACATGACCTGCTGGAACCTGTGTATGCTGCCCTCTACCTGCCCTGTTGTCTTTTTAGTAACCTTGTGCCATCTTCTTCCCCCACCCCCAGGACCCGCTACATCAGCACAGAGCTGGGCATCAGGCAGAGGCTGCTCGTGGCGGTGCTGACCTCACAGGCCACGTTGCCCACACTGGGCGTGGCTGTGAACCGCACGCTGGGGCACCGGCTAGAGCGTGTGGTGTTCCTGACAGGCTCGCGGGGCCGCCGGGCACCATCGGGGATGGCCGTGGTGACGCTAGGCGAGGAGCGGCCCATCGGGCACCTGCACCTGGCACTGCGCCACCTGCTGGAGCAGCACGGCAACGACTTTGACTGGTTCTTCCTAGTGCCCGATGCCACCTACACGGAGGCGCACGGACTGGCTCGCCTAGCTGGCCACCTCAGCCTGGCAGCCGCTGCCCACCTCTATCTGGGCCGGCCCCAGGACTTCATCAGTGGAGAGCCCGCCCCAGGCCGCTACTGCCACGGTGGCTTTGGGGTGTTGCTGTCACGCACGCTGCTGCAGCAGCTGCGCCCCCACCTGGAAGCCTGCCGCAACGACATCGTCAGTGCGCACCCGGATGAGTGGCTGGGCCGCTGCATCCTCGATGCCACCGGGGTGGGCTGCACTGGCGGCCACGAGGTAGGAAGATAAGCCACCCCACTGGTGCCTCTTGTCTGGGCGTGTGCACTTCTCCCTGAGAGGCAGAGGGGGTGGTTGGAGATATGGGCCTGGGTTTCCATGCAGTTCTGTCATCTTCTATCCCTGTGACCTTGGGTAAATTACTGAATCTCCTGAGCCTCGGTATCCTCATCCATACCCATGGAAATAATTTTTTCTCAGGGTTGTTATAAGGATTAGAAAAAATAAGGGAGGCTTGCACACAGTAGGTGTTTGGTGTTGGCCATTATTATTTTATTTGAGCCCCTGGACAGCTCTGAGATAGGATGCATGCCCGTTTCACAGATGAGCTAGCAGAGGCTTGCTCAAGGTCACACAAGCTCACAACTGGTCACGGTAGACTGAAGCCCACAGAATTCTGACCCCAAGTCCACAACAGGTCATAGGATAGAGGGATGAGACACAAACTATGGGGTGGGGTGGGGTGGGGGGGCGACTGTCCCCTCATGTTTCCTACTTCCCTTCCTCTCCCCAGGGAGTCCACTATAGCTACCTGGAGCTGAGCCCTGGGGAGCCCGTGCAGGAGGGGGACCCTCGTTTCCGCAGTGCCCTGACAGCTCACCCTGTCCGTGACCCTGTACACATGTACCAGCTGCACAAGGCTTTTGCCCGAGCTGAACTGGAACGCACATACCAGGAGATCCAGGAGTTACAGGTATGGTCTAGGCTGGAGGTGGGGGGGTGAGGGCACCCTGAGAGGTCTCAGAGATCCCAGGGAAATACAAAATTAGCACAAGGATCACAGAACAAACCTGCTTCCCAGTCCCTGTCTGCTTCTACCTTTTCTCTGGAGCCTCTCCAGAGACCCCCATTTAACTCTTAGGCTGCCTCCATCTGGGGAAAGAATAAGGGGGGGCCCTGGGTGGGCAGAGGTTGGCAAGGGACTGGGAACCTGTCCTGAGTGGCACCTTCTGCCTGCCCAGCCCCCAGCTGTGTGCTGGCCCCTGTGATCTATGCCTCGCTCATGGCCTGTTCCTCCAACCCAGTGGGAGATCCAGAACACCAGCCGTCTGGCAGCGGATGGGGAGTGGGCAGCCACCTGGCCCGTGGGCATTCCAGCACCGTCCCGCCCAGCCTCCCGCTTTGAGGTGCTGCGCTGGGACTATTTCACAGAACAGCATGCTTTCTCCTGCGCTGATGGCTCGCCCCGCTGCGCACTGCGTGGGGCTGACCAGGCTGATGTGGCCGACGTTCTGGGGGCAGCCCTGGAGGAGCTCAACCGCCGGTACCACCCGGCCCTGCGGCTCCAGAAGCAGCAGCTGGTTAATGGCTACCGACGCTTCGATCCTGCCCGGGGTATGGAGTACACGCTGGACTTGCAGCTGGAGGCATTGACCCCGCAGGGTGGCCGCCGGCCCCTCACCCGCCGAGTGCAGCTGCTACGGCCACTGAGTCGCGTGGAGATCTTGCCCGTGCCCTATGTCACCGAGGCCTCGCGTCTCACCGTGTTACTGCCACTGGCTGCAGCCGAGTGTGACCTGGCCCCTGGCTTCCTGGAGGCCTTCGCCGTGGCCGCACTGGAGCCTGGCGATTCTGCAGCAACCCTGACCCTGCTGCTACTGTATGAGCCACGACAGGCCCAGCGGGCGGCCCACGCCGATGTCTTTGCACCTGTCAAGGCCCGTGTGGCAGAGCTGGAGCGGCGTTTCCCCGGTGCCCGGGTGCCCTGGCTCAGCGTGCAGACAGCCACACCCTCACCGCTGCGCCTCATGGATCTGCTCTCCAAGAAGCACCCACTGGACACGCTGTTCCTGCTGGCCGGGCCAGACACGGTGCTCACCCCGGACTTCCTGAACCGCTGCCGCATGCATGCCATCTCTGGCTGGCAAGCCTTCTTTCCCATGCACTTCCAGGCCTTCCACCCGGCCGTGGCCCCACCCCAGGGCCCGGGACCCCCTGAATTAGGCCGAGACACAGGCCGCTTTGATCGCCAGGCGGCCAATGAGGCCTGCTTCTACAACTCCGACTACGTGGCGGCCCGAGCGCGGCTGGCGGCGGCCTCGGAGCAGGAAGAGGAGCTCCTGGAGAGCCTGGATGTGTATGAGCTGTTCCTGCGCTTCTCCAGCCTGCACGTGCTGCGGGCGGTGGAGCCCGCGCTGCTGCAGCGCTATCGGGCCCAGACGTGCAGCGTGCGGCTTAGCGAGGACCTGTACCACCGCTGCCGCCAGAGTGCGCTCGAGGGCCTCGGCTCCCGCACCCAGCTGGCCATGCTGCTGTTCGAGCAGGAGCAGGGCAACAGCACCTGACCCCGCCCTGCGCCCCTGAACCCTGGCAAGGCGGTGCCCCGCCTCGCTCTTCCCCAGCCACCTGGAGCCACCTGCCAGCCTCGCAGGACAGGGCTGGCCGCAGCCTCAGACCCCAGGGCAGCCCGCTGGCCCCCTCTCTCTGGCTTGGGGGACCCTTGGGCTTAGAGCAAGCCCTGGAAGAGGTACCCTTGGAGCCACCCCTTTCTGCCCCAAACCCGGTCTCCCTGCCCTCTTGACGCTGCTGATTCAGGCTGTGGCCTCCGAGTATTTATGCAGTGCAATCTGCCTGACGCCAGCCCCACCTCCTAGGGTCCCCTGGGGGGCTGGGCTGTAGATGAGTTGTTGGAGAAGCGGGGGAGCTGAGAGAGAAGGGGCGGTGTCTCCCAACTTCTCTCCTCTGCAGTCCTGATGAAGCTCCCTGCCTTTAATAAACTGGCTGAGTGTGGACTAGTGGTTCTTTTTTTTTTTTTTTAATATTTATTTATTTGGCTGCACTGGGCCTTAGTTGCAGCACATGGTATCTTCATTGTGGCATGCGGGACTTTAGTCGCGGCGTGCGGGCTCTTTTAGTTGTGGCATGTGGGATCTGGTTCCCTGAACAGGCATCGAATCTGGGCCCCCTGCGTTGGGAGCACAGAATGTTAACCACTGGACCACCAGGAAGTCCCGGCTAGTGATTCCTGAGTTTTTGAAAGGCAGGCATGGGGACAGGGAGGGCTTTGAGGATGGAGGCTCCTTGTCCCGGCTGGGGCCTGTATTTCCTTTTCCCAGGGACCAAGTCATGCATATGCCCAGCCCCGCCCCAGCTCCCAGCTTAGTCACATATACACACAGAGAATTCTTTATGCCTCTTTATTCCCAACTTTGTCAGCACTTTATAAAACCAGACTGGAGGCAGAGAGGCCTGAGAAGGCCCCCTTCCCCACCCCCAAGCTCAGCCAAGTTCTGAAAGATCTGCCTTTCCCTATGGAGGGGACTCTGGGAGTGGGGTTGGGGCAGAGGGAATTGGGAGCTGGACCAGACCTGCTGGACCACACACTCCCCCTGCCAAAAGGGAAGCTGGGCCTGGAGAGGGGCAGGAAGCAGGACCAGCCCAGCAGTCCTGAGTCCTGGGGGCCTGCCCTCTCCTGCTAACACTCTAGGGCTGGGACCCCGGCTGTCTCTAAATTACCGACCCTCATAGCCCCACCCACCTGCTACATCTGTATCCCCACCCCCACCCTGTCCTCCCTAAATATATACAAATGTACAGAGGGTTCCACCCCCTCTGGGGTGGGCCCCTTTTTCCACCTCCCTTTCTCCTCCCCTCCACTGGGGCCCATGGCCTGGTCCCCAGCCCTCCCTGGGCACCAGCCTGGGGGTGGAGGGTGTGGACAAGAGGGACCCTTGTGCAAAGCAGCTGGCACTAGGGTGGGTGAGAGCAGGGACCGAGTCCCCACCCTCCCAGTGAGCACCGCCCTCTTCCCCTCAGCTTTGGGCTGCTCCCAAGCCTTCGGTCCTAAGAGCGGGAGGCTACGGTGGGGATCTGGGCTGGAGTCCCAGACTCCTGGGTCCTTTTGGACGCAGCACCATCCTAGCAAGCGAAGTCTTCAAAGAGGCCTCCTGGGGGGTGGTGGTTTGGGAGCAGGCCGCTGGTGCCTCCGCCTTCAGCGCGGCCCTGGCTTGGGCAGGTACTCTGCGAGGCGAAGAGCGGGTGGGACAGGGAGAGCTCACGTGGTACCCCCAGGCCTCACACAGCCAGCCTTACCCTGTCCCCTGGGGCAGAGGCCTCAGGGGAGCCCAGGAACCCCCCCCCCCCCCGCAGTCTAGTTCAGAAGTTATGGGGGGATTCAGTCCTGGGAGAGGACGCTGGCTGTATACTCTACAGCGCTCACCCTCACCTGCTCCTTCAGTTCCTGAAGCCCCAAAGTGGAGATGCCCCCAGTGGCGGTCCGGAGGGGGGTCTTGGGACGACGCCACGCCCGCCTCAGTCGGTCCCAGGACACCTGGGGGTTCGGGGTGGGGGGATAGCAGTGGGCTCAGGAAACTCGCTAGAGGAGAAGGACGGGCCCCACCAGGCCCACCTCATAGGACTTGCTGGCCCAGCAAACCCCCCTAGGACGCCCCAGTCCTCCTCACCCATCCCCCTCTCCTGACTCCTCAGCGCGCTCGGGTCTTCCCACCAGTCAGGGGACGCTGGTAAATGACCCTGAGCTTGACCTCCGGCAGTCCAGCTCCACCAGGAAGCCTGCACTGCCCCTCTGCTTTCCCCCCAGCCCCTCCTCCTACCTGCGCCTCCCCATCTGGGTGGCCCCCACCAGGGCCCCATCCCTTGCCTCATAGATGTAGTCTAGGATCTCCAGCAGCGTGAGCACACTGGCTCCAATGAATAAGCCCATCTGTCCCCCGAGGTCCCCTGGGGAGCATGAGAGCAGGGTCAGAGGGGGCAGGCGGGTCCGGTCCACCCCCGTGGAATCGGGGCTGGGGCTCACCCAGCAGGGCTGACAGGCCGTAGGCTGCTCGCTGCTCCATGGCCTCGGATGTCAGGGCTTCAAAAAAGACATCTAGGACCAGGAAGTTCTCCCTGTAGAGACAGGAAGCAGGGTATCCTTAAGGGGCCGTCTTCCTGAGGAGACAGCTGGTGGGACATCCCAGGCCCAGCAGATCCGGATCTGAGGCCCCCCTGTGCCAAGAAGCTCCCAAAAGCTGTGAGGCGAGAGAGGCCCAGATGCCTGTCAGCTTCATCTTTTGAGGGCTAGCAAAGGGCCTGGGAGAATAAAACAAAACTCCTGGGCCGGCAAGATTCCCGCTCCCGGCCCCAACCCCGCCTTCTCTAAAGCAGCAAATAGTTTTCACTTTGACCCATCCCCATACCTCTCTAGAACCTTCAGTGCCTCCCTATTGCTTGACAGTCTACTCCAGAATTCCTCTTCCAGACTTTCAAGGCTGCCCATGATCAGCTGCGCTGTACCTTCTTACCCAAACCGCTTTTTTATCTGCTTCTTTCCACACAGCCTCCCTGCTGCTCAGGCTGGTCTTGACATCAGCCCACAGATCTCTAACTGGGATGCCTCCCCTCTCTCCTCTTCTCACGGACCCAAACCCGGGGCGTTCAGAGGCCCAGCTCATGCCTCCCCTACTTCCCCTATGCACATTCATCTCTCCTGGGGCCTAAGAATCAGTCCCACACCTTCAAACATGGCCCCATCCACAAACTGTGGCATGAGTTTTGTGTTATAATCATCTCTGTCCCCATAGGAGACAGCGCTGGGCTTGGCACTCAGAGGATGCCCACCATTGGCAGATTGGCTGCAGGGTACCAGGCCCAAGGCTCAGTGGGACTCCTCCTGTGGGCCACCTGGCTCCTCCCCCATCCCTTCCAGTTCCTTTCCCTCTGCACAGCATTCACTGGACATGCATTTAACGGCTGGGGGAGAAAGACACACAAACAGATGTGCAAAAGACATGCAAACACAAAACAGTGGGTACATGCAACGACAGAAGTATGTACAGGGTGCTGTGGGGGCGCAGATGAAAGATGTTTGGGCTAAGAAGGGCTCCCCTGGAGGTGGAGACACAGGATGTGACTTGGAGGATGGGTAGGGGTTAGCTAGAAGAAAAAGATCGTGAAAGGCATTCCTGGCAGAAGACTCATTATTAACAAAGATGCGGCCCACTCCCAGCCTGCACCATGCACCAGGCCTGTTGAGGGTGGCCTCCACCACACACAGACACACATTCACAAACGCACACACGCACGCACACACATACATACCGTATGTAGGTCTCATTGCGCTTGTATTTTCTTGCCAGGTACCGGGCTGAGCCCCTGTTGGGTATCCTGACCATGGAGATTTCTTTCCCGTAGCGGGTCAGGTTGCAGGGGGTAGGGCAGAAACATGGGCCTTCGGAGCCCCCACCCAAGGAATCTGCAACACAGAGGCGCCAGCTGCTGTGCGGGGTGGGATGGCCCAGAGGCCCACCAGCTGCAGGGAGGAAGCTTAGGGGCTGTCCTGAGGCAGGCACACCCAAACTGAGGGCCCGGTCTGGCCAGCACTGGCACTGGCTGGGAGTCCCTTCCCGGACCAGCTTCAGACCATCCAAGAAAGTGGGCGGAGGCAGAACCCCCAGCACACTCCTATAGGCTCATCCCTCTGCTGCCCAGCCCCCTGGGACAGAGAGGTCCTCCTGGCTCAGAGGGAGGGCACGGGCCACCCACCAGAGCTAATTAACCACATGAGGCCTCAGACACATGAGGGGCTTGGAGAGGATGCTGGGATGAATGGGATGTATGCATGTTTTCACGTATGCCTATGGATGAGTGGATGGATGAGTGGATACATGGATGGATGGATGGACGGACAGAAGAACAAATGGGCAGGCTTATTATGCTCAGTATGTTCGCCCCCACAGATCCACTCTCCACTCTCCCCACCTTGCTCTGTCCCAGGATGCTGATCTCTGCCAAATGCATCACCTAGACTCCCTGTCCTATGGCTTTGGGTTGGGTTTGGCCAATGGGAGGCCCCGTCAGGATCACGGGGCAAGGAGGGGAGAGATGCCAGGCTTCCTCACTTGTGGTCCCGGCTCCCGGCTCCTGTCCATCTCAGACAGCCACAGTTCCCTCTCTGGGTGCCAGTAGCATCCCCTTCCTTTGCCCCTTAAGGCGCGGGGGCAAGAAAGGCTCCTTAGTTCTGTGGAGTCTCACCACCCCTTGTGGTTCCCTTATCCCCACTTACATCTGTTCCTTCATTAAACACGCTTCAATCACCCCTTTGGAAGATGTAGTTGGTGTGTGGGACAGAGAAGGTGTGATTCTACTGCCCCAGCACCTCAAAGCCGCCCCAGTGGCCCCAGCGTCTGGATTACCGCCAAGCTCTCCTGACCGGTCACCCTGTTCCTAGTCTTCCTCCCCGCTTATCCATCCTCACATCTAATCAGGGTCCCCTTCCTAAAATCAGAAGACATTCTTGCCTTGCCTTAAGCCATTGTTGGCTTCCCAGAGCCTCCTCCGCTCTTTCCAAGCCCTCCTTTGTTCTCTGACCTCCAGCCACACTGACCTTTCAGGGCTCCAGACACACACGCTCTCTCTGGCCACAGGTCTTTAGCACGAGCTGTTCCCACTGCCTAGAACACGTGCCCCCTTTTCACCTGGCTGACTCTTCCACATCCTTCCAGTCTCAGCTCATATGTCACTCCCTCTGGGAATCCTCCCTGCCTGCCCAGGTGAGGCTGCATGCCCTTGCTGGGGCCCTGTAGGATCGCTGAGGTTCCCCTACACAAGGACTAACACGCGGTGTTGTGATGCCCGTCCACAGCCCCGCCAGGCGGTAAGTGCTACAAGAGCAGGGCTCTTGTTCCCACTTTTACCTCTGGCCCCAGTGCAGGCTGTAAACACCTGTAGAATGAATAAACGAATGAATGAATGAAGTGTGGATCAGGCGAGACCTATGGACAGATGGGGTTGCCTTACCCACACCGGTAGCCAGCAATACATCTTTTCTCATACCAAGGGAGAAGACATTTCACTTTCCCAGAGAGGCAAGCTCATTGGCTGAAGCAAGATGAGAAGCCCCGCCCTTCACTCTCAGTTCCGGTTCTCTGCAACCCCCCACCCTGCTCTCTCCACCACAACTGCAAAGGTCCTCAGACCCCTGGAGGTACGGGATAAGGCTCAACCCCCAGGGAAAAAAACACCCAGGAAGAGACTGGGAGGAGGGGAGGCAAGAAAGTGAGGACCAGGGTGCACAGAGAGACGAAGAGGAGGAGGGGCCCGGAGAGGCGGGGAGGGGAGAAGGCAGCACGGACCCAGTGTGTGGTCAGCACACTCGATGTAGATATTTGGCGGGCAGATGGTCTCATTGCCTGAAAGGAGAGAAGATTATTCCTGGAGTCTATAGTTCCATCCACTCTCCCCTCCCATATTCCCAAATGTGGGCACATACATGCATGCACACACATAAATGTGCACACATGAATTTATACATGCCTGCGCATAGAAGCATGGAGATGTACGCATGCACATATGCACGTAAATCCATGCGTGCTTGCACACACACATATGCACATGCATTTGCATGCACGTGTTCAAGCACATGCACACAACCTCAAGTACAAAAGTACAGATATGCACAAGTACATGTACGCATAAATACATATTAACAGGCACACAGACATGCACGTGTGCATCCCATATGCATACGTGAAAACATGCATAAAATCCCGAACACATACCATGTACACTCACGTGGGCAGAGACATGCACACATGTTGTCATACACGTGCACCTGCCCCCCTGCACATGAGCAGTGTTCTGCCCTTGGAGGTTCTGGAGCCTGGCAGGGTGACACAGAGAGCTGGCAGGGGGTGGGGTGCCCACCTGGCATGTGCACCATCCGGCAGTGGCAGCGCTGAAGCACGGCCTCCTTTTCACAGCGCAGCCGGCAGGCAGACACACTGTAGGCCGAGTAGCCTTGAAGCTCAGGCTCCCTGAGCCCACTCTCCGCTCGGCAGTTGCCCCAGGGCTGGGGCAGATAGGTCAGCTGCAGAGGTGGGGCATGACGGGGTCACGCACAGACGTCCCACCCGGCCCTCCGGCGCCCACAGCCCCAGTAAAGTCCATGGGAGGGCTGGTGGGATGTGAGCTTCTGGGAGGCAGATCTGGTCAGCATCCCCTCTGAGCCCAAAGGCCGAGCCCTGTGCCTGACCCAGGACCCAGCTGGAGGTGCTCACCCGCTGTTCCTGGCAGGACACAAAGGTCTGGAAACCTGGGGACACGCCGAAGCCCAGCTGGTGGATGTAGGGTGGCTCCTCCTGGCTGTGGATTTGCACTCGGATGCCTGCCTCAAACGACGTCTCGTCTGCACAGTAGAGATGGGCACCTTTGGAAACCCACCCCAGGCAGAGGACCCAGGCCGGAGCCCCTGTCCCTTTCCCGCCTGCGTACTTGTCTCTCTCCAGATGGGCAGGTACTCCTCCTGCTGGATGTCCAGCATGATCTCCAGGCCACTGCCCATGCCCCCCACCCGGCTGGCCAGTGAGCTCTGTGGATCCGCGTTGAAGGTATAACACTTCCCATAGCGAGTATAGACCTGGGAATAAGAGACAGGAGCGGGAGGGGCGGGGGTGTGGAAGGGGGAGATGAAAGACAATGCCTTAGGCTTAGGGTTCCCTGTCCCCTGTGACGGCCACCAGACCTGCCTGGTCACCCCTGTCCCATATCCCAGCAACCAACCGACAGCCCAGCCTCCCTTGAGCTCCATCTTTTCTACTGACATCCTCTCTTAGATGATTAAAAGGCACCTCCAGCTTAACATATCAATAGCAGAACTCTTGGACTTCCCTGGTGGCGCAGTGGTTAAGAATCCGCCTGCCAATGCAGTGGACACAGATTCGAGCCCTGGTTCGGGAAGATCCCACATGCTGCGGAGCAGCTAAGCCCATGGACCACGGCTACTGAGCCTGTGCTCTAGAGCCCGCGAGCCACAACTGCTGAGCCCGCGTGCCACAACTACTGAAGCCCGCGTGCCTAGACACCGTGCTCCGCAACAAGAGAAGCCACCGCAATAAGAAGCCTGCGCACCGCAACGAACAGTAGCCCCCGCTCACCGCCATTAGAGAAAGCCCGCGTGCAGCAACGAAGACCCAACGCAGCCAAAATAAATAAATAAATAAATTTTAAAAAATTAGCAGAACTCTTGATGTCTTCCCAAATCCTGTCCCCGACCCATTCTCCTCTTATGAGTAAAGGGCCCCACTACCTACCTAGTTTCTCAAGTCAGAATCCCTGAAATCTCCCTCTCCCTGTAGGTTGGTTGCTGGGATATGGGACAGGGGTGACCAGGCATACAATCCAGCTGCTGTCCCAGGCAATATCTATTTAGAATCCATCTACTCTCCTTCCATCTCATGTCCCCCTTTCACCATCATCTCCCCCGGGCCACGGCGGCAGGCTCCTAACTGGTGCGCTTCGTCGGTCTTTGCCTCTCCCTCCAAAGCCATTCACTACACAGTAGCCAGAGTGTTCATTCCAAACTGAGGAGATCCAATCAAGCCACTTGCCAACTTGAAGTCCACCAATGGCTTCCCATCTCCCACAGCATAAAGCCAAATTCCTTCCCTTGCCTGAAAGTCTCCACATGAGGTAACCTTTGCCTCTGTCTCCTGCCTTTCCACTCCCAGATCTCTGAGACAAATTCAAACTTTCGGAGCGACTTCCCTGCCCAGGCCTTTGTTCACGCAGTTCCCTCTCCTGGAATGCTCCCCTGCCCCCAGTTGGCATGGCTAGCTGCTCATCTTCTAAGCCTGAGGTCAAGTGTCCCTTCTTCAGATGCACACTCTCATACCACACACACGTTCCCAGTGTCAGCCTCCCCTCATCAAACGCACTTGTTGGTTTGCTCAAAGTCCTCATCAAGACCTGAGATGATCTTGCTTATCTGTTTGCCTCCGTGTTCATTGCTCATCTTCCCCCCACTAGAATTCATGCTGCACAGGGGCAATGAGTCCAGCACCTGTTCCAGGGCGGGGCACAAGGAATACTTTAATACGCGGTTCCGCCAGCGCAGAAGCAGCCAATCTCGCTTTTCCTCTGCAGAGAGTCCTCCCATGTGAACACCAGATGGCGCTGCAGCCCCGGAGATGGAAGCCGAGGCTCTGGCGGGGACAGAGCTACCGATGGGAGTTGCGAGCAGCTGGGGTCGGGAGGAGGTTGAGGGAGAGGCAGATGGGAGTTCCCCCCTGCCAGGCTCACCCCACAGAGACCAGCCCCCGGGTCAAACCCATCACAGGCGGTACCTTCCCTGGGGGTAAGGAGGTCAGTGCACTCAATCACTCTCTCTCTCCCTGGCCTCTGTCCCTGGGAACATTTTCACTCTGGTGAAAGCTGGGAGAAAAGGCATGAGGCAGTGTAAGGGAAAAGACTCCTAAATGCCTAGCTCCAGAGGGGAGGCTGTGGAAGGGAGAGGGCTGGGTGGAGGGCAGTAGGAGCGAGGAGTTCTAAGAATTGGGGGCCTGGGGGTGCCCTCGTTGTGAGGCAGGGTTGTCTCCCATCCCCATCCCCCTAGGTTAATTGCCCTGCTGATTCTCCCCTCTCAAGACAGTTCTTCTATCACCCAAACACCCTGCCTCAGATTCCCAAAACAAAAGCACGCAAATAACAAGAACTGCACAGTTTACAAAACATGGCAGCACCTGCCACCCCATTTCATCTCCTCAGCCACTCTGCTATCAGGTAGGTTTAATCAGCCTGATTAATACAGATGAGGAAACCAGAGCTCAGAGAGGTGATGTGACTTGCCCAAGGTCACACAGCTTAGGGGGAGAGGTGGAACTCATTGAGATGCAAGACCCAAGGTGTTCCCACAATCCGTTGCTGGCAACTCCCCCAACCCAAGCTTACAGCACCCCAAGCCCCGGCTCCTGCTTCAACCCCATCCAGCTGAAATGAGACTGGAGTCTCAACGCTCGACCCCTTTTCCTCCATCCCTCCTTCCCTTGCACTCCACTCCTCTATACCTTCCTTACTCTCTTCTCCATATCTGCTGCCTCTCAATTCAATTCCTCACCTGTCCCTCCCCCCCTCCTTCTGCACCCTCGCCACCTTCTGCGTTCCACTCCTTGACGTTGTCTGCATCACCCCTGCCGCGGCTCCCTGTTGTGTGTCCATCTGGGGGCAGGAGTAGGCATCGCTGACAGTCCCAGAGCATCTGCTCTGCCCCAGGCACTGCACTAAATGCTTAATACGCTCTTTCCTATCGAATCTCACAATGATCCTACATCCTACAGATGAGGAAACTGAGGCTCCGAGAGGTTGGCTGATTTGCCAAGGTCTCCAAGATCAGTGCTTCTCAAACTTTAATGTGCACCCAAAGCACCTGGGGATCTTGCTAAAACGCAGATTCTGATTCAGTAAACGTGTGTTGGGCAGCAAGACTGAGATTCTGCATTTCTAACAACCTGCTGGTCTGCAGACCGCACCGTGAGTAGAAAGGCCCTAGTCGAAGGGGCAAGAGTCCAGCGAGACAGCCTGACTCTAGACCTGTGCTTTTACATGTCACTGGTGGGAGGAGAGCCCTGAAGAGGGCTGGGGGCAAGATCCCTGTGTCCTCAGTGGTGGGGGAAAGGCAGATGGGGGGAATATGTAAGTATTTGTCCCAAATCTCAAAGCACTCATCCCCTTCCTATTTTGGGCCAAGAAGATGCTGGAATCAGCTCTTGCTGCTGCAGCCATTTTTCAGTGTGTGCTCCAGTTGGGAGGCTAAACAAGGCATGGGCTGCATGGGGGAATCCCAGTAGTGAGCTGCTCACTCGCGCCCCCCAGTGTGCAGCGGCTGACCCTGACCGCTGGGCACTGTCATGGTCTCTCCCATGGGACCATGGACTCCCTGAGGCTGGGAGCCCCGTTTCATCATCTTGGTATCCCCAGAGCCCAGTGCAATTTGCAGAAGGAGGAGTGAGGTCGAGGGAAGGAATGCAAAGTGAACATTATCAAACATTCCCACTTTGTACTGGGTCCTGTACTTTTGATCTAGTTTCTCCTTTGAGCCTCCAAGAAAACCACATGAGGTAAGCATTGTAGCCCCCGTTTCATGTTGAGGAAGCTCAGAGAGGGAAAATGACTTGGCTAAGGGTACACAGCAAGTAAATGACAGCAGAGATTCGAGCAGAACTGAGCCTGATGCCAAAGCAGAGTTAGTGCTTATAAAACACCTGGTAGGTGTTCAGTGAATGAATGAGTCTGGTAGCCTCCTGAACCTGGGTGGGGCTGGGGCAGCCACTGAACCTCTCCCTGTACAGGGCAGAGCCAACTGGGAAGGCTTTGGCTCCAATGGCTTCAGATGGTGGTGGCTACCTGGTACGCCTGCCCTTGAGGCGACTGTGTAGAGTGCGGGTGACAAAGGGAGATGGGTGGAAGGACTCTGGGTCTGCTGATGGACAATGGTCTGCAAGGAGTGGACAGGCCAGACTGGCAGGGCCAGGACACCTGCACAGCCCGGGTCAGGCCCGACTGCGGGGCAGAGCAGAGCATTGCCCTGGAGACGGTCCCTGGGCCAGGCGGGCAGCAGCGGGTGGAGCCACCAGCTCCGAAGCGGCAGAACTCTGGTAGCAGCACAGCCCCCAGCTTCTTCTTCCATGGGGACGGCACGGCCGCTCTGCCACAGGGCCCCACTGGCTGTCCACTGCTCTCTCCTGAATGGCCCCAGAGGAGGGTGTGTGGACAGGAGTTGAGGGTCCAGAGTCCAGCCACGGAAAGGGGCAGCTCCTGGGCTAGGATGTGCCCTGATGGGCCAAGGGGCTATTTCCAGATCCCCCCCCACCAGCCTCAGCCTCTGGGCCCTGTCCCCATCTCAGAGCCCACCTTCTTCCGTCTGGCTCTCGCTCTTCTCGGCCCTCCCTTGCTCTCTGCCTTCACTCCTAGGTCCATCCCCCTGGCCCTGGGCTGAAGCCCTCCAGACCTAGGCTGGACGGGTTCTAGATAGGTCTATGTCCATGCTGCAGGCAGACCCGTGGACCAGCTTCCTTCCTGCCAGCCCTCTGCCTGTCCCTCTCGGACCACCTCCCCTTTAGTGTTGGCCTGGACCCTGCCCTGGGTCTGTCCATCTCCCTAGCCTCGGTCGCCTGATCTGTCTCTCTCTCAGGTCTTTCTCCATCCTCCTGGCCTGTCCTCAGCATCTGATCAGTTATCCATCTGGCCTGTGTCTCTGTCCCTTGCCCTCTGTCAGCCTGTCTGTCGCCCTGGCCTCGTCTTTCTCCCATTGGCCTGGCTGCCCCCCAGCCTCTCTGTTCTTTTGCCCGCTGCATCTCTATACTGTTTCCTTTTCTCTCTATTCTCTAGTCTAGGTGTCCAGTCACTGACTCTTGTATTCCTCCTCTTGACTTTTCCCTGGGCCTAAAGCCACCTCCCCAAGCCAGGAACCCCTCCCCAGGCGCCCTTCCCTCCTTCTCCCTGCCCTCCCCTCCAGGTCTGCCCTAGACAATGATCAGGGTCGGAGAGATCCGTCCAGAGCTTGCTCCTCTGAGCAGTGGCTTCTCTCTCAGTCCCTTGAGTTCCATCTGTCCACAGCTCCCATTTCCTCGCATTCTTACCCACCCCTCCCCAACCCCTCATCCTCCCTGCAGTCACGGAGCCCACAGGGTTAACAGGCAATTAGCAGGGCCAGGGCTCAGAGCGGTGGGGGAGAGGGCTCCTCCGGGCCGCCAGGAGATAAGAAGCAGCCAGGAACAGCCAAGGCTGGGCTAATCCCAGCGCTAATCTGCAGCCTGGGCTTTATCTCCAGCGCCTTCTGGGCACCCTGCCTCTGCCAAGGCCTTGGCACCTCCCCCCAGCCCTCTTTTCCATGGCTGCTTTATCCCTCCAAATTCCATCAGCCCTCTCCTGATGTGGTCCGGCCCCATGCCTCTCACTTAGGCCCCTGGAACGAACTCCCCTTAATCCTGCAGTGCCCTGGGGTCCAGAGTGGGCCAGTGGAAGTGGGTACACCTTCATCTGCCCTGGGCTGTGGCTAGCATCCCAATTCAGATGGCCCTGGGGCCCCAGCTTCACTCAGGTGGCCCAAGCATCCAGGTTCAAAGCCTTCTCCTCTGTCCTCGCCAGGGAAGATAGTACCAACTCAGAATGCCTAAGGTGTCTGCGCTGGTCAGACCTGGGAGGTAACTCAGTCCAAACCCTCACTGTACAAAGGCCAAATTGGAAGCCTAGAGATGGCAAGGGACATATCCAAGGACATACAGAAAAAAGAGGGCACGTTCAGAACCTGAGTCCAGTCCCCCGCCCCCCACTGGGCCCCAGCATTCTCCACTAACCTCCATCACCCCCCTGGGGGTCAGTAGACCCTGATCCCAGCTCTGGCTCCACCAGTGACAGCTGTGTAACCTTGGTTAGTAAAGTGATTTTTTTACTTCTTTGGTCCTCAGTTTCCTCATCCGTCAAGTGGGGATAGAAATTCCTGCTCGACTTATTTCACAGGTTGGTTATAAGTCTCAAAAGAAATGAAGTAGGTGAAAGGCATTTGCAAGGTAACATCATATACATGAGGCCTCAATATTAGTAATAAGAGTGTTGTGGAGACCAGTAAGGCCCAAACTGGGGCAGAGATCGACCATTGAATATGGTGCTGGAAAAGGAGCCACCTAAGCTTCATAATGTGGAAAAACGGGTACACATTTTGGAGCTGACAGAATAGGGTTCAAATCCTGGCTCTGACACCAGCCTTGAACAAACAACCTTGGGTGGCGATTTAACCTCTCTGAGCCTCAGTTTACTTATCAGTAAAAGGGGGAATGGTAATTCCTCCTCCTAAGGTTAGTAGTGAGGATCAGAGATAAGTCCAGAGGGATGCGTGCAAGGTTCTCAAGAGAGCAGGGGAGCCCATTTAGGGAATCTTCTTGCCAAGATGGTGCGGCCATTTGATCTTGGCTCCCCACTGGGCCCATTCTCACACGGCATCATGCACCTGGGTAAAGGCCCTCTCAGCAATTGTGGGAGAGGATGGAATTCTGTCAGAGCAAACCCCCCAGGGTCTGAGATCTGGCTCTCCTATCAGAGGAGGGTACAGGCCTGCAGCCCTGCCCTTACTGTCTGTGGGATTCGGGTTCAGTCATTTAACCTCTCTGACCCGCCACTTTTCATCTGTAAAATAGGAATAATAATAGGCATGTCAGAGGTGTTATGAGGAAAGAAATAATGTACACAGATAATAGCCACAGTTAACATTTATTCAGTGCTTACTCTGTGTCAAGCACAGTCCTAAGCCTTTTATAACTCCTTGATTCTCACAAAAACCCTCTACTGGAGGTTTCTAAACATCTCCATTTTACAGACAAGACAGTGGAAGTCCAGAGAGGGTAAGGAGCTGGCCAGAGTCACATGACGTGGCAGAGGAGGGGACCAGGTGATCTGGCAGTGGACTCTGTGCTCACAGCCACTGCGTGCTGAAACATACCCGGCACAGCCCCAGTGAATAGGAGGTGCTTAAGAAATGGTGGGTGGGGACTTCCCTGGTGGCGCAGTGGTTGGGAATCCACCTGCCAGTGCAGGGGACACGGGTTTGAGCTCTGGTCCAGGAAGATCCCACATGCCGCGGAGCAACTAAGCCCGTGCACCACAACTACTGAGCCTGCGTGCCACAACTACTGAGCCCGCGCGCCTAGAGCCCATGCTCCACAACAAGAGAAGCCACTGCATTGAGAGGCCCGCACACCGCAACAAAGAGTAGCCCCCGCTCGCTGCAACTAGAGAAAGCCCACGCGCAGCAACGAAGACCCAACGCAGCCAAAAATAAATAAATAAATGAATCAATTTATTTAAAAAAAAAAAGAAATGGTGGGTGTTCACATCACACTTACTTGTCCAACACTGTTCCTTGAGCCTGTACAGTATGCCAGGTACTATGCTTGCTGCTGGGGATGATTCGGAGAACAAAATCATTGGTCTCTGCCCTGAGGGAGTTGGCTGTCTGGCCCCAAAGGCATTCATTCATTCCAAAAGTGTTTATTGAGCACCTAGGCTGGGAGCCAGGTATACAGCAGTGGTGAACAAAGCACACAAAACCAACAATCCCAGGGATAGGCAAATCACTACTTGCTGGGATAGGCGGTATGATAGGGAGACCAATCCAAGTCCCCTGAGAGCGGAACGGGAATTCGACTTGGGTTGGAGAGTATAAAGCTTCCCAAGAGCAAGCACACTCATCCACCCAGGAAGGGCATCCGATCACACCACAGTCAGACACATGGAGAATACCCCCCCACCCCACCCCACCCCGGCCCTAGTGCACCTGCCCTCCCCCACAGGGTCAACGCAGCATCCCCCCAGCCCCCAGCCACCCAGGTGCTCTTCAAGGCGACTTCTTCTCCAAGGTAGAAGTGCTTGTGAGTCTAGGAGGAAATGGGCACGACGTTTGAGCAAAGGTAAATGCGTGGGCAGTAGTGGAGAAGTAGGAGACAGTCAAGGCCGTATGACTCCAGGCTGAGGCCGAGCTGGAAATGGGAGCCCGGAGCCCTTGGGGCCGTGGAAGAACACGGTGATCTCAGGGAGCGCCGCGTCTCCACTGGAGAGGAGAGAGCGGGGCCTCCAGGACGCAGGTAAACAGCCAAACCTGTTCCCAGGTAGCGACTGCATAGGCCTTAAACCCTAGAAAGTCAGTTTTGCAGACGGGAATATTTTTAATTTGTAACGAAGTCCTTCCCTGACGTTCCAGCCCTCGATGCAAAGTTATTCGTTAAGAGCTTGCCTACACAGTGGATCGCATCCGTGTCCAGGAGGGAGTTCAGGAACCGAGACCCAGGAGGTGGAGGAGATGGAGGAGGTGGGTGAGTGGCCCGAGCCTCCAGGCTGGGCCCAGCCGCACCCAGAAGGCCGCACCCACCGCCTCGTGCTCCTCGCCGCCCCCCTCCTCCCTCCCGCGGGGCAGGCATCCATCGCGGCGCCCGGACGCCCTCCCAACGGTCTCCTCCCGGGGTTTGCCTCATTTGCATTCCTCCGGCTCCCGGCTCCCGGCTCCTCGGCAAAGTGACCTCCGCACACAGCCGCGCCAAAGGCTTCCACCGCGGAGGAAGACACCGCCTCCCGCCGCGCTCCGCGGCCGGGGAGGAGCGAGGCGCGCGAGCCGGCCCGGCGGGGCGGCGGCCCGGGCCCCAGCGGATGGATGCATGGGGAAAGGCCCGGTGCCGAGAGGCGCAGAGGGACTCGGATGGGATTTGAACCCGCGGCCTCAGATCCTCAGCGGGGCGGGAGTGGGACGTGGAGGTCAGCACAGGCCGGCGAAGCTGCGGCCCCGAAATGGAACCCCAGCTTGGAACCCGGGGCTCCCCGACAGCCCGTTTGCTCCCCCTGAACCCCTACTGGAGAGGAGCCAGCCCTACCGGGCAGTCGCCCAAGGGCCCCCAGCCCTTCCGGGGGCCTCCTCAGCCCCCAGCCCCGCTCTCCTGGCCCGCCGAGCCGCCTCCCCTCCCCCCCTTTGGTATTTACACCTTTCACACATTTGTAAAGCTATTATCCTGTCCACGCTTAGTCACCGCTGAGCCAAGCGCCACGGATTTAGCTCCTTTAATCTTTCCTCCTAAATCAATCCTCCATTTCCCCTTAATCATCCCGTGGCTCCTCTCTGAACTCTCTTGCTGCTGCCTATGCCTGTCTTTCTGCAACTGTTCCTGCTCTGACTGAAAATGGGTGTCCCAAGGGCATGGTGAACATTTGCGGGGGGGAGGTTGGATTTTCAGCGCTGCCAACCCCGGCCTCGGGGCCTGAGAGCCGGGGAAGAATTGCAGATACCCCCTCCCTCTTCTGGAAAACACACAGCACTCTGAAGCCTCTTATCTCCACCCACGGGGTCTCTGTCCTCCTCCTGCCTTCCCACCCGCCATTCATGTGGGATGCCTCCAAGACCCTAAGCCTCCACCAGGATTTACAAAAAAACCCAAAACCCTCAGGCCTCCTGTGCACGGTTCTGGCTGTCCCCACCCCCTCTGCCCAGCTGCTCCAAGGAGGTGGCATTGCCAGGAGAAGGACAGGGAAACACTGGTTACACTCAGCCCGAGGCTGCCCTCTCATCCCCTCCTCCAGGGAGGCTGCCCACCTCTCCCCACCACCCTGAGTCTCCACCCCGCATTCACTCCCCTCCTCCACCCAGTGACCTCAGCCAGAGTAGTCCCGAAACCCTGCACTCCTAGTACTCCTTGGGGCGCCCCTGCCTCCCTGCCCCCTGGTCCTGGTCCTTTCTGTCCCTGGCCTGGGCTTGGCAGAGACAGGCCTGCCACCAGCCGCGAGAGGGAGCAGATTCCTCCCGAGAAGCAGAAGGGCCGGGGTGGGGGTCCAGGAAGGAGCACGGGTAGAAAGAGGGAGGACAAGCGGGAAACGCGGGGGCCATTTCTTCAAATGCTAATCAGCATCTTCCGGCAGCGCCACGAGGAGCGGAGCTGATAATGAGCCCAGCTCGGGGCTGATGCCTGATTAACGAAGAGGCCACGGGGCTGCAGAGCAGGGCCAGGTGGGGCACGTCCCTCCTGGCATTCCCCGTTGCCCTTGCAGGCCGGCCCCGGGTAACAGTCACAGTCCCTGCCGCTGGTTGCTGGGCTCAAATCCCCTCCAGCAACTCCACCGGCCAATGGGAGGCGGCCAGGCTGAGAGCGCCCCCTCCGGGAGGGCCTGAGGGGCAGCAGCCGGCAGTGGGGCAGGCGGTGGGGAGGGCAGGCACGCTGGGTCCTGCAGTCGGAGTTGTAGCTAGCCCTCTGAATGTTTTTTTTACTCAGTAAATTTTTAATTAAAATAATCAAGACTCGGGGCTTCTCTGGACAAATTGGAAGACCCCCTAACACCGGGCATCCCTGACCACAGGGCAACAGTTAGCTGGGGCTAAGAAACAGCTGCTCCCTTCAAGGGTAAGTGACCTTCACTTCCCCTCATACCCCACCCTTCCCTACTGTGTGCCTTCTCCGACCTGATCTGCCTGGCTCCCGAAGGCAGGACCACCCCTGAACTAGATGTTAAACTAAATGTTCTCAAGGTTCACGCCTCAGGAGAAGGTGGGGCCGAAGGGCACGGAGGGCTGGGCTGGGAGTGAGGGTCCGAGGTAAGCTCATCCGGTAGATGAGAGGCCGCAGTGGGAATCCTCTCCCTTCCTGAGTCACGGGGGCAAGGGGCAGCCCTCAGGCCCTCGGCGCCAGTGGCGGAGGCCTGGAGTTGGGATGTCTGTGGAGTAGCCCCTCCCACAATCAAGGAGTGGGTGCAGAGACTGTCAGTACCGGCCTGACCACACCAGGGAAGGGGCGGGCTCAGGAGGAAGCTTGCATAGAAGGCCGGGGATGGCGGAGGAGCCTGGAATTGTGGGCTGGGGGAGCCAGAGAGTGATGGAGGGCTGGCACGCAGCTCCCTCTGCCTCAGAGCCGTCCCGACTGAGCTGGGGTGGGGCTGGGAGAGGAGGGAAGGGGGCAGGGAGGAGGACTGCCCAGCTGGAAGAGGCCTTGTCTAATTGTGCCTGATTAGCAGAGAGGAAGAGAACAGGGCGAGGGATTAATAGTCAAGGCAGTCACCAGCGTGTGGGGAAGGAGGGTTGGGAGGCGGGGAGGGAAGGCTGACAGCCCTGAGAGGGGATAGAAACAGGGAAGTGCCCACAGGTCTCTGGTCACCTGCACCTCCAGGGGCTGCCTGGACCCCAGAGGACCCCACAGAGAGGGGCTGGCCCTCCCCCTGCCTCCTCATGGATTCTTTACCTTCCCCATGCCTCAATTTTCCAGACAATAGAATGGAAAAGACCAAGGTCACGTCCTGCACCTGGGAAGAAAGGTGTATCTGTTCGGTGGTGTTTCCAGACACCTCGATGTCCCCAGACACAGGCCCCATCCTCAGCTCAACCGGGGACCTCAGCCCGGAGAGTAGATGGCCGGGCTTCTGATCACAGCCCACCACCATCACTTTCTATCCTTTGATGCCCGTTGGAAAGCCTAGCCCTGCCCAACCTGGCAGCCTGAACCACGCCCCCAGGACCACCTAGAGCAGCACTGTCTGATACGGCAGCCACTGGCCACACTCCGCTGTTTGAATGGAAGCTTCATGCTCTCTGTCGCACTAATCACACTGCAGGTGCTCACTGGCCTGTGTGGCTAGTGATGACCACGTTGGACAGCGCAGATGCAGGACATTTCCGTCATCACAGAGTGTTCTGTGGGACAGCACGGATCTCAAGTGTATGCACTGCTACACATGCACACGCATGCCTGAGTACTGGGGAGGGTTGGGAAGCATGGGGATGCTATAATAGGGTGGGGGCGGAGGCTTGAGGGTCAAGAGAGGAGGAAGGCTAGGTGATGGAGACTAGCGAAGATGCCAGCACGTAGGTTGGAAAACAGCAGGTGGTGCTGGGAACAGTCAGGTTAAAGAGAGCCAGGAGTTGGGGTGGTGGCATTTCTAACAGCTGACACTCTGAGTGCACGTGATGTGTGTGCCAGGCAGTGTGCTACGCCCTTTACAGCCACCTCTTTTAATCCTCACAACCACCCGAATTTTTTTAGGTTCTAATATTCTATATCACGAATACAGAAACTGAGGCTCACAGAAGCTAACTTCTCCAAGGCCACCCAGCCAAGGTTTGAGTCCAGACCGTCTGGCTCCAGAACCCACACACTTGACCACTCCACCGTACAGTCCCCAGCTGAGAGGAGACGCTGGAATTTAGAGCCACATTTTACAGCTGAAGAAACGAAGCCTAGGAAGAAAGAGTGATTTCTGCCTTCTAGTAAGTGGGCAGGCTGAGAGCAGCCGCAGGGGGGAAAGTATAGATGGGGCTTGGCACGCTGGCCTGGGGGAGCGGACGGCGGTAGGAATTGAGGGGGAAGAGAGAACATATAAGTGGTGGTGGAGGTGGGAGTGGGTTGGTATGAGACTGGGTGAGGAGGGGGGCAGCAAAGAGAAGAGAGGGGGTGAGCTGGGTGGAGGGGCATATGGGTGGAGAGGTGGAAGCATCACTCCTCTCTCTCGCCTCTCTCCCCTCCCCTCCTCTCCAAACCTCGCCCAGGCTGCTGCATCCGTTAAGCCTTCCCAGCCCTCTTCAGCCCAGAATGGCCCCTCTCTCTGAACCCAGGCTCTTACTATCCATGTAACCTCATTTGGCAGTCAATCCCAGCACCTCCTGACACTGCTTGCATGGCTGGTTAACTCTTCCATTGGTAAAGCATTTTAATGTCCCCATCCCAGCTCCACCACAAGACTGGAGGCTGCTTGAGGACAGGGACTGGGGACCAGGGCTCCCCTTCTTTGTTCTCCACCACAGCACCTGGCAGCGAGCCTGGCACATAGTAGGTGCTCAGAACTCCGTGTTGATTGAGTGACTGATTGGGAATCAGTGAGGGGATATTAGGGAGCATGGGGGTGAGAGCGACTGCAGTGGTAACAGAAGCAAGAGCGGCAGCTGAGGGGACTGGGGGAGGGCATTTTACCCGGAGTAAAAATAGGCTGGAAAATGTGACATTTATTAACTTGGATTCCGGAAGAAAGGTCACAGCAGAGTGGGGAGTGGGAAGGAGGAAATGGGGAAAGCAACAGAAAACACATACCTTCCCCAAAGCGCGTCGTTGTCTCTGACCATCTCAGCACACGTGCCCTGGCAGGTTCCCACCACTGATTCCTGCACCCATCACCCCTCCATCGATCCCAAATCCCCATCATGGGCTCCATATTCTCACCACGGAGTCTACTGTGGACCTCATGTCCTCATCAGAGACCCCTGATGTCTTTGCCTCCATACCCCTTCTCCAGTCTTGCCCACACAATACACCCCCATCTTCCCCGTTACCGTGGATCATCCCATCCCAACCATAATCCCAGACCCTTGTAAACTGGCAGCAGACTCAGCCTTAGAAGGCCAGGTCCAAGGGAGAGTTACACTCAGCACATGGGGGGTGGGGTTTGGGCAGAAGGGTATGGGGACTAGGCTGAGTGGGGGGGACAGGAATTCCCCAGGGGACAGGTGGGTCCAAGGGGAATCCCTGACCCCCCCGTGCTTGCTTTGCTTCTCTGCCCCTCATTGTCCTGCTGCAGCCCCAGAGCAGAGACCCACAAACTTCTGTCCTTTTCTCTCCATCCTCAGGGTACGAAAGGGCCTGTGGGATGTCCACCCTCACCTCTGCCTGGCCATCCCCAGATTCACAGGGACTCGCCAGCTTTAATCAGGGGGCTCCCTGTTCCCATATCCTCCAGGCACCTTCTCCTTTCCTGGAGGCCAGGCAGCTACCCCCAGCCTCCCTCACCTTGCTTCCTTGCCCCTCTATCTCTTCCTCCCCTCCCCTCCCCTCCCCCCGAGGCTTCATTACTCTTCCTCTTGCCCTTCCACCCCTCACCAGGGCCTGGGACACAAACTCCCACTCAGGGACACAAAGGCCCCATTGATTTCTGCCCCAACAGCACCTGCTGACACGGGCTCTGTCCCCACCCCCAAAACTCAGGAGTGACGATGTCTCACAGAGGAGCCCCACGGACCCAAAAGGCCACATTCACACACTGCTCCTTAGGGACAATCGCTTTGAGAGCGTTGAATTTTTCCTGGAAGAAGGGGCGTGCAGCTGGACAACAGGGCCCCGCCATCCCCTCCCCGCCCCGGTTCCTCTCCCAGCACATCCTCCTTCTCGTCCCTTCCTCCATTTCTACGCAACTCCCGCCACCCAATGGCAGGAGGACCCCGAGGCTGCAGGCATGGTGGGGGCAGGGACACGGGTGGAGCTTGTTTCCTGGTGCTACTGAGGCAGTGAGTGAATGAGAGCCCGCGTGCGGCACCGGCCACGAGAAGGAAAAGGTCCCCATCTGGGGCTGGAGCTGGAGGCTGAGCTGGATGGGCACCACGTCGATGCCATGTATTTTCGCATGCGCTGGGCGGTGGTCACAAGAGTGAAAACACACCCCACACACACCACACGTACACAATGCCGGGGGTAAACTGTGGACTGGGGACAGCAACTCAAGCACCAGGAATAATAGACAGCCTGTGACTATGGGTGAACGGAGCACCGACAGACAGACAGACAGACAGCATACAAGACACACACCCCACACACACCTCACACACCCGATTGTGGGAGGTGTGCATGGGAGGGTAGCCCAAGCCAACACTCCACTCCACTCCTCGTGAGAGTGTGTGTGTGTGTTTGCACATATGTGAGAGACGGGGAGCAGGGGCTGAGGCAGGTGGGGGTGTCACAAGAGGGGACAGCATCCACGGTGTGACCCTGTCCTCAGCAGCTTAGTGAGAGCTGGGATGTGGGCACGGGGATGAGCAGCTCTCTGGGTGCGTGGGTGTGCAGGTGTGCACGTGAGTGTAGTGACAGGGACACTGTGTGTGAGAGAGTGTGCAGGAAACTATGTCCCCATGTGGTAGGGGTGTGTGTGTATGCTGGGCAGCAGTGAGGGTGAGCCATGCACCTAAGAGTGAATGAGTGACCCTCAGTGTAAAAGCCAGAGCCGGGCAAGAACCAGGAAACAGAGGGAGGGCCTGCAAAGCGGGAGAAGCTGGAGGGGCAGCGTGAAAGAGGGATGTGTGAGTGAGTCAGTGAAAGGGGGTGTGTGAGAGAGACACTGGCACCCAGTGTACGTGAAGATCGGCTCTGTCCAGGCTGCCTGCCGGGCCAGCTCCCCCAGAGGCAGCCCTGAGTCCCCCCTTTGCTGGAGCCCCCAGAACACCCTCTCCCCATCGCCCTTGTTGGGTGGGGAGAAGAATCCAGTGGCCACAGGAGAAAAGGAGAGCAAGAGAAAAGCGGGGGTCACTTGGTCCGGCTGTGGCATGGTGCATCCCTCCCCTGCAAGCTGACCAGCTTCTGGGCCCCCGGGCCCACTCCAGGACCCTTGGCCCCCAGACCTAGGCTCTGCAGCGGCGGCAGAGCCCGAAGAGAGTGGCAGCAGCAGCACGGTAAGCCCCCACGAGCGTCCACTGCTCCATGCTGGGGAGCCCGAGGGCAACACCGGGCATGGGGGCGACACGAGGCCAGCCTCTGGCGGCGGCAGGAGGGGAAGCCCTGACGAGGATGCCCTGCGCACCACTCCCTCCCCCACCGCCAGCCTCTGGCCACCTCAGGCTGGGCGGGCCGGCTGGCAGGACTCACCACGGAGAAGTTGCTGGCGGAGCAGTGGTGCCCGCTGAAGTTGCAGCTCTTGAGCATATCCGCGAGCTGGTGGCCAGTGCGGTTGAGGATGTCTACCATGTCGGGCTCCGGGTAGCGCAGGCCAGCGGCACGGTGCCCGTCCCGGTCTTTGGGGGGCAGCCCGGTCAGATTGGCCAGGTGGAAGATGTCGGCGTCGCTGAGTGCCGAATGCCGGAAACGGTTGATGTTGCAGAGGGTGACGGCCGGGAAGCCCGCCACTGGGGCTGGGGCAGCCGGGTCCATTACCACCAGGTGAGGCCGGGTCAGGTAGCCCCGGGCGAGGCCGGCCGCCTGGTACAGGAAGGCAGCCAGCGAGGTGAGTAGGGCCAGTGCCCACAGGGTTCTGCGCAGTCCATGGGGGCCTGGGCCACAGGCCCGGCCCAGCCCGTGCAGAGTGCTGGTGCTGGCAAAGGTGGCCAGGTCCCGGGGGGCTGCTGCCCCCCGCGCGGCCCCCAGGAGGCTCTGCTCATCCCCTGCCTCCTTCTCCTTGGGTTTCGCATCCTCCCCTGCAAATTTGATTTTGCACACAATCTCGATCGGCATCTGTGCCCAGCTGCTGGGACTGGTTGGAGCCTACCTGCCCCTGTCCCTCCCTGGCCAGCAGCCCCCGGTGCCCTCCGGAGTGGCTGCGGGGGCAGCGGCTGCTCTTCTAAACTCAGGGCAAACGGGAAGAGGACGGGGACAGGGTGGGGGCCTGAGGTGGGGGAGTCACTCCCACTCCCGGCGACTCCGCAGCCCTGGCGCTGCCGCTGCCGCTGCCGCTGCCGCTGACGCCTCTGCTGCCGCTTGTCTCTCTCCTCGATCGTCTCCTTGTGGCTTCCCTTATCAGCACCGGCACAGCTGTCAGCCCCTGCGTGTGTCCCTGCGAGCGAGCGAGCGAGCGAGCGAGCGAGGGAGCGAGGGAGCGAGCGCTGCTCCGCCACGCCGCGCAGCCCCAGCCGCTCTGCTCAGCATGTGCTCCGGAGCCCACCCCGTGCTTAATAATTCAGGACATGTCAACAGCGTTTCACCGGCGGCACGGGCGGCAGGAGCCAGGCCAGGGGAGGGGGCAGCCCCCAGCCCGGGACAAGGATCGCCCGTCCCTGCTGCCTGAGACCTCGTCGGGATAGCCCCAAACTCTTGCTACACCCTAGCCATTCGTGGGGTCCCCGCATGGCCCCACTCCCAGGCCACCTGGGGAGGAGGGTCGCACCCGGAGTCCTTTGCTCATTCTGCCACTTTTCTGGACCGCACCCCAGGAAGGGTCAGCCGACTCCATCCCCGACCTCCTGGCCTCCCTGACTCCTGACTGCAGCCACCCAGCCACCACCTGGCCCCACTACCCCACTCACGGCGGCTTCCAGAAACTCCTTGGGAGAGCCACTTGTTTGAATGAGGGAGGGGAGGGGAGGGCAGAGCAGAGAAGGGCAGGCGAGACAGACAAGGGGACAATGGTGGCTCCACCAAGATTCTTGGCTTCCCTGCAGCTTTGCTCCCAACTTAACACCCACCATACCCCTGCCCCCTCTGGGATGCTGGCCGCCCTCTCCCCGACTTCACCTCCACCCCCGAAACTCAGTGTCTCATGTGTCTGGGACAGAGGGCACCCTGGCTGACTTGCACATCTGTGGCCGCTTTGCTTCGCCAAATGTTTCCCAAATCCCTTGCCAGGCCGGGGGTTGGGGGCGCGTGTTGGGTGGACAGGCCAGGGAGCAGAGGAGGTGTGATGTGGTGAGAGGGTATGGAACGGAGGTCAGGAAGAGCCCACATGGGGGTGCTGGAGGGAGCAGAGAGGTGCTGCGCTTGAATGGGAAGGAACGCAGTCCTAGGGAAACGGATACGGGGGCGCCTGGCAGAGGGGCAGGGGAGCCCTGGGGTGGCTGCCGCCTGGCGGAGGGGAAGCAGGCATGCGGGCTGCTATCACAGGCAGGGATGGGGCCCCTGGTGGCCGGCGGAGAGGAGGTGGTGCCTGGGTGCCCCCAGGGTGGGGGTGGTCACCGTGAGCAGCTTGTGCTCTGGGGGGGGTGCCCGTGTGAGAGCGAGAGCCCTCATGGGAGAGGAAGTACTCGTCCCCTAGAGGAAAGGTGGGGGGCTGATTAATCGGGGCGCTAATGAGCAGCAGGAAGAGGAAGCTCAGAGGGGTGGGGGAGGCAGCTCCATCGATCCGAGCCGCGGAACCGGCAGCTGAAAAAAAAAGTGAGAAGGGAATCGATCTGAGGGAAACAGCAGCTGCTGGCCATTAGAGTCCAAGGTCCACCCGCTGCCCAGTGGCCACCTCTCCCCTGCGGCGGGCCTGCCCTGCCGGTCGCAGCCCCTGCCTAGCCTGGGAAAGGGGCCCAGGGATGGCTCCCCTGGGGAGCAGGGAACCACTCTGCTCACCCTTGGTTGCAAGGCCGGGTCAGGCCCCGTCCATCACAGGTCACCCCAGCACGGAGCCCACCCACACACAGCCGCCCACCAACCCTGGCCCTTTGGGGCACCCTGTTGGGGTTTGTCTCCAGCGGCCCCTTGGCTGGGCTTCCCCACCAGCCGTCTCCCCCAAGCTGGGGAGCTGAGACCCCTGGCGTCTCAGGGGCTGCACCTGGCAGCATCCCAGAGGGGAAAGGGGTTGGCACCCAGAGCCCCCAAGCAATGACAGACTGTCCCCATCTCTGCCGGCTGCCCAGGGGCAGCCCCCTCCCACGCTCACCCCTCCCTGCTAGACTACCAGACCCTTCCAGCACCTCCTCCCCCACCTCCTTATCCTCCCCAGCCTCTCTCTTCCCCTTTCTCCTGGTATTGATTTTTCTTTACTGGGTTTTTTTTTTTTAAAGGTGATTTAATTGCTTTTTTAAGGTTACTTCAGTCTGGGGCTGTGCCAGGAAAGCGGGGAACTGCCCCCCAAGCTCTCCCCAGCACTGGTTGCCGCCCAGGACTCAGTGTGTCACTAAATTGTCCTGCCATCCAATGAGATCACAGGGTCTTTCTCCCCAACATACTGGCCTCCATCACGAGCCCGAAGCACGCCCTCTTTTCTCCTGAGGGCATGTCGGGGAGCCTTCAACCTCTAGAAGGAATGAAGGTGGGTGGTAAGCCGGTACTGGGGGGCGGGGCAGGGGCAGGGTGGTGAGGGGAGTTCTAGGCCAGCGGGAAGTGGAGCAGCAGTTAGCTGCATTTCCGCCCCCCACCCCCCGCTGCCCTACAGCGAGCTGTCTTCAATTGTCCCCAAGCCCTCATCCTCCAGTCTCCCAGGCCCCAGGAATATGGTTGTGCTCAGTGGGAGCCCCCACCATGTCCTTTCAGCCCATCCCTTGGCCTTTTCCCCCTACTCCTCCAGCCTCTTCTATCACCCACCCTGTCCCCTTACACCCCTTTCCCCTCTGGCCCCCGTCCTTTCTCTCCTCCCTCTCCCCCCCCTTCCCTGCCTGCCTCCCTCTCTGCCCGGCTGCAGTTGGGTGATAATCTCCCTCATTTAGCCTCCCGGCTGCTTCCCCGGCTCATTGCCCAGCTGGTCCCTGGGGCCCAGCCCAGTTTCTTCCCCACCCCCACGCCCAGCCCTGCGCCCAAGCTCCCCCATCCCTTCCCTGCTTCCCCCACCCACTCCCAGGGGACCAGCTGCCCCCTGCAGTGAGCATCAGGGCCAAGTGTGGCTAGCCAGGACCCAAGCTGGTGTGAGCAAAGGGGGAGGGGCTGCCAAGGACTCTGGTGGTGGGAATGTGGGTGCAGGTTGGGGGGGGCGGGGGGGAGTGTGGAGTGCAGGGTCAGGATGTGAAGCCTCAGCCAGGCATCCTCTGCCCACCAGTTGTCCCCATTCCCCAGATTTGTTCGCAGTCCAATTCTCCACCCACCCCCCAGGGGCTGAACTAGGCTTCCTAACAGAGAGAATGGTGGATGGACTGAGAGGCAGAGATTAGAGTGCCATCTGTACAGCCTGACAAGGCAGGGCACGGGAATGGGGGGCAGAGAGGTAGGGAGGGCAGGAGGGTTCTGACTCAGAGCACCTGGTAGGGGGCACGGAGGTTATCTTTGGGCAAAATGCTCCAAAAGGTAGACCTGGAGACCTCCCAGGATCCTGCTTGCGGGGCTCCAAGGAGGCTCCAAGGCGCATCCCGCACCCCGAGCTCTGGGGTTCCCTCTTCTCCAGCAGGGACCCGCAAGCTGAGCTGCATTTGCCCCTTTCCCCCATTTGTGGGCCTTAGACTCCCAGCCTGGGTGGCCCCACTCCTAAATGACATGACCCCCAAACTCCTAGATAGCATTCTAGGGGGAGGGCCCCGTCTCCCCCTGCTCGCAGAGTACACCCCCTGCCACCCTGCCCAGATCAGACACCTGTCCCAGGCCTGGCTCTGCTGCGGACCAAGGCACGAGCCAGCGTGGGACAGACGTGGGCGGGAAGGGACATGGATAGGGGCTGCGGAGGCCAGGGCTGGGCCAGACCTGGCTGGTGAGCGAGCAGCGGTGACAAACGGGCTGTGCGGGGCCGAGGGGCGGGGGGCGGACGGCGGCTGATTTATCTGGGTTATTTATGCTGCGGACGAGGCAGGAGAAGCGGTTAATGAGAGTTCCAGCGAAGGGGGTGGGGAGTCCCGGACGTGATCTGAGGCAACTGAAGAGGGTTAGCGTCCCGCCACCAGGCCCTGCCCCCACTGCCCACCAGCACTCTGCACGCCCTGCCCTGTCCAAGGACCAGCCCAGCCCTGCCCAGCCCTGAGCCCTCTCCTGTGGCAGGCACCAACAACCCAAGCCGAGGCAGTGGGTTACTGGGATTGAAGGGGACCATGTCCAAGATTGAGGGGCTGCTGGAAGAACCGGGGGAGGGGGCCAGGAGATGGAGGGCAGGGAAGGAAGAAAGATGGAAAATCTTGGCTGGTCAGAAACTGACCAAGTCTGTGGGGCCTGTGGGCGAGTGTTGAGGCGGAAGGAGATCAGTGTGGGACTGGGTGGGCAGCTGCAACCTCGGGACTGAGGCTGGAGAGAGAGCAAAGGGCACTGGGGTGCAGATCTGGTGTCAGCCAGGAGTCATCATGGGGGGCCTGAGAGGCAGAGACAGGCCAGTGGGTGCTGGTCAGAGAGCAGAGAGAGCCGAGGAAGGAGGGGGGAAGAAGATCCCGAGAAGGAGGGGGAGAGGGCTTTGCAGCAGGGAAAGCTGCTGGGAGCAGATAAGGCGGCACGGCAGCAGCAGGGATTAAAGCTCTGAGGGGCAGAGGCGGGGACGAGGCGTGGGACACAGGGGTGGGGGCAGGCAGGGAGGAGAGGGTTGAGGGCAAGACACCGGGGCCAAGGAGATGAGCGCGAGAAACGAGGGCTGCCAAGGGGCAGGATTTAATCAGAGGCCAGAGGTGGTCATCGCCTGGGAAGCGGGATGGTGGAGGTGGGGAGAAGGGACTCCTGATCACCCCTGCCGAGGAGGGGGGACTTTTCCGCCACCGACGGAGGCCCCATACCCTGCGCCTTTTGGGTAGCAAAGCTAAGCAGAGGGGTGCGTTGCTGAGTGGACGGTACTGCAGGTTGCTGGGGACGGGAGTGCCAGGGCCCGGCCCTGAGAGCCGAGCTCTGGCTAGAACTTGGACGTGCAGGACATACAGCACCTCCTTGAGGCGGCCAGTGGAACACAGAGTGTCACGGGGACCTTGACCACACTCCAGGGTGCCCAGCCAGTCCCCCCTGGGATGGAGACCCCATCACGTCCAGGGTGGCAAGGACCAGTGCTTCAGAGGGGTTTCTTTGTGGGAAGGGGCATGGGCATGGAGCGGGGGACTGGCTTCCCCAGGCTCAAGCTTCGGACTCAGATGCCCCTTACCACCCACTGCTCTCCTGTTCTCCAAGCCTCCCAGAAGCGTGTGCCTAGGGAGGGTGAAGCCCATGCTCCCTCCAGACGAGGGCGAGAGCGGTTCAGAGGTGGCCAAGGCGGTGGAGGGGCGCCTGGAGGGAAGGAAGGGAAGGAGGAGGAAGGGGTGGGGGCGGCAGGCGGGGCAGAGTAATTGCATGTTTGTCAGTTCTCCTGTCTCTGCACACGAGGGAGCGTGTGTGGTGGTGAGTGTGGCTTCGCCTCAAGGAGTCTGTGTCTGTTGGCAGAAGTGTCAGTGCGTCTGTCTCAGGGGTCTGGGCTCTCCTTGGCCCCCGCCCCAACTTTGTGTTTTGGGGAGCGCGGCTCTGGGCACACCCAGCTGTGCTCCGTGCTGATGTGGCAGATGTGGCAGGGCCCCAGCTGTGCCTGCTTCCCGGAGAGGGGGAAGGGGCTGCAATCTGCTCCCCTATGATGGCTGCTAAGTGCCAGGGGGAGGGGATGGGGGTGGGGGTGGGAAGGAGGCCCAGGCAGGAGGGAGATGAGGGCCCTGGCACTCCCCCCGCCCCCTCCTGGCCAGCCTGCCCCCCGTCTGCGTTCTTGGCTCGGCCTCTTCCCCCTAGCTGGCTCCCGAAGCCCATCCAAATTTCTCTCCACGCTCAGTCCCGGTCGGTCCCCAGCTCTCCTCCTCTGTCACCCCATCCAGCTCAGTGCCAGGGACCCGCCCCCACTCCCCGGCCCCCAGCTCGCTCCCCCTCGATGATTTTACAGAATAATCTTTTTATGGAAACCGAAAAAAGCACTAATGGCAGGAGCGCACCCCTCCCCCGCATCCCTCCCCCCCTCATCCCCTACTTCCCACCCCAGTTCCCTCTGTTCTCGAAGGGCCAGCACCCTCCTACCCTTACAGGGCCAGTGAGGTCCCAGAGGTGGTGAAGGGGGCTCCCTGCCCTCTCCCCTCCGGAGACAGGGTACTCCCGCATCCTGGGCTCTGGGCTGTGGCCTCAGAGGTGGAGGGATGCTAGGCCCTCCCAGGGCAGACGAGGCTGGAGAGGAGTGGGGGGCATCGGAACTTCTCTCCTTAGACCCTGCTCCACCTGAGCACGCGTACATCAGTAACGCCCTCCGCGTGGCGGGGGTGGGGTGGGGTGGGTGGGGGGCTCCACAGAGACCTCAGCTTCACCAGACCCCCTTCACTTTAAACACTGACCCTGTCCCTGTCCAGTGCCTGTCCCCACCCCCACTGGGCCCAGGAGGGGGGTCCCGGGGGCCAGGGCCTGACACAGACTTATTGGATTTCACGGTGTTTTGCTGAGAAAATAATTAAATTATCATATTTATGATGAAGCTGCCATGGCTTCTGCCAACCACTTGGAACAGAAGGGTCAGGACTGGGGAGAGGAGAGGAAGGGACCCAGCCCCTGGCCCTGCGGCCCACCCCTCTCCCAGCCCTGCCCTCAGGGGGTTGACCCCAGCCCAGAGGAGGCATCTGCAGACCCCTCCGGACCCCATACAGAGGTGATGGAAGGTGTGGGCTGGAGGCAGAGACTGGAGGGACCAGGAACGGGAACCAGAAGGGCTGCGTCCAGGCAGGTTGTAGGTCAGGACCGCTAAAACCCCCGGTTGTTTCACATGCACACGCGCTCTGACACAGCCTGCAGAGCCTCCAGGGGCTGGGTGGTCACACCTAGCCCAATCCCCAGGCCACCGTCAGCCCAGCTCCTGAGAAAGTGCATCTTCCTAAAAGCCCAGCCCTGAAGCTCTGAAATCCTGGGCTCTGTCCCAGACCCTGGTGCTGATAACCAGGCCCCAGCACCCTGCTGCCTGCCACCCCTGCCTGCTGCCAGGACCCCCTCCTGCCTCCCACCCATGCCCTGCCCCCCCCCATTCTCTTCGGGTAATTAGATTCCTCTCAATTAGCAGATTACCATCATTACCCGCTCATCTGGCAACTAAGCTCCGCACCCACAGCTGGGGAAAGGGGGGCACCGGGAGGGGCACACGGGGGTCGTGGGCAAACACTAGAGATGGCTGGGTATCTCTGGGGCTTCAGGAATATGAAAGGAAGACTGAGACCCCCCCAAAGAGCAGAGCCAGGGTGGTGGGAGGTGGCCAGGGCCCCTCCCCTCCCAGAACGGAGTAGCTCCCACTGTGCTTCTGGAGAGAAAGGCACCAGCTCAGGCCCACCCTGCCTGCCAGGGACTAGGAGGCAGATACCGGGCCTCGGGCGGGAGAGAAACCCCCGACCCCGCCAAAAGCCAGGCTGGGAGCAGATGGAGCTGGCAGAGCAGAAAGCAGGCCGGGCCGGGGCTCGGCAGCACCCGAGGGCGGCTCCGGGGGATCCAACCTCGGGCCCAGCGCTCCCAGCCCGCACCCCACTGCCCAAGCAAAATCCTCCCCGCTTCCCTTCGGAATCCTTCCACTCTGAGCCTGAGCCAGGCCCAGCGAAGAGGAACAGGAAGGCGGCGTCGGCGTAGGGGTGAAGGCGGGGGCCAGCCGGCTGGGAGCCTTGAGGGCCTTCCTCCAGAGCAGCGCGAGAGGCTGAGGCAGTGGGAGGGGGAGATTTACCAGGGCTCCAGATTCATTATTCATGAGCCTGAAGCAACGACTCCAATTTAAATGCTAATGTGGGGGGGGGGGGACTGAGTCAGCTGCCCCCTTCCACTCTCACCCCCCAGCCTAGGCACAAGCGGAGTGCTTACCGGCTCCAAGGTTCACCCAGGTTTATTAGGGAGTGGAGAGGGAGGCCACCAGTCCCCCAGCCACCCACGTTGCTCCCCGCGTGCGCGTGCACAGGAAGAGCCTGGCTGGCTTCCTCCGGTCCCTCCTGGACAGAGGCTGGCCATGCAGGCAGGAGCCTCAAAGGGAGCGGATCAGAGCTGGGGGGGACTTCAGGCAGCCCCCCTCAGAGGATGATCTGGTTGGTGAAGCTGCGGCTCAGCTCCTTGTGTGGCAGAACAATCGAGTTCAGTATGAGCACCTCGGCGGGGATCCGGACGCGGCAGCCTGCAGTGTGGACAAGGGCACCAGGGGGAGGCCGTGGGGAGGGGAGGGGAGGGGAGGCGAGGGGCAAAGAGCTGGGGGCCACCGCCATCCGGGAGGGATCCCTCCCTGCCCATCTGTGCCCTGGCCTCATGCTCCCACAGGGCATGGCCATCACCTGTGGAGGTTTCTCACAGCCTAGGGCCCTGGGAAGCATACCTAGGATGGTAATGGCAGGGAGCAGCTTCCCATCCTTGAATAGGCTCTCACTGTCCATGTGGGCTCGGGGGTCGTTGGGATTGGGGTCATTGGGGGTACCCTCCACGCGGGCCCAGCGCCCTACGGTGCTCCCCCAGCCCACGATGCTGTGCAGAACACACGTGTGCTCCTGCCAAACAGGACGATGTGAGGTGAGGGGGTGAGAAGGGGCTCAACTCTCCCCTCAGCCTCTCGGGGTGCCACGGCTGCTGTGTTTGCCCGGGTGCCTACCTGCAGTGTGGCTCCATGGAGGACAATGCTCTCTCGGAGCCGCACACCCTCGCCCATGGTCACCCCCTCCCCGATGGAGACGTTGGGGCCCAGCTGTGGAGAAGAGCACACCCATAGCCTTGGAGGGCCCCCAATCCAATCCCCTCATAAAACAGATAAGGCTTGAGGCCATAGGACAGGCTGTGACAAAGTGGAGAGACCGCTACTCCGAGCACTGCCCCACCCATGCTTCCCCTGGGCTGGGCCACCACTTACCACAGCAGACGGGGCCACCTTAGCTGTTGGGTGGATGTAAACGTTTCCTAGAAGCAGAAGAGAGGACCTGGGGGCAAATACCCCAAACCACATCTGGTTCAGGGAGGGCAGGGACTGAGACTTCACCTCTGGGTCTAAGGTCAGGAGTCACAGCTCAGCGGGGAGAGGGGGCTGGGCTGGGGGGCAAAGGTTAGGAATTGGGGCCGGATGGGTACCTCGAATCCGTGGACCCCCTGGGGTGTGCTTGGCCAGGCGTTCTGGGTGAGTGAGCTGGTACTGGCTCAGATAGAGGCGGGAGGCATAGAGGGCTGACCTGGGGGCCAGAAAGTGGTGCAGGGGCTCAGGGGCCAGCAGGGCCTGTGCCCAGCACCCCAAAGTCTCAAGCCCCAGGTGACCCAACCACCCCATCAGAGGCCCCTCCCATACCCTGCAGACTTGATCTGACTCCAGATGCCGTCAGTGAGGTGCACATAGATCTGGCCCTGCCCGGCCAGGGCGGAGAACACATCCTGCTCCAGGCGGATGGTACCTGCCCCAGGCCACAAGCCTGACGAGTCCTCCCTGGCACAGAGGAAGGGATGCTGACATCAGTTCCCCAGCTGAGCCCAACCAGGGGCCAACAGTCTCCTGGGGATAGGAATGAGAGTGAATCCCACCACCTCTCCAGGTCTGCTCAGATCTGTTCCAAAAGGATGCTCACATCCCAGGAAGCTCTCCCATCACCCTCATACACATCACCTCCTCTCCTCCCTGAGCTGTCTGTGTCCCCAGGCACAGACCTGCTGCTCATCCTGCCCCACATCCAGATGGAGTTCGACCAGACCTGGCTTCTCCCCCTTTTCCCATTCTCCCCCACCCCATCCACTCCTCTGAACCCTGCCTCTGGTCACCCTCCCTCTCACTCACTGGATGGAATGAAACACAGACAGACTCACCCCAGAGGAAGGCAGCTGGTGGGGGCAGAGACAGTCACAGAAAGAGAGAGAAGAGAGAGATGGTGGAGATGCCAGCTCAGCAGAAACAGACAGAGAGGCCGGGAGAGATGGAGAGAGAAGCAGAGAGATGGGTGGGAGTGAGAAGATGGTGATGAGTGAATGAGGCTTGAGATGGGGAGAGGGGTGGGGGAGGAGGGAGCAAAGGCAGGGATCCACAGAAAGGAACAGGTTGCAGGCCTAGGAGGATGACCCTGGACTTTGGCTTGTGGCGAGCAGGGCTCTGGGGCACTCAGCCTGAGAGGGAGGGAGGGAGGGAGGGAGAGAGAGAGAGAGAGAGAGAGAGAGAGGGTGTGTGTGTGTGTGTCTGTCTGTGTGTGTGTGTCTCTCACTCAAGCCTGTGTGCACCCAACTGTGTGTGTTGCCGTCTGTTCTAAAAGGCATCTCTGGGACACTCGGGGCTTGAGAGAAATGGACCAGAAGGGGAGTGGGCAGGCGGTGACAGAAGAGGAACTGGGATGGATAAGAAGAGGGACAGAATGAGGTTAGGAAGGGAGGGACTTGGAGGCTCAGCTGGAGAGGACAAACAGAGATGAGAAGGGGAAGGAAGGTGAGCGGGGGCTCAGGAGATGAGCCTGCAGAGGCTGGGGGGGCGGTCTGCGACCGGGGGCACTTGGGGTCTCAGGGCCACGGGGCCTGCCTCACAGTTGCCCATCCTGCTGATTACGCTGGAAGACATCCCGAAGGGGCTTCAGGGCTTCCGGGGAAAAGAGGTAGATGCCACAGTTGATGATGTCACTGACAAAAGTGCTGGGTTTCTCCACATAGTGCAGGACCTGAGGACACAGTGGGCTGGGATCAGTGGAGGAGAGGCCACTGCCATCACCCCCTAAGACCCTCTGACCTCCAGGTCCTCCCTGCTGCCGGAGTGGTCTTCCTAAAACGCAGACTGCATCGCATCTTGCGGCTGGCCTTCACCTTCAAGATAAATCTGAACTACAGGCCTTTCTCCTCCCCACCTCCCAGAGCTTCCAGAACACGGCTCCATGCCATTGCACGCCTGCGCCGGAAATGTCCCTTCCCATCTCTTCATCTGGAAAACTCGGCTTTCAAAACCCAGCTGGCGTTGTCACTTCCTCTATGAGTCCACTCTGCCCCAGAGTTGGCTTCTCAGGTCCGGGCACCCCTGGCCTCTGGCCACACCTCACCAGTAGCACTTGTATCATTTGCGATGGTTGGTTTTTGACTGTCTCTCCCACTAGTCCAAGGGTTCCTGAGAAGCAGGGATTGTCGTTCGGCTGTGTTTCCCTCACACCTAGCTAGTGCCTAGCACAAAACTTAAAAAAAAAAAAAAAATGCGTGTGTGTGTGTGTGTGTTTATATGTATTTTTAATACTAAAGCTTGAACAAATAAAAGGGGTGCATGAAGGTCAGTCAGACTCAGGGACAGGGAGCTTCACAAACAAGGACAGAGACGCTCTGCCTTGCTGATTATGTGCCTCCCTCCATAATTCTGGAGGCCTGCTGTTTCCTGCCTCCTGGCCTTTGCACATGCTGGTCCCTCTACCTGCAATGCCTTCCTGTCTCCGTCATCTAAACAAATCTAAAACTCAGCTCAGACCTTGCCTTCTCCAGGGAGCCCTCCCCTCCCCCACCCAGACAAGGCTGGGTTGGGCCTCCTTTTGTGCTCTCATAGCACCCTGATCATTCATCCACTGTTACCCCTTCACTCTCAACGATCTCTCTAGAAGGGATATAGGATGAACTGAGGGTATGCCCCACCTGCCTGAGAAGACTGGGGCCCATCCCAAAGCATTCCAGCATTCTCTAGAGGCGGAGTGGGAATGATGATACACAGAGCAAGCGCCCAGCCAGCCCCCTCTCTGCTCTCACCTCATGCGTCTGTGGATTCTCCACGATGCAGCCATAGTTGAGGGATTGTGTCCTGTTAGCCTGAAAGACAGACACACCGAGACAGTGACCTGCCAGCTCCACGGCAGCAAGGTCTGTTTTCTCTTTCTTTCTTTCCCTCTCCTATAACACCTGGCACGCATCTCTGCTGCTGTGGACAGGGCTTCAGCAAGGGTGAGAACTGACAGCTGCCGCCACTCCTCGCCTGCTCCCTACTGCTGAGCAGCCAAAGGGCTTGGGGTCTCCGCCACCACCTCCACCGCTGCTGGGGTATCAGGCACATCTGATGCCTGATCCCACCACCTGGGCTGCCCCTGCCTCCCTGACATCCTGCATTCCAGAAACCTTTCTGGATCACCCCCTCTGCACCCTCCAGCCCCCCTGGCCCCCTCACCGTGGTGCCAAGGAGCAAGAAAGGGTGAGGTTGGTGTCTGTGGACCTCCAACATAGCGCTCAAGGGGAAGTCGGAGCAGACGTCAGCGTTGAGCACGAAGAAGGCTTCGGGGCCTCCAGCCAGAATTTGGTCCCGGAAATGGTAGAGACCACCCCCTGTGCCCAGGGGGGCAAATTCTTGCAGGTACCTGTCCCCAGGGACCCCAGGGCCAGCTCAGTGAGATCAGAGGAGACAGATACCAGGATCCTGGGCACCTGACTCCTCCTGTTCCCAGGCTTATACCTGCCCGAGGCCCACAGAGAAGGCAATATACTCAGGGATTCAAAGATGCCCAAATAGGAACCCTCCTAGCGTGTGAGGGTGAAGTCTGGCGAATGCTGACTCACCCCACTCCCGAGAACCAGAGGCTTAAGGTACTGACCCCCCAGCCCCATACAGCACGTGTGCACAGACACCTGATCGGAAGATTAAACTCCTGCTGGGCAGCTTCTAGGAACCGGGTAAGGGGCTCATCAGGTTGGTAGAAGCCAATGAGCAGAATCTCCTGCATCCCAGCGACCTGGGGACAAGGGAAGAGGTTGGAAGAAAAAAATATCTGATAGGAGGGAGAAATCCCTGGGACTGGCCCATAAGTCTGGAGAGACCAGTTTCATTCTCAGCTATGGGGCCCCTGGGCACGCACTTTCCCACTCTGGCCCGTTTTCTCCTCTGGACAATGAGGAAGTTGGAGGCAGTCTCAGTCCCTGACCTTTTAACCTTTTATTATTCTATTATCCCCTGCGCCCTCACATCTGAATTGGGGCTCACCCTAGGGAAGATTTTGCCTACCAAGCTGCGTTAAAGAATAACCCATAATTTTCCCCCATATTTATTATGTGTCAATCTGAGCTTGAGATGAGGATATCATTTATCAGGCGCCTACACTGGACAAGGCACTTTACAAACATCGTTGCAAGCTTTGCCACCCCGCAAAGCAGGTCTAATCACCTCCATCTTACAAATAAGGAAACTAAGGCTCAGAAAGGATGGGAAATTTGCTCAAGTCCTTACAGGAGGCAGAGACTGGATTCAAATAAAACCATGCCTGCCTCAATACCAAAAGCAATAAAGAAATTAGCTCCACAATGAGCAACGGTATGAGTTCTGTGCTTTGCTATCATTAAGGTTCCCCCTGCTGCAGTGTTAAATTGTCTCTAAGAGTCTTGCCTGATCTCACATTCCATGCTTTAAAAATAAATAGGAGTGCAATCTGAGCAGGAGGCCAGAGGAGACACTAGGTTAGAGGAAGACAGCAGAGCAGCTGTACTGCACAACTCCAGGGGGCGACATTCACATTTTCACTTGTAAATGGTGGTCCCTGTGGGAAGGTCATGGTTGGAAAAGGGGGAAATACAGCAAGAAGGAGATGAGCAGGAAGTGAGGTGGGAGAGGGGAGCCTATGGGGTTACCTGGGCACAAGCCTCAATGTGGTGCTGGATCATAGGGACCCCCGCCACAGGAAAGAGTGGTTTGGGCACCTCAAATGACAAAGGCCTGAAGCGAGTCCCTGGGAGAGGAGAAAGAAGCACATTTCAGCTTCCGGCCTCCCTCTGTCCCCACCCCACCGACCACTCCAGCCCAACCTCCTCCCCCAATTCCCCTGGCTCCTCACCCTTTTGAGGGCCTCCAATCAGGATCACAGCTTTGAGCATGATGGCGACTGCTACCTAAACCTCAAATCCCAACAGAGAAGTCAGGCTTAGATCTCACACCCCAACCCAGGAACCTGACTCATACCCCAGCCAAGCCCCCAAAACCCAAATAGCAACACTTAGTCCCCTCGGAGGATGTAAATCCGAAGTTCAATATAGACCTGCCCCGGACACAACACCTCACAAATCCCACACAACTCAAATCCTAGCCCAGCCTCCAGGCAGCCTTCAAATCCCACAGGGATTTCACCCAAATTCTGAAATTCACACCCCACAATTTGACCCCTAACAGACCTCCCTCTGGCCACAAATTCAGCAAACTCAGAAACTCAGCAAGAGAAGCCCTTCTCAGACCCCAAATCTCAAAAAACCGAAACCCCAAACCCACCGATTCCCAATTGTTGCATCCTCACTCTAGATGTTAAGCCCTGAACCCCAATAGTGAAGCCTGAATACTGAACCCCAGACCCTGAGTGAGCCCCAAATATTTAACTACAATCCTAAGAATGAATCCCAAGTACTGAACTAATACTGATCCGCATCTGATGCATCCCAAATCCTAGCAAAAAAAACCTACATAGGCTGAACCTGAATCCTAAAACCAACCTCCAGGTGATGGACCCTGACCCAAAAGACAGATTCCTTTAGCATCCCAAACACCGAACCTACCAAGCCCTGAGTACCGATACTGACGACAAGTACTGAATCTCTGGATTCGGAGAACTGATTGCTGACCCTCTGAACCCCACAACTACTACGCCTCACGTAGCCAGGGGTTGTGGAACCAACACAAGAGCGGAAGTGCGGAGAGCCAGCCAAGGCCTCCGAGCCTCTCTCGGTCTACCGTCCGTCCTCTGCCCTCTACCCCTTTCGCCGCCCCTCCACCTGGTCCCTTTACCACTGGCTCCCTTCACCATTAGTTCCCTTTTGCCAGGTCTGTCGCCCACTACTGCTTGCTCCTTCCGCGCACGTGTCTTCTCGCAAGTCGCGAGAACTCCTTCGCGGAGTCTGCCGGGAATTGTAGTTCTTACTATCTCCTTGCTTTCTAACCGAGGGAGGAGGTGGGATTTATGGGAAAGTACGGGGGCGTGGCCAAGGAATCTAGGGGCGGCTATAAATAAGAGGGATGGCGCCTGAGAAGCAGAGGTTGGAATTTAAGATTAGGACCTAAATTGTCTAGGAAAGGGCCCAGGGGTACCAGCCAAAGCCTAGAGCCGGGTCACAGGGAAGAGCGAGGCTAGAGTCCTGAGGGGTGTGTGGCCAGCCTTGAAATGGGAGGGCCCAGAGTGCAAACCCCCAGGAGAGGGTGGGGCTTGAGGCATACAAAAGAAGAGAAGGCGGAGTCGTAGACTCCTCTGCCAGTCTGTCTGGGAAGTGAAGGAACTTCTGACCGTGAGAGAAGTTCTATCTCAGATTTACCGTCTGCAGAATGAAGCACTGGACTAGGCACTCCCCAAACATTATGACCTCAACATTCTGTGACCTTGGGGTGTAGGTCTGGGAATAAAGCGTGGGTGCAAATGCAGGGGAAATGGCGTCTCAAAAGAACCGAATAGACGCAGAGGGTCAGCGAGAGCAGCTTTATTAAGCAAGATGAAGGAGGGTTGTCTGTCCCACCCACCCGGGGCTCCAGCCAGGGTGAAGTGTCTGAGGGTCCCTTTCAGGCCACGTCCACGCGAGCGAAGCTCTGGTCCATGCCCAGGCTGTTCTCCACGTACACCTCGTACTTGCCGCTGTCCTCAGGCGTGGCCCGCCGGATAGTCAGCGTCGTGGTGGTAGTGCCGATCTCGAAGAACACTCTAGGTGGGAAGAAGGGGAGGACAGGGCCTGCGGTCAGTTTACGCGCACCCTGGTCGGGTCGGGCTAACTATCCAGCTCTGTTCTTCGCCTCCCAAATTCCCCGCCCCCATCCCACTCCCTCCAGTTTCTGGACCCCGCCCGCCCAAGCTCCTGCTCCAGGCGCTGTCCTTGCTACAAGCCCCGCCCTCCCCACACCTGTCGTCCTCATCGATGTCTTCCCCGTCCTTGGTCCAGCCCACGTCGGGCGCAGGCTCGCCCATGATCTCGGCAGTCAGCGTTACCGTGGTGCCTTTGCGCACCTTAGTGTTACCCGGTCCCTTCTGAATCTTCGCCGGTACTAGAGGAAGGGAAAGGGCCACCCAGTGAGGAACCTAGAGGTGAGGCGGGCAGGGGCATCACCTCCCCAGCTAATACCCGGCTCTAAATAGGAGATGGATTTAAGCTTGCTGTGTGACGTTGAGCAAGTCTTTAGCCTCTCTGGGGCATCATCTCGTCAACTGTCAAACGGGACTAACCCTGCCCTTCGCAGAGGTGAAGGGAGGATCAAAAGAGATTCTAGGGGTGAAAGTCCGGGAATGTTCACACATCTCCCGGCGCCTTGGAAATTGCCCTGGGCTGAGAGCCAGAAGACCAGGGCTCTAACCCTGGCTCTGCTTCTGGCTCGCTGTGACCTTGAGGCTCTGGAATCGAGTGACTGAAGCCCATAGCGGACTTCTTAGGCTGTATGGGACACAATTCTGGGGTAGGAAAGGACTACGCGCGGCCGGCGCTGCGCCCTGTTCCGTGCCTTAGGCTGTGCCGGGGCTGGGTCACATCCGCATCCGGACTCGGCAAGGCTCAGAGGTAAACGCGGCTGGAGCCGGCTGCGGCCGCCCGCTGTGTGGTGCTGCTCTGCACGGTGGCCCTGCACCCAGGGCGCGCGTACCTTCCACGAGGATGCGTGCCGAGTCGGAGCACTGGCCGAAGGGGTTGGTTACGTTGATGCTGTACTGGCCCAGATCTGCCAGCTCGCCGTCGCGCACCACCAGTGCGACTACGTCAGGGTCCTCGAAGACGTAGCGATACTTGGGCCCGTCGCGCAACTCCTTGCCGTCCTTGCTCCAGCGGATGAATGGGTCCGGGAAAGCCGAAATGCGGCAAGTCAGCTTAGCCGCGCTGCCCTCAATCAGCACCACATCCTTCAGCGGCTCCAGCACTCGCGGCGGCCCCTTCTCGCGCAGCTCCTTCCGGGACCTACCCGCAGCCCAGGTCAGGGCCCAGAGCTCCCATGACACGGCCCCGGCCGGCCTGCAGCCCTGTCCATCCGTACACCGTCCCCTGCCCACCCCCTCAGCCCAGTAGACCCTTAAACATGGGGGTGGGTAGGGAAGGTGATGGCTACTGAATTGTTACCCTAATAAAATTGTCTACTCTGTGTCAGCCACCCTTCCACACCTCAGTAACTGCTCTCCCCTAAGTCCAGTGACCCTAGTGGTCCATGACATTGTGCTCAGCCCGCATCCATCCCCCAAATGCAGTCATGAGCGTTCTGCAGCTCCAGCTCCCTTCCTCCAGAGGCTCTCCAAGGCTCCCCCTCACCTGTGGCCCCGGTAAGAGGCCTGGATGCGAATGGCTGCCCTCTGGACCTGGGGGTCCTTGATATCCAGGGTACATCCTGGAGGCGGGGCTGCAGCCACTGGTTTTTTGGCAGGAGCTGCTTTGGACATCTGGAGAACAGAAAACAAAGGGATCTAGGCTGACACAGAGACTCCAAACTTCAGCCCTTTCCCTGCAGATTCAGAACATCTCCCGACGTGGGAGTGTCTAGGGCCGACCTGAGGATCTGAACTCACCGTGAGGGGTTGACTTCGGGACTCGGGTCCACTGGCTGTGTAGCAGGAGGCTCGGAGCCCTTCCAGATGGCACAGCAAGGGCGCGGGCAGGTGCTCAGCCCCAGGCCCAGGTTTTATACATCTCTCCTCTCCTTGCCTTGTTTGGCGTGGTTGCCCCAAGCCCCTGGGGACCCCAGCCCCCGCCCCCTGACCCAGACAGGCTCCTTATTTAGCCTGAGAATGCCTGGGATGCTAACTCAGCCACAGGGGCAGCCCCGGGGGGAAACCTGAGCGGCTCTGGGGTGCCTCACACGTCAGCACCCTGACAGCTGGGCAGCTGGATGTGACCCCATGCCCTCCCAGAGCAGGAGGTAGCCATCCCACTCCCAGGAGGAACAGACAAGGCCTCAGGTCGACAAGAGACTCAGCTCCTTGCTGGGGTAGTTTATACTCAGGTCAGTCCCTGGACAGTGGGACAACATGTCCTTCCTGGACACAGTCAGTGAAGGGGTGCGAGTGTTTGTGGAGGTGCCCTTGACGGAAGCTAGAATAGCGATGGACTTCACTGCCCATCTAGCCAATTATGAGAGGGTCACGTGGCAGTCAGAACCAATCTGGAAGCGCCTTACTCCCCCCACCCCAGGAGTCTAGGGTTGTCATTTCCACACTGTGCCTCCTGGTGGTAAACTGAGATAAACCTAGAGGGGACCTTAAAGATTTTGGGGAACAGCATCCTCTCCTGCCACCCCATTCCCACTCACTCCCCTCCATGTGACATGGTCGGTCAGGCTGGGCTACACTGTCCCTGGAGATTGGCACTAATACTGACTCTAAAACTCTAGGTCTGCCCAAGCCAAGCTCCCTCTCTGGGCATCAGCTGGTGCATAGGGGCATCAGAGCACCTGGGATGAAGGGGTTAATCCCTCTGAGACTTGCCTGGAGTCCAGTCTGCCCAGGCCAGGGCACCAGGTAAGCCTTGCTTCAATTCACTGTAACTGCCTGCCCAGGTCTGGGGCACTGTCACCTTTTGATCAGAGCAATTTTGACATGGCTTTGCTGACATAAATTACCTTTGCTCCTCCGGGTTTGGAACAAGCAGTTCACATGCCATTTCCAATTGAGATGAGAAGGAAGCTCAAGATCAGAGGGGGGAGAAGAATTTTACCATTTATCAAGATATGAGTTCAGGCACCTGATTTTTATATGAAAACATTTGCAGTGTGTAGGGGATTAGAGCTTCTCACAGGCAAACTGCATATCTTCATCGCTAAAATGGCAGGTAGGAAAGGTGTCCCTCTGGCCTCTTCCAGCTGGCTTTAATATCCTCTTATTTTATGATGATGGGGCTTGCCTCTTCCCTGGGGTCCTGGGAAGCCAGAGAGACTGGGGTGGGCTAGGCAAAGGGTTGCTTGGGCTACATCCAAGAGGCCCTCAACCTCAATCAGCAACACACCAGCACCAGGTCCCTCTGCTCATGGTGAAAGCCTTTATTCCTTTTACATTGCCAAGAGCAGAGTTGCAATGGGAGGAGGGGCGTGGGGAAAAGTCCCTCTGGACACAAGAACTGGCTCCCCCTCCCCCCACCTCAGGGCAGGACAGCTCAGTTATAGGACCCAGTGACCCTTCCGTGGCACCGCAGGGGGCACTTAGAGTCAAGGCCCCTTAGCCCCCAGCGGAACCCTGGCTTGCCATGGGACTAAGAAGGTCCAGACTGAGTGTCCCTGGGCCCTAGGAAAATGCTCGTCTACAGCCCCATCACAGCAGACACGCCAACCAGAGCGCTCACAGCTGCCCTGTGCTGCTGGTACCCCATGTGTCCTGATCGGTGCAACACTGAGAGCGTGGGCACGTGGGCCTGCCCTGGTTTCCTCTAGAGCTCTTTACACATCCTGCTCTGACCAATCATCATGATGAAACCCCCTCCGCCCCAGGGGTCAGGACCAGAGCTGCCCTGTCTCCTGGGCAGAGCGCAGAAGGCTGAGCCTGGATTGGGGTGTGGGCTGGTCTATTCCAGAGCCCAGCATCCTCCCAGCTGTGATGATGGAACATGTGAGAAGAGGTGGGGGCCGCCAGTCTGGTTACAGGGCGGTGGTGGGGATTCAGTGGTCCTGCCAGGATTCCAGAAACTTTAGATGGAGATACAGACCTACATCTTCCCTCCCTCTAGGAATAAGGGAGACGTGAGGGGCCAGGAGGGTCAAGGGGTGGGGTAGGAAGGTCCCAAGGTGCTATAGCTAGTATACCTTGGCTCTCACTGGCCTGGAGAAGGCTGGAATGCCCCTGTCCCAGTACCCCCAGCATCGTGCACCCCCAGTACCCCTAGCCATCCCTCCCCATAGACCACACACATAGGTCCTGCTGCTTGCCATTTTTATTTTCCTTGTGACAGACAGACAGACAGCTGCACAGACAGCTGAATGGCTTCGGGGATGGTCAGGACAACATAGGCGGTAGGGACTGGATGGCAGAGAGACTTCATAAAAGTCAATAAATAAATAAATATTAATGGGCAGAAGGGCGAAGGCCACGGAGAGGTGATGAGAACATCCTCGGGCCAGCACAGTGCCCAGAGCGGCATCCACTGGGACAGGAGAGCGCGGGCTCAAGAGGCCACTACTTCCAGCCTCCAGCCCTCCATGCTTCTCCTCCTGGGGATGCTGGCAGCTGGCCACCCCAGCCCCACCTGAGTTGGCTCTCCTCTCCCTCCCCCACCTCACTGCCCTCTCTCACATACTGGCTCTGGCTTCCTGGCACCGTCTACATGTCCTGTTCCTGCTTCACCGACACTCCCAGCCCATGGCCTGTAGACAGCCTGGTCTCCCCGCTTTTCCTCCTTTCAGCCACTCCCACCCTCCTGGGTTGGTTCTCCCACAGATGCACTGTCTCCCTCCCCCAGAACTTTCCGAGAGTCTCCCCTTCCCTATTCCTCATCTTCTTTTCCTCGTCACTTGCCCATTCCCTTCTTGCCCCCCTTCCTGTTCCTGACCCCACCCAGCCTGGACAACGGGTCTCCCACTCTGGTTCTGGCCGGGTGGCATTGGCCAAAGCCCAGGGTCTCTGTCCCCGCAGGTCCATGAGGTAATAGCCCGGCCGGATGTTGCTGCTGCTGGTGTCCAAAGCCCCGGGCCCACCCGGCTCAGTGTGGGCCCTGGAATGTCCAGGGGGCGTCAGCAGGAACCCAGAGTCGAAGCCCGAGGCCGGGCTGTGGTCCGAGCCACTAGGGGCTGCCTGGGTAGGAGCGGAGCAGCACCTTGTGACGGGTGGCAGCCTCGGCCCGGCGGCGCTGCTGCTCGCCCAGGAACTCCTTGAGCCGGTTGGTGGTGAAGGTGAGCGTCTGGCGGCGCAGCTTCATCAGGTAGGCGTCCTGCAGCCATGGGTGGGCTAGGCAGTCCTGCAGGGAGGGCCGGCTCCTGCCAGGGGAAGCCAGGGACAGTGAGCCTGCAGGCACGGCTCCCAGAGCAGGGAGGGGGCCCCACCCTCCCAGAGGGCTTTGCCCCTAGTGAGTTTAGACAACTCTGGGACTCAGTTTCCCAGTCTCTGAAATGGGGACAGTGATTCTGCCTACATCATAGGGCTGTTATGGGCTTTTTTTTTTTTTTTTTTGCGGTACGCGGGCCTCTCACTGTTGTGGCCTCTCCCGTTGCGGAGCACAGGCTCTGGACGCGCAGGCTCAGCGGCCACGGCTCACGGGCCCAGCCGCTCCGCGGCATGTGGGATCTTCCCGGACCGGGGCACGAACCCGTGTCCCCTACATCGGCAGGCGGACTCTCAACCACTGAGCCACCAGGGAAGCCCCTGTTATGGGCTTTAAATGGTGGTAGCGCAGCCACTTAGGAGGAGTAGGAGTAGGAAAAGTAGTAGTAGTAGCAGCAGCAGCAGTGTATTACTGGGGCGGGGGAGGAGGTGGGGGCTTAGGCATGGGCTGGGCCAGGGCAGTCTGAGGCCAGAGGCACGTAATGCTGGGACGTTGGCAGGTGTGGGACCCACTCACCAGGGATGCACTGAGAGGACCTTTCGCAAGAAAAGGGTGGCGCTCTGGGACGTGTTGGGGTACAGCTGGAAGGCATCAAAGCGGCCCCCCACAATGCGAGCCTCCGTTTCCTGGGGGTCTGGCTCATAGAACGGGGAGCGTCCACTGAGCCTGTGGAGGAGACAGTTCAGTTGACAGATGCAGACTGAGGGTCAACTCACAGGTCCAGGGGGACGTTAGTGTGGAGGTTCTTAGGGGCACAGCGCTCAGGGACAAGGCTACCCGCACCTGGGTACTCGTATGTGTATGTGCATGTGTGTGTGTGTGTGCACGAGTATGCACATGCATGCGTGGCTGGGGAGGCGGGGGGGGAGGGTACAGGCAGAGGGTGGGTCCTGGGGGCACTCACATGATGTAAGTGAGCACACCCACTCCCCAGATGTCCGTGGCAGAGCCGATGGGGTCTCCCTTTACCATCTCAGGAGCTGACAGGAGACAAGAGGCCAAGTTGAACCAGCTTCCTGGTGGCAAGGGACCAGGGAGAGGCAGAGGAGGCCCCTGGGGGCTTGAGAAGCAGGACAGTGCCCAGGTCACCAGACCATGGGTACATTAGAGCAGCAGGCCCTGGATGCCAGCGGGCAGAGTGGCCCCCAGGGGAGATGTGGGGCACCTGAGGAATCAGCCCAGGCACTGAATGGTGGGCAGTCCCCAGAATTGCAGAGGAGCTAAGAACCAGGGTCACAAGTTCTCCTGGATCAGCTCCGAAGGTGGGCGCCCATTCACAAAGGGTGTGGCCCACACCAAGATTAAGCACCTTTGAAATCAGCCTGGCTGGCTCTAATCCCAGCCTGCCCCTTCTAGCGACAGGACCCTGGGCAATGTACGAAACCTGTCTGGCTCTCCATCTTCTCATCTGCAAAGTGTGGCTTGCAGAATTACTCGAATGGAGATGACAAACAGAAAGTATTTAGCAGGTAGCTAAATGGTAGCTGGTTTCCCTTTTTTACGTAAATTAATCATTGACTCTCCTGTCTTTCTAGCTTTATCAAGTCCTGGCGCTACCATTTATAACTGTCTGATATTGAACAAATACCTCACGGCGCCTCTGTTTCCTCATCTGTAAAATAGGGGTAATATTATGCCAATCGCCAGGGCTGTTATAAAGAGAAGCTGAAAAAAGTCCATGGAAAGGACTTAATTCATTGTTTGCATACAGTAAGCACTCAATAAATGGCACACAGGTGAGTGAAGTGGGGTGAGCCCTGGCTGCTGCCCCTTTGGCAGTACCCCACCTCCCCCCCGGCTGGCATGGTGCCCTCACCCATGAACTCCAGCGTGCCCGTGCGGTGGCCAAGGGGCCGCAGAGCCTGGGGGTTGTAGGGCTGTGCGCTGCCAAAGTCCACGATCTTAAGGGCGTTGTCAGGGGCCAGGAGCAGGTTGTCTGGTTTGATGTCCAGATGCAGCACATGGCGGCCATGGAGATAGTCCAGGCCTTGTAGCAGCTGCACCACGTAGGTGGCCACGTCGTCCTCTGAATACCGGAACCTAGAGGGGTGGCGGGGGTGGGTCAGGTGATATCCCAGCTCAGCTCCCCCCATCCTTGATTCCTGCTCCCCCAGAATGCCCAGCTACCTGTCGCTGAGCCCACAGAGGAGTTCCCGGTTGCCGCAGCTCTCAGCGATGAGCACGAGGTAACGTGGGGTGATGTAGGCCTCGTGCAGGGACATGAGCCGCTCGTGTTGCAGCGTCCGCAGCACTTCGTACTCCTGCAGGACCCGCCGCTTGCCCTCGGCCACATAGGGCACGATCTTGGCCACGAACGTTCGCCCGGTGGCATTCTCCCTGCAGGCGCGCACTACACCAAAGCGGCCCCTGTGTGTTGGGGGGCATATCATAGGCTCAGAGGAGAGAGGGGAACACTTGCATTCTGTGGGCTAAGCAAGGAGTAGCAGTGACTGCTGGGGGCAAGAATGCTGTGGTTCCCAGGGTGGGCTCTGGAGTTCAATCCCAGGAGCCTGGGTTTGAGCCCCAGCTCTGCCACTAACTGGCTCAGTACCTCAGGCAAATCCCATAACCTCTCCGACCTCAGTGGTCCCATCTGTGGAATGGAATAATGCAGTGTCTCCCTCTCAGTTGTAAATATTAAATGAGATCATATGGCCAAAGCGCTTAGCACGGGGCCTGGCACGGAGAAAGTCTGAACTTAATCATGCTAAGGACCCCGATCTCGTCCGTCCCACCCGCTCCCCGCCTCTGTCCTCCTCCCCTTCCCCAGCCCTGGCCCTGCTTGCCTGGCCTTCTCCTCCAGGAAGGTGTAGGGTTTCTGAGGGGGGCCCTTTCGAAGAGTGGTGCCCTCTGGCCTGGGAGCACTGGGGGGACCACCCCCAGGGGAGCTGGCCACGTCCTTGGCCAGGCTGAGGCTCTGCACAGTCACCTTGGTGGGCTCAGGAGGGGGCTCGGGGGCTGGGGGTGCAGACACAAAGGAGGTCACCATATACAGAGGAGTTGAGGAAGATGCTGTTTTCACCCCTTGAGAGGTGGAAGCTGTGGTCGGGGTCCCAGTGTCAGGGACGGAAGACTTGGGCTCACTCGGGGAGACCTGGGCACTGGGTGGGGTAGCTTCTACTTGCTGGGCAGCCTGCAGGCCCCTGTGCTTTCGTGGGGGGGTTTGGGGTGGTGGACCCACAGCCTTGAGTGAGGACAAGGCCTGGCTGGGGGGTGCTGGGGAAGATGAGGGGCTGAGAAGGGCTGACTGGGGGCCTGGGGGGGCAGGAGCTGGGGAGGGGCTCAGTGAAGGGGCCAGTGAGGTAGGAGAGTCAGGAGGCGGGGCCCTGGCCGGCCCTGAGGTAACAGGGGCATCTCCGTGAGCAGCAGATGGCAGAGTTGAGGCGTCTAAGTGGAGACAGAGAAAATCATCACCGTGGCGCCCCAAGGGCAAAACCGGGTGCTCCAAGGAGGGGGTGGACCCCGGACTCAGGGTTCCCTGCCCTCTCTGGACATCCCCCACCCTGTCCCACTGACCTCGCATGCCCCTGACGAGGACCTTGTCAGAAGGGCCGCTGAAAGGCCCTTGCCCAGCGCGGTTGGCACAGGCCACACGGAACCTCACAGTCATGCCAACTGGTAGGTGGGTCACGTTGTAGTAACAGTCAGGGATACCCGAGCTCACGGGATGCCAGGAAGACTCGCCTACAGGCAGCATGGGGGAGGGGCTGAGGCCACAGAAGGGGTGGCCCAAGCTCCCAGTGCCATCTGTGAGGAGCCTGGGGACCTGTGCCCGGGGAAGGCACTCGTCTCCCCAGCTTCTCTGCCTTCCACCCACCCTCCCTACCCCCCCCACCAGCCTGTCGGTCCCTCACCATCTACCCGCTGCTCCAGCGTGTACGTGCAAGGTGCCCTGCTGTCTCCTGGCTTCCAGAGCACCAGCGCCGTGTCCTGGTAGGTCTGGGGCACCTCGGGAGGAGCTAGCTTCCCTGGGATGCCTGGCAAGAGAAAGGGAGCCACAGTGAGCCCCTGTGCCTTAGCTTAGGGCCCATCTCCCATCACAGCCCCCTTGGTCCCTGCCCCGGGCTCACGGGCCACAGCCACGGTACAGGAGCTGGTGGTGCTGCCCAGGACGTTGGTGGCTGAGCACTCGTAGAGGCCGGCGTGCCGCCTGCCTGCCCGGGGGATGCTCAGCAGCTGCCGGCCGTCTTTGCAGGACACGATGATCACTGAGGGCTCGGACTGCAGGGACTGCTTGTCTGGGGGCAAAGGAGGAGCAGGAAGAGGCTGCTGAGTGAAGCCCCCCTCTGGGCACCCCCGGCTGCCACTTCCCACTGAACATCCCCTGGCCTTGGGAGAGAAGTGATCGCCTCACCTTTCGTCCAGGAGATGTGGGGCGCAGGGCAGGCCGCCGGCAGGCAGAGCAGGGTGGCTGCCTCTCCCTCCAGCAGCACCTGGTCCTTGAGTTTGATGTGGAAGACCGGGGGGAAGTCTGGAGGGAGAGCAAAGATAGCCCTGGGTCTGCGGGGCCCCTGGCTCACTCGCTGCTGAGCGACGGGAGGATGGATGCACGTGAGAGCTGGCGCTGCCTTCGGGGAGCAGACTGAAAGGCCATCTCTTCCCAGTCAGAGGGGGGAAGTAGAAGGCCTTGCCTTTGAGAATCTCCTTTGGGGCAAAGCATCAGTTTCCCAGGCACTCACTGTGTGCAGAATTATCTTTTACTGACCATTGAAGATGCTTGGTCGCCGCTACCTCGTATGTTTGTAAGTCACTTTGAGCAGGGCCTGGCACTAAGTAAGTGCTCTGTAAGCACTTATTAGATAAAACAAAACCAAATATTGAAAAACTACAGTGGTTAAGCTCCTGCAATACCTATTACTTCTGGGGCACCGCAGGGCAAGTGACAGGAGCTGGTGACCTGAGCTGAGACTCCCAGGAGTGAACAAATGTTCAGTCAAAACGTGCCATCTCAAAAGACCTGAAGCCAAGGCAAACCCAGGGCAAACCCCGAACGTGTGTCCGTCTCCCTCATCCCTCACGCCCCTGGGGTCTGGGGAGCCCGTCCCAGACCTTCTACGCACTCCCTCAGGTCAGCTAAGTGGTGAGAGCTTTTGAAGGGGAAAGAGACAGTATCTGCATGGCCTTGGACCCTGTCTGTAAATTGAGGAAAATAATAACACCCAGCTCAGAGGGCTGTTGTGAGAATTCAAAGAGGCACGTAAAGCGCTTAGCAGATGTCTAACATATAATAAATGCTCGAAGGTGTTAGCTTCTATTGTTGTTGTTATTATCTTGTTAATATGCCCAGTAGAGAAGCCAGGCACAGACCCCCGTGGGAAGAGGCTGTTTCAGCAAAGCTGGCTTCACAGCTGGCTGGTGAATGGGCCCACGGCAGGGCTGCAAATGGCCAACGTCTTTGCTGGCCTGTGGCTCCTTAGTGCCATGAGGATTTGCACTCCTGCTCCCTGGGAATGTCTTTTTAGAAAAATCCCATTCTGGTCCAGGGATGGGGGGGGGGGGGGGGGGGGGGGTGGATTTCTTTCACGTGGGCAGAAAGAGCTGAGAGGTAGATACCCCTGGGAGCCCCAGCTGCTGCCTGTCTGCGGAATCAGGAGGGAGTAGGGCACGGATGAACTGGGCCGAAGAGGATCTGCAGAAGTGGGTGATCAGGACAGCAGCGTGCCCCCTCTCCCACTGTACCCCAGTGTTCCCCAAGGAGGGGTCCCACACCGAGGCTCCAATAACATAAAGTGAATATAGTTTCGTCAGTGGGCTGCCTTCAGACCAAGTGAGGGTACTGGGTAGGGGGGAGAGAGAGGAAGCCGAGGAGGAGAGGTGAAAGGTGACCCTGGCCCAGCTCTGCCAGTTCCACCCCCATCTCCCCAGGGGCCAGCCCTAGTTGGTAAAGTGGACATGGGGCCTTCTTCCTGCGGGGAGGGGGGAGAGGATGAAGTAATGGGACACGGCCTCGCCTCGGCAAGGAATCAGCAGCACAAGCAAAACGGAGGTGGGAGGGAGGCCCCAGGTGGGAAGGGATCAGCTGTCCCCAGGCCGCAGTGCTGGCTTCCCTCTCTCTCCCCGCTCCTTCTCCACCACTGCCCCCACCAGCTGGCCTCCCTCCCTCCTGTTCCCTCACTAGAGCCCCACCGTCTACTGCCTCAAGTGAGATGTCCTGGCTCCCCTGACCAAGGCGAGACACGGTTACGTGTCCAGTAGCAAGCCTGGCTGAGGCGCGTCTGGGACAGTTCTGAGGAGTTTTATCGGAAACTGGAGGAGAACAGATGGTGACTGATAAAGGTCCTGCTCGCAGCCCGGTTTGGTGGGCCTGCTGCTTTCTGCAGGCTGGTCTGGAAACCCTGGCCTCCTGAACCTTTGCTTGTTGTCCTTGAGTAACACCCCCCTTTCAGGTAGAGGACTGAGGTGACCCAGGTGGAGAATACCTCCCTCCCTGCAGCCCCAGGACAAGTGGCAAGAGAAACGGACCAGAGCATATCTCAGGTGTCCCTCCCCCCAGCAAAGAGCCCTGGAGGCTGCTTATCTGTGCGAAGTGCCTTCTGTAGGGGCAGAGGGGACAGGGAGGGGTGATCGGGTGTTTGGGGCTACAGAGAAATGGAAGCTTGGAGGCACAGTCCAGACTGCGGGCCTCTAGGCTGGGAGAGAAAGGGTGTCTTTGGGAGCATGTTCACGCATACACACATCTGCAGGGGGGCTGAGAGGCAGGGAGCCCTATCCCAAGCTCTGTCAGTACCACACCCAGTGACAGAGACCTTCTGGGGAGGAAGCTGGCCAAAGAAAGGCATTAGTACGATGTCGTGAAGCGACTTGTGGGCTCTGACTGCAGAGAGTCGTACAGTCCAGCCCTACCAGCTCTGTGACTTGGACAAGCTACTTAGCATGGCTAAGCCTCTGTTCCCTCACCTGTAAGACAGGGAGATGACAAGAATAGTTCCTAAGCGATGTGGGAGGGTTGTGAGGCAAAGCTTGTAAAGTGCTTAATGGGACGCTTGGCGTTGCTAATTAACAGTAGCTGCTATTACTGTTGCTGTTGTCGTTTCCTGACTCCAGGCTCCCTCCACCGCTGCCAGGGCTCCCCCAACGCGGGCCATCTCCCCACCCTCCCGGCGGCTCAAAGGGGACTACTCACCGAGCAGGCCTCTATTACCTGACTCGCTGCGCACATACTGGTGACCCAAATTCTCCTGGACACTGCCAGAGGGGTTTGGCTGTGACAACTCCTTGTCCTTCCGCAGCCGAGAGAGGCCCCAGCGCAGGCGTCTTCGGCTTTCTGCAGGAGCTGCTAAGAACCAGGCCCATGAGCACCTGCCCAGCCGGTACGAGAGAACAGAGAACTTCTGGCCCCGACCCTAGCCTGTTCCCACACCAGCCTCTGCCCCTCGGCCTCGCGTCAGCCCAGCCCTGCCAGTTCCGTCCTCAGGGCCTCCAGAAACGCCTGAGCCTCTTTGCGGTGGGTGTCCCCGGCCCTCTCCTTCTCCCAGAGCGTCCCTCCAGCGCACCTGTCATCCCAGCCCCACACCCGCACTCCAAACACACTCGTTCACACATTCGCCCTCCACTCTCCCGCTGGGCCCCTCCTCACCTGAGGAGCCCGACGTGGCGCTGGCCTCGGAGCCCAGGGACTCCGCGGAAGGCGTGGTGGCGCCGGCCTGGGCGGCCAGCTGGTTGTGCGCGAGGCCCAGGCGCCGCAGACTCTCGCCCTCGGACGTGGCCCTGCGCAGCCGGCTGAACAGCGGCGTGCTACGGACCGACGAGCCCCCGGAGTCCTCGCTGCTGCCGCTGCGCTGCAAGCGGCTCGACAGCCGCTCCAGCGTGGAGCTGAGCCTCCTGCGCACCGCCGGTACCGGGGAGCCCCTCGCCGAGCTGCCGCCCTCTGAGCTCTCCCCATCCCCACCGCGGGCCTCCCAGGCCGGGTGGCGCTGCGCGGGTGGCGTCCGCCGCAGGCGCTGGGACAGCGACAGCGAGAGGCGGCGGACGAGGCCCGGCTCCCCGACCGCCCTGAGGTCCTGCACGGAGCGGGAGCGCTCAGGCCGTCGCACCAGCTCCAGCGGCGTTCCCGCCGGGCTGGGCCGGTACATGCCGTCCTCCTCCTCCGCGCCGCGGAAGAGGCCTCGCTCCTCGGAGCGCGAGCGGCTCAGCAGCCGCAGCCCCCGCGACAGGGGAGACTCACGGCTGCGCTTGAACTTGGCTTCGAACACGGCCTCCGACTCCAGGTTCTCGATGCTGCTGCTGAGACTGCTCCCTGGCCTGCGGGGCACCGCAGGGACCCGGGCTTTCTCGGCTGGCCCTGGCGGAGCCCCGGCCGAAGGCAGGCGCTTCTCGGAGGCTCCCGGAGGTGGGGAGGCCACCCTGGCGAACACAGCCGGGTGGGACTTGGGCTTCGACGGCGATGCGACAGGGCCCTGCGGGGGGCCTTGCGCGTGGCCTGACAGCTGGAGCGACTGCATGATCTGGGCATAGGGTGTGAGGGGGGGCGCTAGGGTTTGCGGAGCTAGGGCGGGCTGTGTAGGCTTGGGGGCTGGTTCTGGCGTGGACTCTGGGGCCTTCTCTCGGGCAGGCTGGGGTGCCGAGGGCTGTGCAGCATCACTGGGTGTGGCGACAGGAGGTTCTGAAGCCTTAGGGGCACTGGGCCGCACCGGGCTAGGTAGCTGGGCCTCGCTGAGGGCGGACAAGGAGGGAGACTCCTGCAGCCTGCGGGCCCCCAGCCGGGCCACGGGGATCTCGAGGGGCGCCCCAGCTCGGCGGTGCCGGCCCCCGGGCTCCGCCTCAGCCTGCGAGAAGCTGCTGCTCTTCTGCAGGCCCCGGGTCTCGGGCGGGTGCTGGTGGTGGGGCGCTGCCTCGCTGGAGGCCGCCCGAGCCAGCCGGGGGTCCCGGGCACGGCCCCCCAGGCTCTCCAGCAGGGGGCCCCTTAGGCCGCTGACCTTGCCATCCTCAGGGCCACCCCGCAGCAGCCGCTGGCGCAGGGCCTGCAGCCTCTGGGCGTACTCGCCCTCACCCAGGCCTCCTCGGGTCAGGCGGGTGGCCCCCGGGCTGGGGCTTCGGCGCTGCGGCAGCTCTACAGACGCTGCCTTGTGCAGGCCCCGGCCCGACTCCCTCGGCCCGGCCCGGGGCAGGGCGCTCTCAGCCGAGCTGCCCCTCCGGAGCTCTCCCCGCCGGGGGCTGGGCTCCTGGCCTGGGGAGGGGAGGACCTGAGGGCTGGGGGCCTCCTGGTCCTGAGAAGGGGCCTTTCCTTGCTCCTGCCAGTCCATGGGGGTGGCGGCCCCAGCCTCTGGGGCGCCCAGGGCCTCATCCTCAGTGGGAATGTCAGTGAGGGACACCCGGGAGCCCGAGAACTCAGGCTGCAGTGGCCGGGGCACTGAGGGCAGCTCCTCCAGCTCTTCCTCTTCAGAATCGGAGGACGACGACAGCCCTCCACTAGGGGGTGGTCTTCTGGGTACGGCCACCCACACCCGCTCCGGGGGTGCCCGCAGCAGCTCAGGGATAGGGCGCAGCACCAGGTGGCACTTGTAGCTGATCTGGGAGCGCTGGAGACAGGGTACTAGAGTCAGACCTGAGGGACCCATGGGGACAAACTGACCCACTCAGGCCCACCTCATCCCCGGGGGAGAAGGCCTACGGCAGGCAGAAGTGGGAGCTGAGAGAATTAAAAGGTGGATCAAGACAGATGAGCAGAAGTGAAGGCACCTGACAGAAAAAGCAGGGTTAGAGAGAGGAGGCTGTAGAATGAGAAGATGAAGCCACAGAGCAGGTCCCAGGCAAACTCACCTGCCATCTCCGCCGGGAGAGGAACAGCTTTAAGTGATCCGTGCTCACCTCTGCGCCCCTTGCCTGTGCCTGTAAACCAAGAAAGAGGGCCTGAGGGAAAGTCCTCTGTCAACCCTAAGCTTCCAGGTTTGGCAATGGAGAGACAACGTCCACAGGAGGGGACAGTAGACAGAGCAGCGTCGAGTCTGGGCTCCTGGGGCTCCCTTTCCCAGGGTATCTGTCACAATACCTCCCACAGTCAAGGTTCCCACGTGTGGACGGAGAGGCAGGAAATCGGTGGCTCCCAGGCTTCAGAGCTTACGCCAGGGCTCAAGGCCCTGTCCTGGTACACTGGCTGCCCTGGGAGGCCCGTGCTCAGGCCCTCAGCTTGAACCCTGCTCCCCAGCTCACCATCTGTCTCCATGTAGAGACAGTGCCCCAGACATCTATCTGGAGCCTTGGGGGGCCAGACCTCAGATGCTTCCCTCAGCCACCTTTTCAGAGCTCATTTCTGATCTGAGAGACCAGGCTTGTACTCCAAGGACAGATACCAGAATGACCTCAGCCTTCTGTTGACCCAGCACAATGCTCCCTGGATGGTTTGTTCAGTCGCTCTTTCTGGGTCATTTGCTGAACCCCTCCCTCTGCCTGGCGCTGTGCCCTGCAGTGCTGGAATTTGAAGATGAGTGAGAACTCTGCCATAGGGAGTTCAAAACCAAGAGGACGGGCTTCCCTGGTGGCGCAGTGGTTGAGAGTCCGCCTGCCGATGCAGGGGACACGGCTTCGTGCCCCGGTCCGGGAGGATCCCACATGCTGCAGAGCGGCTGGGCCCGTGAGCCATGGCCGCTGAGCCTGCACGTCCGGAGCCTGTGCTCCGCAACGGGAGAGGCCACAACAGTGAGAGGCCCGCGTACTACAAAAAAAAAAAAAAAAAAAAGCCAAGAGAACAAGACAGCCAGGCCACCCACGAAGCACAGTGTGTGGGACCAGGGCAGGATGGAGGCGAGCCACAGGAGTGAGGAGGACTGGGGCTGCTCTCGAGAGCCAGGGAGAACACTGCATCCCTAGGATGAGGGGTGGGGCTCCAGACCTGTGCCTTGGAGTCCATGATACCCCAAGCTGAGCCTCAGTTTCCTTATCAGGAAAAGGGGAGTGATAATACCTTCCTTTGTAGAGCTATTGTCAGGCTAACAGATCATATGTAAATAAAATGTATATCATGGTTACTGTACACACTAGGGACTCAATAAAATGGAGCTGTTAATAACGTTCTCACTCCTTCCACCTCTTCCATCACCATTTTGCAAGACAAGACTCACTTTAAACCAAGGATGTTCTAGGGTCTCCTCTGCGGTAGGCCTCCTGCAAAGGAAAGAGAATTAAGAAGGGATTTATCATTCATTCATTCATTCATTCAATAAATGTTTGGGAAAGCGGGGCCCCTAAGGAGTTGGGGGATTGACTGTCTATGGGCGGAGGCTTGGGCAGGAGTAGGGGCGGCGTGAGGGGACTCTGCATGGGGGAGGCTCCTCGGGCCTCGTACTCACAGCCGGTCCTGCACCAGCACTTTGATGAGGAAGCCCCGGGCCTCCCTGCTCAGGCTCAGGAACGTGGTCTCCTCGAAGGCCACGTTGTAGTTTCGGATGTTCATCAATGTTGTCCGATCATTCTCCCCGACAAACGGAGAGATTCCCGTCAGGCTGCAGGGGTGGAGATGGCTGGAGTGAGAGGTGGGCCCCGGGGCTGAGATGAGACAAAGTGGGGTGCCAGTGGGAGCACAGGGCCGGGGACAGGCGGAGGCTGGGTGAATCTGGGCAGAATCTTGCAGAGTTTTGCCTGTCCTGCCCCTACTTGATCCCCTGAATGGGCAAGGAGGCAGTACTGCCTTGAGACCTGGGCCACCAGGTTCTTATCCCAGGCCCGTGCTCTAGAGGACCTGTTCCAGCCCTCCTCTAGCCGCGGCCTGTCTCTGAGGTGAGGAGCCTGTGCCAAGGGGATATGCCCCCGGAGCCTGGGCCTTCCCTTCGTAGCCCATGTTCTGGACTAGTTCCCTGCCTAAATTGCACTGAGCCGGCACTGGCCTCCCAAGCACGCCACGTGTGCCCACCCCTTATGGAGGGGTGTGGTGGCGGACAGAGCTTGGACACTCAGTCTGGGTATCCACATTCAAGCATGTGAGGCCCCTCCCAGTGCAGGAAGGAACCAGGGTGAGGAAGAGAAGAGGCAGGCTGCAGGCCCCCAACTTCTCTCTTGCCCCAGGCTCTGCAAACGTTAGGGGTGGGCCTGCTACGAGACTGTTAGGAGACGGGGTCCTGAGTGCAGAGGGATCCTTACCAGAGGAAGGCGACGACACCCACGGGCCTGAGGGGAAAGGAGAGTGGATGGGTAAGAGGACAGCCCAGCTCCCACCGGAAGTGAGCAGTCCTCTTGCTACCACTGATCTACTGAGGAAAGGTCCTCCCTGTGAACACTGCCGTGGACAAATGGGCACTGGGCTGCCTCCCTGGGGGAGGACCCTGAACCCAGAGATCCCGACATGCCTGGAGGACTTAAGGGTCATGGCAGGGCCAGCCTAGGAAGCCCAGAGGAGTCTGGGGACCAAGAGACCGTGCCTACCTCACTGGGGGAGACAAGGTGGCTGTAGGTGTGGAGGCCCAGCACCCAGGACTGTGAGGGCTGAGGCCCTGAGTCAGCCCTAATGGATGAGGGGGAGGTAGTGATGTGGGCAGGAGACCCCCATGAGCAATGCCACCAGCCAACTGTCACAGTAGGCATCCGGGCTTAATAAAGCTCCTCTGTGCCACTGAGCGAGCCCTCAGCATGGCACTGAGGGAAGCTGCCCTGGCCCGTCCCAGCAGCCCAGTATGCCAACGTTACCAGATGTCAGTGACCCCAGAGACAGGGGTCTGGTTGACAACCTCAGGTGCCACGAACTCGGGTGTGCCATACTGGCAGTACTGGGGCTCTCCCGGAGTCAGCTTCTGAGCGTTCCCAAAGTCACAGATCCTCACCTGCTCTTCACCCTCAACACCATCCCATACCAGCAGGTTCTCAGGCTGCAGGACACAAGGCAAGACATGGGAGCTGAGTGCAGCGGGGAGGACACCCCAGTGCCTGGCTCCCACAGGTGCTGCCTGCGCCCCACCCCACACCTGCATCTCACCTTGACATCCAGGTGCAGCACACGGTTCTTGTGCAAGTAGCATATTCCCTCTAGCACCTGCCGCATGTAGGCCCGGATCTGTGGAAACAGGAGGCCCAGAGTCCGGGGGGGGGGCGGGGTATTATGTTTGATCACCACCAGGCTTGTAGCAAAAAGCCAGGCCATGCTTGGGAAGTGGCCTTCAGGTGGCTGGTGGAGGGGGCTGAAACATAGGTTTGGGGTTACTGAGATTCAGGGCTTCCATATACAGCTGCAGAAGTTGGGCACAGCACCATTATCGGAGGGTGCCATTTGCATGATAATAAAAAGAATTGTGCAGTGCACAACTTGTACTGCCCTACATGGCAGGACAGCATTGAGACTGAACAGAGTCTACATGGGGCTCCTTCTGGGGTAAGGCTTGAGGAGCCTTTATGTGAGGAATACTGGGAAACAACAGAGTTGGGGGCCAGGGTGGGTGCCGAAATTTTCAGAAGACAATTTAAGTCCCAGCGTGGGGGTCTGCTCTGATGGGGGAAGGGGGCTTTGCTGCCTACCTAACAGTGCTCTCCACACCACCCCTGGCCTATTCGTGGGCACAGATGGCATGCCCAGGACGCACCCCTCGGGTCTCAGAGCTCAGGAGGGTGAACACTGGTGCCCAACCTGGCCCCTACCACCCGCTGCCCTCACCTCAGACTCACACACGGTGGGTTTCCGGGCCATTCGCTCCAGCAGCTCCTCTGTGCAGCTATGTCCTGGATCAAGGAGAACAGTGACCAGTGCCAACTGCTGGGCCTGCCTTAGGCAGTGCCCTCCACCCCCCGAGCTCAAGTTGGGTCCCAGCTCAGCACAGGGTCCTCCTTCCCCGAAAAGCACATCTGCTACCAGTGAGCAACCGCACCTTCCCTCTTCCCCCTGTCATCTGGGTGCTTAGATGGGACAACCCTGCTTGAACTCTCACTTGCTGTGGGATCTCAGGCAAGTCACCTAACCTTTCTGAGCCTAGGTTCCCTACGGTGTCAAATAGGGGTAAGACTCCTCTCACCCGCCTTGTGAAGTATCTATAAGGATCAGGTTAGAGCAGCATTTTGTTGACTGTGGATGGAACTCCTTGACTCTATTTGAGAATGACCCAGAAGGCCCACGACACATAATCATTTGTCATTTTACTGAGGTTTGGGTTCGAACAGTACAGACTGGGAGGCTAGCATGTAGGACACGGTCACCCTGCAGGTGGCAGTGACAAGCCAACCATCCAGCATCCTTACCTCAGTGTGACTTTGTTTAACCATAGCTCTTATGAAAGGATAAAATCCATTCTTTATGAGAAGAGCCTCTCAAATAAAGCCAAGCATTAATGGGGCCACTGCAAATGTTCAGATATACTGTACTGCATTTCATGATAAAAATCACGCGCCTTTTGCCACCTGTGTGACCTCGGGTGAGTTACTTAACTTCTCTATACCTTAGTTTCATCAACTATAAAATGAGAATAATAAAATTCCAAGAGATAAGCATACGCGATGATTAAATAGATTAATATCTGTAAAACTCCTAGAACACTGCCAGGCACACATCAAGCGCTATGTAAATTTAAGCTAAAAAACGTTGTTTTTCACACAAGTCTCCAGACTCCACTCTGTGAAGTATTTATGTCTTCAGAACTCCCAGCTGTCAATGGGACCATTTTGTAAAGTGTGAAACGTGTTGCTAATTGGCTGTTACAAGGACCAGTCATTCAGGCCATGTGTCCCCCACCCACCCAGCCTGTCCCAGGATACAGCTCGGTGACAATGACCAGTCCCCGGCGCCTCTCGAAGGCCTCATGGAAGTAGAGGATGCAGTCATGCTGGAGCCGGGCCAGCAGCCGGGCCTCTCGCCACGCCGATGCCTTTGGCTTGGCCTGACTGGGGATGAACTTGGCTGCAAACTCCAGGCCGGAGCTTCGCTCCACTACACGCCGCAGGTAGGAGAAGGCACCCCTGGGTGAGGACACAGGGAGAGGACAGGGCTCAGGCAGTTGCTGAGCCTCAGGCCCAGCCTCCCTTGGGCCCCGGACACCACACCCCCTCCTAGCCCCACACCTGCCAATCTCCTGGTGGATGTCATAGAAGTCACTGAGTCTCCTTCCTCGCCGCTCCTCGTCTTCCCTGACCCCCTCCACCTCCATAGCTGTCTGAGCTGAGGAGAGATGCCTGGTGTTAGGTGGAGAGGGCAAGAAGGAACGAGGGCAGAGACTGGGACAGGGAGGGCAGGTGGAAGACACGGAAGAGAAGTGAGAATGCTGGCGCCCGAGGCAGCGCTGCTGGGGCTGGAGCAGGTGGTGGTCTGGAGTGAAGGGCCGGGTGAGTGATTCCTGGTGGGAGGGCGCTCACATGGGATTCCTGGGTGAGCCCTTGGCCTTACTCCTCTTGAACTCCAGCCCACCTGAGTGCACAGCCAACTCTGCTTTGCAGGAGACTTCACCAGCCAGGTTGCGGGCCGTGCAGGTGTAGACGCCTCCGTCCTGGGACCCCGTGCTGAGCACCACCAGGGAGCACTCATTCTCCTCGTACACGAAGCTCACGTGGTTGCTCTCGGTCAGCAGCGCCTCGTCCTGCAGAGGTGGCCGTCACCTCCAGTCCAGGCCTGGCTTCCCCTCCACCTGGGACCGGCTTTACCTCCACGCCAGAGACCCAGTCTCATCCCTACCTTAGGGCCCACCATTATCTCCGCCCTAGGGGCCTTGCTCAGACCCAGGATCAGCTCCACCCTTATTTCCCAGCGTCACCAGCACCTCTGGGTCCCACTTCCTCCTCCTTATCACACCTCTGGCAACTGCTCTGTTCTCTGTCCAGGCTCCCCTGACCCCTCCCACGCCCCCAGGAAATCACTCCTCCCTTCCCCCTAGGCTCCTGGCCAACCCCAGCTTGGACTCCATGGACGCCTTCGTCAGCCTCTGACCTTGTACCACATGATGTCCGGCAGTGGCTTCCCCTCAACCACCACGGCGAAGCGAGCGGTTTCTCCAGCTCCCACCTCAACGTCCTCCATGATGGACTCAAACCGAGGGGCCTCTGACAGGGGTGAGGGTGGGGGAGGGAGGGGAGAGAATATGGGGGTCACGGGGCCTGCCTCTCTAAGCCCTCCCTCAGCAACTGGCTCAGGGGGAACACCAGACCCCCCCTGCCCCCTCCCAGAGCCCCAGCAGCCCACCCTGGGGCTCTCAAACTCCACCCCCAGCAACATGAGTTCCTGGCCTGGACCAAACGCTGTCCCTGCAAATCCAAACGTGATGTTCTCCAAATCCCAGAAAACCCAAGCCGGGGGCGCAGGCTTGCTTTGTTTGGCTCTCAGTATTCATTTGCCAGCTTTGAAATTAGGAGATTTTCACACACAAAAGAAATCTGGACTTCCTGCCTCTCTTGGAAAATCAGGACTGGCTGTCCTGAGCTGCTTCCCTCACTGCATTAATGGGCTGGCGAGGAGTGGCCGACACTGCCCCCTGTGGGTGGTGGCCCTTCAGCACAGTCCTACCACGGGCTTCTGGAACTCTAACCGTCCTGGGCCCTGCAGGTGGCTCAGTCTATGACCCTGAATCAAGTTCATAGAGGGCATTGCCTCTATCTTGAAGTGTTCTCTCTGAATCTTATTTAAATATTTAAGGGGCCTTCAACCATCTGGGAGATGGCAAGATGAATCCACGGGTACCGATTCTCAGTTTAGTTCTCCCACATGTGACTGACTTTATTCTCTGCACATATCATGCGGTTGTGTTATTTCCTGGTAAAGCAGCTTCTAATTCTCATGATGGAATTAAATACATATTCCAATGTGCTTGTGCTTTTCGAAGAAGCCTATGACTTCCTGGTGCCCTCCCCCTCCTCTGAGAATGTTTGAGGATCTGGGCTTTAAAGGGAGTGGGAGAGAGAGGCCCTGAGGGAAAAGCAGGGGTGCTGGGCAAGGAGCACAACCCAGCCACAGGCACACAGCTCAGCCTTTATTCAGATAAAGGGGGAGGTCATCCTGGGGAAGATGCAACAGCGGAGCAGGTGTCGGGGGAAAGAGGCCATTCCACCCACCTGGGGGGTAGGGGGTGGGGCACAGCAGGAGGGGGTGTGGTTCCAAGCCCCAGGCCTGCTCTAGCCCTGGCCAGCTGGCACTCAGTCTCCCTCAGTCACTGTCCCAGCCAGGCTGGCTGCAGGGCTCTCAGTGTCCAGAGCCTCCCCAAACCCCAAGGCTCCTCCTATATCTGGGAAGAAAGATGAGTCCTGCAGATGGTACTGTCAAGGAGCAAAGCAGTTGGGAATTCCCTCGTGGTCCAGTGGTTAGCCCCGGGCTTCCACTGCATGGCGGGGCGGGGCGGGGCGCCCAGGTTCAATCCCTGGTTGGGGAACTAAGATCCCTCAAGCCACGTAGTGCGCCGACAAAACAACACACACACACACACACACACAACCAAGGAGCAAAGTGGCGGTTGAGTAGGAAGTGCCGGGATGAGGTGGGGGGAAGCTGGGCAAAGGGGGAAGACACATAAAAGGGAAACCAGTACCCCATCTACCGCGGGGCCAGTAGCGTCCCCGTATCTCCTCCTCACACACCCTACTGCCACCTCTCTCCTACTTTAAGGCTGCCTGCTCTGCCCTCTAGGAATCTGGTCCCTGGTCTGCTGGGAGTGGGGATGGGGGCAGTGACAGAGGTCAGTCTATGAAGGTCAAAGGATCAGAAGGCTTCAAGTGAACTTCAACAATTTTTTTTAAAGCACTAGAATGTGTACATTTACCCCACGATAAGATGGCCTGTGCTAACTAAAATGACACTTTCTTTGCAGTTGGTTGGAATCTTATCTACTCAGCACGTAACACTGTTTAGCTCACGCTGATCTGACGTTCGGAGTGGCAGTTACATATGTCTAGAGATAATTAACAAACCGGAAAACAAGACAATTACTACTTCATGCATGTTACAGTCTGAGAGACTACATCTCGAAAGGAGAAATTATAAAAAGGGTCCTCACTGCAAAGGTTGGAAGGCCTTGTCAAACAGGCTTGTGTGAAAGGGCAGCAGCCAGGATCCCCAGAGCTGGGAGTCTGGGGATAAGATGCCTCACTTGGGCCTTTTTCTTTTTTAAATTGACTTGGTCCCCCACCTCCTCCCAGTTTGTTTCATTTGAAGTACTATTTCCTGTTGTGTTTAACACAGGATCTAAGAACACTGTCTGGCTTTGGAGTAGGGCGTCCAGGCTTGAATCCCAGCTCCTGACTTATTAGGTTGTGTGACCTTGGGCCTGTTACTTAGCACACTCTCTGGGCCTCAGTTTCCCCATCTGCAAAAATGGCGATAATAACTGACTCCATCTCACAGGGTTGATGTAAATATTAAATGAGGTGATACACGTAAGGTACTTAGCACTGAGCCTGGCACATACTAGGTGCTCAATAAGTATCTTATTGGTACTGCTATTGTTACTACTACTGCTATTATTATGGCCATTAGATGGACAGGCCTGAGAGGGGAGACCTAGGATTGGCAGGTAGGTGCGTTCACCTGGGGGTGTGAGGAGAGGGCTGTGGGCCTCAGAGGAAGGGGAGGGAAGGAGGTGGCTGTCACCTACCTGCCAGCTCCAGTGTGACCGAGCAGGCCTGTGTGCCATGGCGGTTGTGAGCAGTGCAAGTGAGGGCCCCCACGTCCCGGCGGCCCACCCGGCAGATCCGAAGACAGTACTGGTCATCGTCTGGCTGGCTCAGCTCATACACACCCGCCCGGGCCTCTAGGAGGGCCCCTCGGCAGCTAAGGGACACAGCACAGGGAGGTCACCCAAGATCCAGCCCCAGGGAGGTCGGCCTGGCCGGCTGGAGCGGGACTGCCTCACGTGAGGAGTAGGGCATGCCAGGTGGGCCCCACCTCCTCCAGACGACCTGGGCCTCCACGTGGTTCAAGGTGACGGTGACACTGGCAGGCTGTCCCTCCACCACGCACACGATGTCTGGCTTGTCCAGCACGGCGGGCGCCTCGTCCAGGGGCGGGCCTGGGAGCAGAAGGGCTGGCTCTATGCTGGGCTTGACACCAGATCCTCAGCACCCACTGCTCCTTGAACCCTCCCAATCGCCATGCGAGCTCCATTTTTACAGACGAGGAAGCCGAGGTTCAGAGAGGTTTAGCGACTTGTCTAGGGAACTCAGCCAGAAACAAGGAGCAGAGCTGGGATTGGACACCAGAGCCTCAGCCTTGCCCACTGTGTGTGCTCCTTTTAAGAGTAAGAAGGAAGCACTCTGACAGGTAGGGGTCGCGCCCAGCCACGCCAATCCCGCCCTAGTTGTCACGTCCATACCGGCCCTGGAACCTCCTCCATGGACACCCAGTTCCCTGGCCCAGCAGCTCTCGCCCCCGCCCCACAGAACACCAGGCTCACCGCGGTCCACCAGCTGCACGGGCTCAGAGGGGGGCGAGGGCTTGCTGCTGCTCTTGATGGTGGTGCTGAGGACCCGGAAGACGTGCTGGACCCCCTTACGCAGCCCGGTGGCCGCCCACCCAGGCTGCCGCAGGCCCGTGACCAGCGCTGTCCAGTGGTCTGAGCCCAGCACCTGGTGCTGCACAGTGTAGGTCAGGGCGTCCGGGTCTGGTGGGGAGGCAGCTGCTAGAGGCGGGCCTTGCTGGGGTGACCCCCGCCCCCGTTCAGCATCAGTCTGCTCTGAGGACCTGCCTCAGTTTCTCCTGTCGCTTCTGCCCGTCCCCTATCTGCTCCTGCCCAGCCACAGGCCTGGCCGGGCTCAGGGCCCATGAGGTGTCGGGCATGGGATCCAGTTACAGGCATGGAGGGACCTTGACTTAGTCCCGATTCCTTGCTACTACCTGAGGTAGGGAGACTGAGACACAGAGCAGTAGGAGATCGTGCACAGGGAAGGAGAGGTGTTCCCCAGGACCACGACCCGAGCACCCAGTCCCTCTGAGAAGAGAAGGGCACGGGGCAGCCCCCCTTTCTCTCCTCTCCTGACCCAGAGCCAGGGCTCTGTCCACCGTGGGGAGGAGGCCCGCACCCGTAGGCCCCCCTGGGCCTTGCCCTCCTCTCCTGGTGCCCTCAGTGGCCCCGCCCCCACCCATAGCCCTGTGTGGCTGGGACCCACCGATGGCCATGTCAAGACTCCTGGGGGCGTTCCATGCGAGTGTGATCATCTTTCCGGTCACAGTCACTACCTGTGGGGCGCCATCTGGGGGGCCTGGAACCACATCTGAAAGCCACAGGTCCGCCGTCCGCTGGGTCCTTTTGGGCTCAATGGCCCCGCAGGATCACCAGGCCTCCAGGCAGTGGGCTGGGGGCCGGCCGGGGGCACAGCCACGGGGGCAGAGGCAAGGCCAGCCGGCTTCCCCGGGGGACCGAGGGGGAGGGAGCTGGTGTGGAGGCCCTGCCCTCACCCAGGCCCCTGGGTGGGCCAGAGGCTAGGCTGTGCACACAGCTGACCGGGAGGGCACCTGCCTCACCTGTGACATAGAGGTGGGCATAGCAGGCCGCTTTGCCCAGTTTGTTGGCAATGACGCTCTTGTAGACGCCAGCATGCTGAGGTCCCACAGTAGGGAACACCAAGCGATGGACATCCCGGTCTGTGGGCGGGGTGGGACAGTGATACTGTGTCTGAGGTAGGAGGATACTTTGGAGGGTGGGCCCATGCCCCCCAGGCCAGGCCCTTCACTCTCACCCGCTACAGGTGGAAGGGAAGGGTGGGGCAGACACAAGAAGGGTGTCCATCACGCAGCACACTCTAGGCCCAGGCTACCAAGTGCACACCTGCAGCCCTGCACCTCTTGCCTGTCCCTCCAGCACTACAGGCCCAGCCACTTCTCATCCTCCTCCCACGCCAGTTCACTTTCTGTGGGTTCCTGCCCTGGAGAGCCCCCTCTTCTCCATCCTCACAGCCACTGCTGGTCCCATCTCCAGCTCAGAGCCCATGAAAGCCTCCACGCGTGCGGTCCACACCCCACCAGCAGCATCGCATGTGATCTCTCGATCCGGGGACCTTAATGGCACCTACTGTTAACCAGGTGGCCTCCAAAGCCGTCAGCCCAAACTCCCGTCTGGCCTCTTCCTGCTGTTCCTACACGTCCTGACCCTGACCCACCATCAGGTTCCCTGAACAAGCCACATGAGTTCTTTCTCCAGGCCTTTGCTCAAAAAATTCCTCCCTTCTAGACAGCTCTCCTCTTACCTAAGGCCGCTTTCTCCTTCAAGATGCAGTTCAAGTGAGTGTCAGCCCTGGGAACTCCTCCCCACACCCCTGTTCCCCTCTGCACCTCCATCTCTGACTCCCTCCCCGGGACCTCCAGCGCCCAGCCCACGGTGCTTTGGGTGGTCCTTCCTCTTTTCTTGCACACATCACGCCTCCTGTAAGCTCCTTAATGACAGGGCTTGTATGTCCTGCCAGGCCCAGAACTGGATGTCTTGCATGCAGTAAGTGCAAATACATTAGATTCTAAATTATGGTAAGAGTTGTTTGCATTGTACCCAGCCCACGCCAGATACTTGACATACATTTTTTCTCCATAATCCTTTCAGCAACCCTGCAAAAGTATCCTCATTTTACCAGTGAGGTCAGAGACATTAACGAACTTGTCCCAAGGTCACACGGCTAATAAATGATGAAGCCATGGCTTGAACCTGGTTCCCTCTGATTCCAAAGCCCTCTCCCTACACCGTGCTTCCTGAATGATGGTCAGGAGGCCATCCTTGGCGGGACGTGAAGGGGAAGAGATCTGCACTGTCCTCTTTCCTTGACGTCAGGGCCATCCCCAAACACCCCTCCCTTCTCTTAGCGGTTATCTCTGCATGGAACACCCACCCATTCATTCATCTCTGCTGACACTATTTATAAAGGAAGAGAAGCCCAGGGCTGCCACTGACCCCAGATACAGACAGAAGCAGAGGCGCCGGCTCAGATCCTGAGAAAGACACCCACCGGGGGCCTCAGAGCAGATTGAGAGATAGGAAGCCTGTGGGCTGAGCAAAGACAGTGGCAGAGGGGGCCAAGGGGAGGGGCAGAGCCGCAGTGGTGACACTGGAGATGGGAGGGGAGAGTGGGGCACGGGTGACAGGGGACGTCCTGGTTAGGAAGTCAGACGGTATTTGTCTGCCTTTGGGTAAACCCCTGTCCCTCTGTAAGCCTCACTTTCCCCATCTGTAAACAGGGGTCATAGTACCTGCCTTACAGGCCCGTGGTGAGGGAGGTGAGATCATCACGTCAGGTCTTTAGCGCTCAGGGCCTGGCACTCAGGAAGCGCTTAAGAGAGGGGAGTTTCGTCACGCGGCAGCCGTGAGAGGAGCCCACCACGGGTCGTGGGGTGGCACTGTCTGACGAGGCATAGGTAAACTTTCTCACACGAGACTCAGACTCCTTCAAGGATGGAACTGAGATACACCGTGAGAAAGTATTTTTCCCTGCTCTATCTTCTTTATTTACTACTGAACAACCCTGGACCAAGCATCCTTTTGATTCCAGACACGACCCACATCAGGCTTTTCACTGGAATTTCTCAAGGGGGGCGTACGCAGCATCACTTTATCGACACGGGTGACGATGGTAGCAACAGTAACAGCAGTAACACTAAGATTTAACACTCACCGGCCCCTCGCTATTTGCCAGGCCCTGCTCTAAGCGCTTCTGTGTATTAACTGTTTCAGTTCTCCCAACAAGCCTACCACAGATGAGGAAACCGAGGCCTGAAGGGGTTCTGTAACTTGCCCACGGTCAGCAGCAGGCTGGACTGTCAGTCCAATAAGTGCTAACAGGACACCGAGGCCCAGAGTGGTGACCCAGCAGATGGGCGCCATGTGGGCTCAAGGAAGGAGGCAGTGACCCCATAGCCTCTCTGGGCTCCCCTCTCCCAGATGCCCCATCCCTGACCAGGTGAGGAAAGGAAGGCCCGAGGGTGGGGGGGGGGCGGGCACTGCAAGCAAAGACGGTGCTGGAGGGGACACCCGCAGGGTCCCTTCCCGGACACCTACACTGTGTCATGCGCCGGTCATCGCTGCTCTGGATGCGGTGGCCATTGTGGAACCAGCTGATGGTGGGGTAGGGCAGGCCGGTCACCTGGCACTCCAGCATGGCTTCCTTGGCCAGTCCCACGTCCAGGTCCTGCAGCGGCCGCAGGAAGTCGGGCATGGACAGCCGCTCCAGCTCGCCCTGCTCCGGCTCCTCAGGGATGGACGGCATCTTCTCCAGCTTCGAGCTGTAAGAACCACACAACTACTCAGAGGCCCGGAGCCGCACCTCCCACCACAGGGCCGGGGCCCCACAGAGGCAGCCCTGGCAGCACCGGGGGCCCCGGGCGGTACCTAGGGCCAGTGGCAGCCGTCCGAGGCTCCTCCACGTAGAGCTGGGCTGAGCAGTGGGCCTGGCCGTGGGCGTTGGTGGCACTGACCTCGTAGAGCCCCTCGTCCTCACTGCCCACGTGGGCGATGTGCAGCGAGTGCAGACCTCCTTCCTGCCGAAGTCGCAAGTTCTCGCTTTCCTCCACGGGGTGGCCTGGGAGGGAGGGGCGGGCATGCAGAGCAGCCTCAGCCAGGGGCCCTCCCCTCTGGCCCTGGGGGTCCCCCAACATCTGCAGGGCGGAGGGCCATACCAAACTGAGTCCAGGTAACGGAGGGGGGCGGGCTGCCGCTGATCTTGCAGTCGAAGCGGGCTGCGCGTCCCTCCAGCACCTCTACATCCTCCAGCAGCCATGTGAACAGGGGCGCCAGCGAGGGCCGTACTGTCAGCCGGGCGCTGCAGGTCAGCTCATCTGGTGAGGAGGGGTCAGCGCTGGGGCAGGGAAGCCCACAGAGCCCCAGGCACCCCGACCCGTGGGTCCTGACCTCGTGCTGGGCAGGAAAAAGGAGCTGGGCCAGAACCTGGAGCCTGGGAAGAGCCCAGCGAGGTCCCAGGGCACCCGAGTGGGGCAATGGTTAAGATCTAAAGAGCGGACCATCTCAGGAGGCTGGCAGTCAGCAAGGGTGGGCGGCAGGCTGCCCCGGTGGCTGGGGATACAGCAGGAGTCCAGGGCCTGGCCTGGCTCTTCCCCCCTCACCTCATCCTGCCCACCCAGGATGAATCTCAGCACAGCTCTAGGAGAAGGGTCTAGAAGCCGAGCCCACTCCCTCCCCCACACCCCTCTCCCCTACCCTTGGAACTCTCCCCTGTCCACGGGTCATGCCCACACTCCCTCACCCGCACCCCAGACCCAGAGCAAATGCCCCTGTGCCCCACTCTACCACCCCACACAGAATCTTCTGGGGGAAATAAGAGCTCCTTACGCTGACCTGATCCTTTCCTGCTTACAAAGCCCCTCTAATGTCACCTTAGGTGCTCAACACCACAGCCAGATGAGGCGTTATCTCAGCTCTTCAAATGAGGACAAGGACCAGGTCAGAGATGTCGTTAATAATAATAATGGCTGACATTTATTAGGTGCCACACTTTGCCAGGTGCCGTGCTTTGTTCTTTACATACATTATCTCATTGGTCCTATCGATCCCCCTATGAGATAGGTATTATGATCCCTTTTTACAGATGAACAGTCTAAAGCTCAGAGAGATGAAGTGACTTGTCCGAAGTTACGTGGCTGGTACGTGGCAGGGCAAGAACTGGAACCCAAGCACAGGTGTGGTCACCACACTCCAGCAGCTGGCTCCCTAACAGGAACCACAGTGAACACTGACACAGAACGTGTTGTGTGCCAGCTGCGACAACAAGTGCTGATTTATGGAGGCAGGTGTACAGCACCATCTCCCACCCCACTGCTCTTCTCCCAGGAGATGGAGCTCCCTTTCCTGGGCGTCTTATTCTGCGCCGGTCCTTCACCTCCACTCCCCTCCCTCCAGCTCTTGGGTGCCGGCGGCAGCCCTCTGGCCCAAGCGGGCAGTTACCTTTGGCCGTGCTGAGCTTGCAGGTGTAGACGCCACTGTCGTCCTCATGCACAGAGGTGAGCAGCAGCTTGCATTTCCGGCCATCGAAATGCATCTTGCATTTGAGCAGTGCGGGCTGCAGCAGGCGGCCTCGGCACAGCCAGTCTACCTCCACGTCGGCAGGACCTGCCACCAGGCACTCAAACAGCGCCATCTCCCCGGCCCCCACGTCCACGTCCTGCAGGGGGGCCAGCACGGCCAGGGACCGGCTTTCAGGGTGTGCTGGGGGAAAGCAGCCACAAGGGGCACACGTGGAGCAGAGAAACACGGGGCAAGGAAGACACACACACAAACAGAGAGACAGACAGACACAGAGAGAGAGATGCATTTTGTTCCTTTGGAGACAGGGAAAGCCCACCCACCCAGCAGGCCAAGACAGCAAGGAGCTCCCAGGCCTGGCTTCAGGATGGCAATCCCACGTGGGACAGAGAGGGTGAACTCAGGGGAAGTGGGAGGGAATCAAAGGCATGAAAACTGAGAGGGCCACATAGGGGCAGAGACGGCGGCGGAAAAAGAAAACAGCACACCAGCTGGGTACAAACTGGACTTTATTTGAGCTAAGAAACAGGTATTTCTGAACACGCCCACACCCACTACAGCAGGCCCCTACTCCTGCGCCGAGCCTGGTTAACTCCCTCACTCCTAGACAGAGCATCCCTGGCCCTCGCCGTGAACAAGGGAGCCCCAAATGGGCCCTAAGCCTGCCCCGGGGCGGAACTCAGCCAGGCCTCTTCGTCAGCACAAGGCCCAGGGGCCTCTGGCTTCTGGTCTCTTGTGAAATAAAAAGTATTGTGCCATTTGAAACCCATTTCGGGAATGGTCAGTGCCCATGTCCCCCTCTTCTGGAATGGTCAGTGCCCCCTGATCCCCCTGTCCACAGCCCCCTGCCCCTCTGGCCCCCTCTATCCTATGGATGCCATGCCCTGTCCTCTCCCCCTCCGCCTCACCCCACACCAGCTCGGAGGCATCCTTCCCTGACTGTCACAGACACACAGACAGACAAACGGAAAGACAGACAGGGCCTGTAGCAGCGGCAGCACATGCACTCGTTGGGTGCTCCCCTTCGGGGACAGACTGGGGGGTGGTCTTGATACCCCTCAGGGCCGCCCCCTCCTGGCACTCAGTCCGTGGGGGGGGCTCCCAGCCTGCCCAGCCATATGTCCACTGGGGGAGGAAGGGTCCACAGGGGCTCATGGGCTATCCCAGAATGCTGCGTGGGTGGGGAGGGGAGGGGAGGCTGGGATAGGGTCCGGGCCGGCAGGGTCTGTGGGCAGGAGGCAGTGAAACACAGCGAGGTCCGAGAGGTGCCTGAGACAGGGGCGCGGCTCGGAGGGTAGCGGGGGGAGCGCAGGCGGCCCCAGAGCTCACTCGCCTGTGTACAGACAAAAACCTCAGTCAGCAAGCGGCAGGTTAGTGCAGCGCACGCACACCCACGCAGCACAGGCACGCACGCGCACGCAGACCTGGCTAGGGCCCCCCCTAAAACGGCCAGGGCGGCACTGCCACTTCCAGCTCCCCCAAGGTCAGCCCTGGGGTGAGGGCTGGCAGTCAGCCAGGTCTCCGGGGCTCCTGGGCAGGCAGAAGCCCTGGGCAACCAAGGGAGAGGCATTCCTAGGCGTCAGGGGCACCCCAAAGCCTGGGGGATAGTGGGAAGAATTCCAAAGAGAGAGAAGCACCGAGATGTGGGTTAACACAGAGAAGCAAGGCAGAGCCAGACCCTGGAGGGGAAGGAGCAGGTCAGAGAGTGGGGCTGGGTTCGGGGGGCTGAGAGCTGAAGAGTTCAGAGACAGAGGAGGTGGCAACCGCAGGAGCCGGAGGCACAGGGCAGGGGAACTGAGGCTGGGGGGCCCAGGGAGCTGAACATGACTCTCAGCGTCCAGGCTCCAACAGGGGGCTGGGGGTCTTCTCAGAGCTGGCCTCTGCCAGGAAGAGAGCGGTGGTGGCTGAGTGTGGAGCTACCGAGGAGTTCCTGGCCCTGAACTGCCCACAGGTAAGGGTGAGTAGAATGTGAGGCAGACGGCCTGCCCTCACGAGGAAAACCATTACCCCCGAGGGCAGCCTGGCCAGGGCCTGCCGTCCCTGACGCCCAGAAGGCCGCCCGCCGTTATGTCCCGAGTCCAGGGGCCCAGCCCTCTCCACAGTTCCCAGCTCTGTTCACCCTGACACCCCTCGGGGCCCTGCGATGCTCCATGCCCAAGTCACTCCAAGGGCCCCTCCGGACGGGTCCAACTATCAGACACTCCCCACTGCCACCCCCAACCACAGTATCTTCTGCATAGCCGTGGGATGGACAGAGGAGGCGAGAGAGGAGTGGGAGTGGGTGTGAGGGGGGGCCTGGCAAGGGCAAGGTGACAAAGGCTTGGAAGAGTGTGGGAGGAGGACAGCCGGCAACAGGAAGCAGGGTCTCTCTGGCTGGCACCAGGGCAGGCGTGATTGAGTGTAGGAAAGGCAGTACTGTGTAGGAAGCTGAGCACTGAACAATTTGCTGTGTGGCCTTGGGCAAATCACCTACCCTCTCTGGGCCTCAGTTTACTCAACTACAGCATAAGCAGCTGAACTTCGGGACCTCGAAGGCCCTCTCAGTTGTGGCATGCTATAACTAAGCTAGTGTCAAAGTTGACAACTGGGTAGGGACAAGGCGGGGTCCAGGGCAGGGGGTTCGTAGAGAGTGTGAGGTACTCACCTCTGACCTCCAGGCGTGCCTCGCACTGCCGAGCGCCATATTCGTTAACCGCCTTGCAAGTGTAGAAGCCGGCGTCGCCCCGCTCAGCGGCCAGGATCCGAAGCTGGCAAAGCCCACCCTCTGCCTCCTCGGCGAAGCGCCGCTGGTCTGGGCGCACGGGCTGACGGTTTCTCAGCCTGTCAGAGGGGCTAGAACTTAGTCCCTGGGCCCAAGGTCCTGACCTGCAGGCGTGGGGAAGTGGGGCTGCAGAACCAAGCAGGCCTCCCCTCCCTCCACATCATTTGTCCACTCCTCAGGCCTATCCCGCTGACTGTGGGCACCCCTCACCCCTGGGTTACGGGGCTAGCTTTTCACCCTGACTCTACCATCCCACCCCTTCCAGGAACTTCCAGCCCCCTCTGCCCACCTGGGTCTCTCCCCTCTTGGAACCTAACTGCACTTAGAGCAGCACCAAAGCTATTCAGATCTTAACAATTCTTAGATTTCATGTTTTGTTTTTATTTATTTTAATGGACAGAAAGCTTTCCCACTTCCCAAAAGGACTATGAATGTTAAAAGATCACACTGGGGACTAGATAATCAATTAAAAATGAAAAAACAGAACCCAAACCAACAGAAAGCTAAGTGAACTGAGTAAACAAATGGCACCTGGGATGAAGCGCTGCAGCTGAGGCCCAAGTTTAACTCTGGACACAAATTGTCGTGTATGGGCCTAGCACAGGGCTGCGCGTAGAACAGGCCTCAAAAATCACCCTATTGTCAAAGGATGGGTGTTGAGGTGGGAATGGCAGGGGACAGGCTTCTTCAGGAGTGAGATGACTCCTGGCTAGTCATGCCAAGCAGACAGACAGGAGACCACGCGTTACCCAAACCCCTCCCCAGAGGGGAAGCCCTGAATGAGGATGAACGCCAGGCAAGGGGCAGCAGCATGTTGCGGGCAGCGGCACCACTGCACCTGGGATGAGGCCCCCTAGGGCAGATCACTGGGAAGTCCACAAAGGGTCCACTGCCCTCCACCCAAAGCCAGGCTTCACAGGGCCCAGCCTGGAGTGGGGGAAGCTGGCAGACAGTGGTCAGTGACTGCTACTCACCAGGATACCACGGGCTTGGGCTCGCCCTGCACACGGATACTCATGGTGACATCTTGGCCTTCTCTCACTGACTGGTCCATAAGTGAGACCTGAAGGGGAACCCCAAAGCGTCAGGTGAGACAAGGCCCAGCTTTGGCTCCTAGGGGCAGGGGGATCTGGGACAGAGGCCTCTTCCACACCAGTCTAAGGCTGGCTCTGGATAAGAAGGGCTAACGGGACCAGGCTCCAGGCCTTGCTGGAGCCTGGCGTGGCCCCAAGACCAAGGGGCCACACAAAGGAATAGGGGCACCCAGGGATCTGGGGGCTGGCCTCAGGGATCTGACCTTGAAGGTGGGGGGCGCCTTGGAGCCAGTGTCAGAGGAACGGCGGTTCTGGCCAGGACTAAGCTTCATGGTGGGGGCTCGGGGCCAGGTCTCTCCGGGCTCTGGGAACTCCTCTGGGGGGCTCAGGTACTCCTCGTCAGAGGTGATGGGGCTGCTGAAAGGGGACGTGGACCCGCCTGGAGGAGAGACACAGGAGAGGTAGTGGCGTAGAGATGCCAGGGGAGAAAGGGGGGCAGGGAGACAGAGAGAACTGGATGGGACAGCCTGGGGTCAAGGTCCTGATAAGGTCTGCAATATCCCAGAACCCAGGAGCTCAGGCAGCTCCCACAGGCCAGCCCTGCCCTGACTTTACTTCCCTGGGGTTCCTACTCACTCGCTGAGTAACCTTGCCCAGGAGTTTCCTGTCCCTGAGCCCCTGACTCGTGCTCTGCCACAGACTCTCCGAACCCTGACCCTGATCCTCCTGAGGGATGGAACCATAGGGAACAGCCTGGGGCAAAGGATTCAGGCACCAGAGGGGCCGTGGGAGACTTGGAATTCCACTGGAGCAGGGAACCCACATTCCCTACACAGAACTGCAGGCTCCCAATGCAGGCGGTTCATGTCTCTGGACCCCAGAGCGGCACAACCAGGACACCTGTTTCTCGGGTGAGCCGGGCCTGGTGCAGAGGAACACACACCTCAGACAAGCCCTATCCTGACCTCAGTGCCAGGGCCAATGAGGCGGCACTGTCCAGCCAGCCCTTCCCCCGCTCCCTTCTCAGCTTCCTGCCCCAGATACCCCAGGGACACCTGTTGGCCTCATCCCTACAGCAGAGCCCCCAGAACTGTCAGGCGCTGGGAAAGCAGAGTTTGACTCATCCACAGAGAAGGGCGGCTCAGCCTGGGGAAGAGGAGGGGGCACCAGCGTTGCTTTGGGGGAGGGGTGTCCCCAGAGCCCTGATGCCCTCCCCTGCAACTGGCCAGGGGCCCAGCCTCACTGAGCTGGCTCCTATCCGACTGCCAAATACAGACATGAATCTGCCGCAGCCCCCGGCCCTCCTCCTGACCCCCCCACCTCAAGCCCCTCTGGCTATGCCAGGGGCAGGGCTGCACCCCAACTCACCCCGAGACTCTGCACGCGGACCCCAGCCTGCGCTTGCCCCGAAGGCTCTGTCCTGGCACCAGGCCCTCCGGCTGCCTGCCCACTGCCCACCCCCGCCGGCCACTCCCCAGGGAGCAGAAGCCCAGCCTGCCTGGCCCCACTCACTCTGCTGAGGCTCTGCACGAGGTCCTGGGGGAGGGGAAGGAGCCTGAGGAGGGGAAGGAGGAGGTGAGGGCTGGCCAGGCCGGGACAGGCTGGGCGGCAGGCAGGCAGCTGGCTGGGGAGGTGGTGCCTGCGAGGCCACAGGCAGCCTGGGCCCTGGAGTGGAGGGGGAGGGGAGGGGAGGGGCAGAGCAGCCAGCTGTATTTAGCCACCCTGCTCACTCCCAAGCAGCGGGATCTGCCTTTTCTCTCCTTACAGCTCCTGAACCCTGACAAACAAAGCCCCCTCAGTGGCACCTCCACTCAAAGGACGGGGGCCTCAGTCCCCGGGGGAAGATGGGGGTGGCACTTCACTGCAGCGGTCAACATGCTCGCACTGACCCATTTGTTTTGATGGAGGTACTGACGACAAATGGCCCCCGTGGTGCCCCTTTCCCTGACCAAATTGCCAAGATCCCTGATGCTGCAATCCACACCAACAAGCCTCAAATACTCTGGCGCAGGGCCATACCCTGTCTACTCTGGTGCTAAGAATCAGAGAGCTGTTCGGCCTCCTTCCCAGAGATGCTGGCCCCTCAACTTGAGGGGCCCGGAATCCCACCTCTGCCTCCCCGTTCCTGCCATGGCAGCTTTGGCCCAGCAAACCTCCCCCCACCCCCGCCCCGGTTCCTGGGTCTGCACCCAACCCCCCTCCTACAGGCTCTACCAGGGACCTGTTGGCAACGCTCCCCCACCCCGTCAGCCCCACCAGAGCCAACAGTCAGGAGGATGAGGGCTGCTCCCCTCAGTGACCCCTCACAACTAGCACCCATCTGGACTTGGTGGCGATGGGGCTTGGAGAAGAGCAGCAGAGCAGGGGAGCCGCTGAGGAGAGGTCACATGGCCTTCTCCCGCCTCCTATCACCCATGCCCCAGGGCCACATACCCAAGCTGTGACCCGTGTTTCCCAACACTCCCAGTGAAGAGGGGCGGGGGCGGGGGCGGCGGGGGCACCATTCAGGTTGTCTGTCCTGACATGAGGGTGGAAAGGGAAGTCAGGATGGCACTTGATGGGCCTCTGCTCCGGGCTGGGCCACTAGCTGATGCTGAGATCACCGGCACGGTCCCTGGAGGAAGGCACTCCCTCCCCCTCTGGGGTCACTTCCAGGTGGCACGGCACTGAAGCAGCTCAAGGGCCCAGGGAGGGACTGCGCAGATTAGAGCTGGATGGGCAGGGTTTGCAAGCAGCCAGAGACCCCTGGTGGTGTCTGGGGGAATAGCACCCTAGGGGCATCAGGGGACCAAGTGATTCAAGAGTCCTCAAGCCCCTTAGAGAGGGGAACAGTCAGAGCAGCCCAGGCAGGACGTTCAGGCTCCAAAGGAGTCATAACTAGGCCTCTTCAAAACAAGGCAGTGGCCCCTCACCCCTCTGTACCCCCAGAACTGCAAGAACAAGGAGGCTGATCAAGGATTTGTCTCCAGCTCGCAGAGCCTCTGGGGCTCCAAACCAGGCCTTGGTGCCACCCGACTTTTCACTGGCCCCACTGCCAAAACCATCTCTGTCCCTATATCCCAGCCCTGCTCCACCCACAAGCCTGGCTCTCACTGTGGGAAACACAGTTACACCACCCAAGGAGACGGCAGCAGGTGCCCCCCAAATCTAAGATGCACATATGCCTGCCATGTGCTGCCCCTACACACTCTGTGACCTGCTCTCGCCTTTCAACACTGCTTCCAGGTCAGATTCATTTAATGAAAATAATGGCATTGGGGAGCCCACAAGTTGGGAAGCCCACAAGTTGGGAAGACCAGTGCATCTCAACATCCCCTAAGGTGTCCCCAGGATGGATATAGTCACAGCCACCTGCATGAAAGGCGTCACACAGGACCCTCTACATCAGGGTTTCTCTCAAAGTCGTCCCTGAACCACCCACATCAGGACAACCTGGGAGCCTGTTTAAACTATAAATTTCTGGGCCTTACTCTGACCTGAAGAAGCATAGGAAATTTGTTAAAGGGCACCCCCCAGAGTGATTCTTATGCACACAAAAGTTTAGGGACCCCTGGGACCCTCATGGGAGGAGGACAACCCAAAAAGGTAGTATCACTAAATCTCACCTCACTCAGCTAACAAACTTCAAGGCCAGGCTCCGAACCTTGGAGGCCTGGCTCCACAGCCCACATGCTTCGCCCTGACCACCTGGCCGCCCACCTGGCGCAAGGTCCCTGCCTCACGGCAGTGCTACACAAAGTTCACCTGGCACCAGAATCGCGTGGAGTGCTCCTTAAATCACAGCTCGCTGGGCCCCAGCCCCAGAGTTTCTGATCCAGTAGGTCCGGCTGGGGCTGCTATCACGTATCTCGAACGCATTCCCAAGGTGCTGATGACGCTCCCGGTCTGGGGACCACACTTCGAGGACCACTACTCTGTGGCCTCCTCTGCCATCCCAACCTCGACTCTCAGGCGGATCCTCATTACCCTTTGCAGATGCACGTCCCGCCCAGCCTCTGCATGGGACCCAGGCTTTTCCAGGGCCTTGTGAAAGTCTCTACCCCCATTGCCACCTCACACACAGTCCCTGCGGTCCACTCAGCCCGACTGTCCAGGAGGGCCTCAGGTATGGCTGGAAGGGCTGCAGGGGTGAAGACACAGTGATGTCCTTCTGGAACCTTCCGGCTGGTTGGGATGACAAACCAGATACACACACGACTATAACAGCAAGCACGAATAAGGTGGCAAGAGAGGGGCAGATAAGGGCCAGACAAGTGCAGAGAGCAGGACATTGCTCTTGGCTCAGGGAAGAAGGGAAAACTGATGGAAGGGTGGTATTAGAATTAAGAGTTTGGTTTAAGCAGGTTTCCTAGCAGAGGGAACCACTTGAGCAAATGCTCAAAGGCAGAAAGCGCGTGCAGAGAACTGCAGCTCAACCTTCTGGCTCAGAACCGGGTAAACAAGAAAGAAGTGGACATGGAGTGCTGGAGCAGGTGCCTCCAGCCACCCTTGGGTCATCCTCAGGTCCAGGTGGTCAAGGCCAGGAGTGTGGCCTTCACTCTGAAGGCAAAGGGGAGCTCCGTGAGGTTTCTGAGGAAGGAGTAACGTGCTGGAGGTTCACAGCACGTACATAAATGGTCTGGCGGTTCACAGCCGGCTCTCCACACGCACCGTCTCAGGATTTCTATATATGTCTGCTGTGCAATCCCACCACGGAAGTGAGAGAAAAGAATGCACAGGGCTGGCCTGCAGCTGGGAATTTCCGCAGGTGCTGCCGTGAGTATCTCCCCTGGGAAAAGGAGAAGGGCTGTGCTGAGAATGTTTCCGTTTTGGCTTAAAATGGACAACGAAGCGGAGAGCATTTCACCTGGGCAGCCTGACCTAGCCATGGAAGTGGTTAACTCCCTACGTGTGTCACTTGGGGTTGCTGCACGTTTAGATAAACTGGCACCCATGATAGATTAGGTCCCCATTCTTCTTTTTCTTCTTTTTTTTTTGGCCTTACCACACAGCTTGCAGGATCTTAGTTATCCGACCAGGGATGGAACCCAGGCCCTCGGCAGTGAAAGCGCTGAGTTCTAACCACTGGACTGCCAGGGAATTCCCCACCCTCATTCTTCTGACAGCTGTGCGTGAGGACCCCCATTCTGAGGTAACAGCCTTGGGGGAGGGCACCGATTGGGGCCGACCTGCTTCTGGTAGACAGGAGTGGGGAGGGAGGGCTGAGTCGGGTCAAGGGACCACACTGGTTTCTTAGATGCTGTCCAAACCCCCAGCGAGGATGGACAAAAGGGCCGTGTGGCATTTCAAGATCCTCTCCATGGGCAGCCACTGCCTTCCCAAGGGAAAACCTGTAATCCTGCAGCAGCCGGCCAAGACCAGGGCCAGGAAAAGAGGGGGGCAGATGTTGGTGCCGTGATTTCTTCTTCCTTTCCTTTTATACTCATGACCTCCAATAAACCACCTCTTTTCTGTTATGGTGGTGTTGGTCCTATAGGTGGGACCAGAATGAGCTTTGTTAAGCCTCATCCTCTGGCCAAAATGTCCTTAGCTAAATCATTAGCCCCACAGAGCCTCACAAATCTTATCAAGGAAGTAGCCCAGGAGTTACAATGACCCTTGTTTTGTAGATGAGAACCCGGTGGCCAGCTGAGGGGAAGTATAGAAGTCAAGGTCTCAGCTGGAAAATTCTAGAACCTTGGGCTCAAATATATGAGACCTGTGCCTGAGGGGAGGACTGAAGGCAGCAGGATGGAGGCCCGGGTGCACGAATCGCCTATACTCCCCCTACTCCTGACCAGAGCCTGCGGTGGGGGGTGAGCCAAGCATGGGCACACCAGGCACTCAGGGAAACAAAGCAGGACCAGAGCCACGGGGAAGGTGGGGACTCAGAGAGGAAGGAGAGGAACCCTCCCCCCAGGCTGACCCACCCACAGAGGGCATCGATAGTCTCTGCCTCTCCACCCCCTGCCCCAGGAGCTCAGGCTCACAATTCTACCTTAACCCTGAGCCCTTTCAGAGTAGTGGGAAAAGGGATGGTACAGCACAGTAGTTAGGAGTACAGGTTTGGGAGACCCAGGGACAGGGCTTCATTTTATGACCCGGCCTCCCAGTGGCCTCCGCTCCTAGAGCTGAGCACCCCAACAGGTAGCCACTAGCTTCCTTAGACTATTTCAGTCACTTTAACTAAAATAAAATGGAAAAGTCAGCTCTTCGGTCACACTAGCCACACTTCATGTACTCAATGGCCGGCCACATGTAGCCAGTAGCTACCCGTTTAGTGCACGTAAGAACATTTCTATCATCGGTTCTATGATCAGTGATGCTCTGGAGTAATTTGCTAAAGCTTTCCAAGTCTCAGCTTCCTCATCTGTAACATGGGCGTGATAATAGAGGCTACCTCCCAGTGGGGGATTAAATGTGATAACCCAACCAACACAGGGCCTGATATGCACGAAGCACGCAGTAAATGCTAAGGGGTCATGTCCTCTTATTCTGCCATCCATACTAAGTTTATCTGCTTCCATCACCCTAAATCACCTGTTGCTTCTAACATTCTCAGGCAGATTATAGATGCTCAGTAAAGGCTGCTGGCCTTGTGCTAACTCTGTCACTTTATGCTTTCATCTTCCCATCTGTAAAATGGTAATATTACTACCTGAGATGTCCCTCTCCAAGGGGTATATATGGTGCGGTGCAGCTCAAGTAAGAGAAGAAATGTGAAAGGGTTTGGAAAAAAGTATCTGGCACTCTCCAAACACAAGAAACTACTTAAGAGAGATGTAGCACTCAGCACCCGATTGGTGCTCACTAAAGGCTTGTGTGATGGATGCGGGCAGCATTGAGAATGCTTAGCTTTGGTTAAGCACACCTCCCACACTCCCCAAGCCCCCGCCCCAATCCACACACCCCCTTTGGGAGCATGACCATGGTCTCCGCAGAGTTTACCAGTGGGGTAGAGCAGGCTGGGAGGGAGCCAGGGCTGGGGTGGGGCTCTTAGAGGCAGTGAAGACAGGCTCTGCCCCCCAAATCGCAGCACCCAGGGAACTACCTCTTCAGGTCTCCCTGTTCCTGAAGTTCCCAACCAGGAACTGAGATCTGTGGGATCTCAAAAGCTTGTCCTGTTGAGGGGGGAACCCCAAGAGGTCACCGGGAAGCCAGCCCTGGTTAGCAGGGGGGGCCGTGAGGAGCAAGAAAGGGAGGTGGTTCCGTGAGGCCTCTTCCCACAAGACACTATACACTCCCTCCCCCAACCCGCTCCACTCCCAGCCAAGGCGCACACACCCTTCCCTTGCTCCGCCCCCTCACTCCCGACAGACTCCAGGCCTGGGACCCCCTCCCTTGCCTAATGTCTGTGCCACCCACCGGTTCCGCCCATTTCTGCTGCTCTCTGGGTCCACTGGCCTCCGTCCAGCTGCTTTGGACCAAACAGTGCCTTGTAGGGTAAGAAAATCTGCTTTTTCCACGACAGCCAAATCTAGACTCACAGGCCTGCCCCTCAAGCCCTGGGGCCCTCCAGCCAGCCTGACTTACAGAAGCTGTTCCCTGGCTGCAATGCCTGGTACAGCTGACTACCGTGATGAAGCTTTCTGGCTCCCCAGGGTGGAGGAGGCACAGAGATGCTGTGATGGGCTGAAGACCCAGGGACTGGGAAATATGGAGGGACTGCAGGCCTGGCAAGGGCAGGGGAGGAGTCCCCAAGGCACAGACAGTCTGAAGAAAGGGCAGAAGAGGAAGAAGCAGTTTCCCAGCAGCCTCGTGGAAACCCATGCTCCTGTGCACACCACCCCTTAATGACGCTAACAACTAACATTTGTCTACAGTTTTACAGTTCATAAAGCTCGTTCACACATTTGCTTTCATTCTTAAGGACGGTATAATTATCTCTGGTTTACAAATGAGGAAACTGAAGTGCAGGGAGCTTCTGCGTGGCGAATGCATAACTCCCAGTCAAGTGCGGACAGCTGCCTTGCCCAAGCCTCCTTCCCAACCTTAAAAGGCTCCCGAATGGCCCCAAGCCAGTATTGGGGCAACCCGCTCACAACCCCGTGCCAAATCTCAGCCCAAGCCAGGTATTGACCGGAGTCCTGGAGCCAGGTCCGAGCCACCTAAGGGAAGCTGGGAGCTGAGTCAGAAGGCAGATCCCAGAGGTGATGGAAGGACGGAAGCATGCAATGGAGGGATGGGTATGATTCAGCGTGGCGGGAGGGGTGAGGAGAAGGAGAAAGCCTAACACACGGGCTCCTGGGAGGTGTACATAAGCTAAAGAAGAGGGAGACCTGCAGTGCTGCAGAGCCAGACATGTGCGGCCCAAAGGATCTAATGCAGGACTGGGACTCAGGTCAGATGCCACCAAGAACTCCCCAATCGTGAAGGTGCGGAGGCCCCAGGACCACAGCAGATTGGGCTCTGTAACCTTGTCTCCTGCAGCACTGAGTGAAAGCGGATAGAACAGTGTGTGCTGTTCCCTCTCCAGGCATGCCCGGCCCCACCCGCTGCCCATCTAATTCCCAGGCCCCTTCAGGGCTCTGATGTCTCTCAGTCCAGCATCCCACAACACTGACCGACCACTTGGCTGTTCTAGGCACTGGGTTCATCTGCCCTGCACTGTCCGCCAACCCAGGTCCTCTGATCTAAGTTCCTTACCCAGTGATAATATCCGTAAGGGTTGAGTCTGCGACTTTTCCTCCTGGAACACCCCCTACCCAGCCTCACCTATCCCCCCCCCCCCCACTCCCCGCCCAGGGCTAGCACCTTGTCAGGCCCAGCAACCTGAATGACTTGAACTGGCCATGCACACTGACACCACTCCTCAACCTGAAATAAAGTGGGCTTAAATCCAAAGGAAGTAGTCCGACACCCAGAAAGGACTTTCATAAAAATAGAAAACGAGGTAGCCTCAGCCACTGCCACCTCCCGAAAGGCGCTCTCAGCTGCACCTTCTTTAGGGCTCTGGGTTCAACAGAAGGAGCAAGGGAGTGGGGGAGGGCTGTGGCACTTAAAAGCATCTCTTTTTACTGCGGGGGTGGGGGTGGGGAGGGTGACCGTTCTAGACAGGAAATGGCCTCAGAAGACTCCTGATGGCTTTTAAGCCTTTTGAGCTGGGAGACTTTTTCTCTGAGACTCAAGAATAATTTGCTTTCTCCACAGGACCCTGATCAGGAAAATGCCATGGGAGGATGGCATTTAGATGATGCTAAAGACAAATTTCAGTGACTTCATGAGTTGGCCCATCTGGTGTGTGCCTTGGGAATTTGGCCCCTGCCCTGAGGCCAGGGCCATTTAACATGCTTCCACCAGAGCAGCCAACACACGAGAAGAGACTGCACACTGGTTGAGAGCCCAAGCTCCAGGCTAGGAATGGGAAGGGTCGCTGCTCACCCCACCCGGCCCCAGGGCCCGCGGGCTCCCTACCAGGTCTCACGGCCAGCACAGCAGCACAGCTGGCCTGGCCCAGCTCGTTGGTGGCAGTAGCTGTATAGCTCCCTGAGTCGGCCGCCCGGGCCTCGCGCAGCAACAGGGTGTGCCGCTCGCCTTCGGCCCGAACGAGAAGGCGGCCATCACTGCGCAGCGAGGACCCATCCTTCTGCCAGGACACTGTGCGGAAGCAGCGGGATAACTAGGTTGCCGTTGCCCAAAGAGGCCCACTAGGGCTCGCCCCACCCCACACAGAGCCCACGGCACTCCTCTCCCACCCTAGGGAAACCCGAGGAATGCCCCTCAGTCACAGAAGCCCAGGCCTGCCCTCCCCTCTCGCAAGGGATTCTGGAGAAGCTCCCCTAACACACACACAGAGGAGTCCAGCCAGCCCCATGGAGCAGACGATCTCCCCTCTTCACCCACCCTACCCTGCCCTCTGAGGACTGGGGTGGGGGGTAGGGAGGGGGGATCTCCCCTCCCTCTCTCAATCTTAGCCTGGCCCCAGGCCTAGAGCTCACCTTGGGGTGGGGGGTTGGCGGTGACAATACATTTGAGCAGCACATCCGCCCCCGGGGCCACCACCGCATTCTGCAGGGGGATCTCAAAGGCTGGAGCCTCCAGGGGCTCCTCTCCAGCAGACACGTAGGAGTCATCCGAAGACTCTGCCGGAGACATGGGTGACAGGGTAAGGGGACACGGTCCCTGTGGGGATAACTCAGGGGGAGAGAGGGCAAACCCAGAGAGAGGGGCTTCTAGAAGGCAAGGGTTAGGGAGCAAAGGGTCTCTCTCCTGAATGTCCTGAGACAGGAAAGAAAGGAAGACAGAAGGGAGTTCTTAAACGGGACAGGGCGGCCTGGACTCTACAATGGTTTGGCTGCTCAATTTCAGCCACAGTTAGAGTGCTGGTTTCTGGAGGAAGACAGGGACTGTGCTGTGTATGTCTTTACACAAATCAGTCATCAGGGATGGTAGATCAGGCCCTGTGTAAGGTGCTCTCAGGGGCACAAGACTTCACAAGCTTCCAAACAGACAGAAGACAAGCCAACAGCAAACCAAGACTTGAGCAATGATAGTGTCACAGGGCAACACGAGATGAACTATCAAACTAGTGATGCCACCGGATTCAAAAGAGGGAGTGGCCGGTGCTTCCGGTAGCCATCTGAGAGGACTCACGAAGATCAGCTTAGATTGTGTTCATTCATCAAACAGTAACACTGCACTTACTGCTTACTCTGTACAGGTACCAGGGACACAACAGGAAATAAGACACAGTCCCTGCTTACGGGAAGCTTGTACACACAAAGAGATCATAAAACTCCACTGTTGTGGATTTCTTTGGGTATTTTCTAATTCTGACATTCTATAAGCTAGATTAAAGCACAGCGTATGTAGCCAAAAGAACAGAGAGGATCCCAATTACGCTGTTTTCTGGCCACATAACCTTGGGCAAATTAGATAAGCTCTGTGCCTCAGTTTTATCTATAAGATAGAGCTGATAAATAACACCCAACATCTTGCAGAGCTAACATACAGATTAAAATAGAGTAACATCCCTAAGTGCCCAGCTAATACAATGCCTGGGACATGTCTGTGGATATGTGACAATGTGGCTAGCAGGATCATGAACAGATTCCTAATCATCTCTAAGGATTCTGAGACAGTAATACTAAAATGAAAAATAACGTGATAAAAAAAACCACCAGGGGTGGTACAGGCACCGGAAGAGACACTGACAGGGCGTCCTAGGAGCAGGGGGTGGAGGTATCTGGCCTGAGAAAGCAGCTGAGGTGGGAGCGAGTGAAGGACGGCTTCCTCTGTCTCGCTCCAGGAATGGCCCCAAGTTGATGTTCAGTTAGGCAGAGTTAGGGGCAGCAGGGGCATTCTGGCTATTGGCCACCACCCACGGGAAGACTGAGGGACAACACACAGTCAGCTCAGCCATGCAGGGACTCAAAGATGGGAGAGAGGAGGCGGCTAGAAGGCAGGCTGGGTCAGATCTCAACATCTATGATAGGTCAGGACATGGTGCCGGGATGAGAAGGTAAATATTGAGAACTGGCTGGCCCAAAGCTCACCTGTAATAGGGACGTGACCAATTATTTATTGAGACAGGCTTCTGTCTCTTCCCCCACAGAGGGGTGGGGGGTGGAGGGGCTCCTTAGGTTCCCACAGTACCTCCCCCGACCATTAGGTCCACCGTTAGGGCCAGCAGGCCACTGGACTCAGGGGGCCTATAGCAAACATTGGGCACCAGGTCTCTACTCACACCTCGGTTCCGCCCAGCCTCCAACAAAACACTCTCACACTGTCACCAGCGGGCAGGTTATACACAAGGGGCCTTCACAATCCTTCACTCAAACTCGAACCTGGGTCCATGCCTACCCTGGGAAACCGCACCCTTGCAGCTGCCTAGCAGCCTCGCTCTTCCCAGACACGCTCCCACCCAGGTCTCAGCACCTCTTCTACCCTCCCCGAGGCCTTACCGAGCTCAGGCGAGGTGGGCCGGGCCCGGCGACCTCTGCCCTGGCTGCGGGCCCCTCGGCGGTCCCAGGCCCCCCAAGGGCCGTCCTCCTCCGGCCCTCTGCGCAGCCTCTTCTCGGCCTCAGGCCCCGCCCTGTTCTTCTCCAAGGTCTGGGGCACAGCAGCGCCCTCCTGGCCCGGCGTGGCCCAGGGCAGGAAGCGCACGGCCTGTGGCGGGGGCTCCCGCTTCCGACCCGGGGGCGCTTTCGTCCTGGTCTCGGGGAGATCGGCGGCCGGGGACGGCACGGGGCTCCGGCACTCCTGGATGGCTCTGCCCCGGGTCAGCGGAAACTGGTCCCGACGCCTAACCTCCTGCTGCGGGCCTTCCCCTGGCTCCGTCCTGCCCGCTGGCCCGCGGCTCCGGGGCCTCCCTGGCTCATCCCCGGGCTTCCCCGCGACACTGGGAGGGGGCGGCTGGGCGGCAGCGGGGCTCAAGGCCCGCGGGGTCTTGTGGATGGAGGGCTGGGAGAAGAGTGGCGGCTCGCCGGGCTCTCGAGGGGACGGAGCGCGCTGCAACGTGGCGCGCAGGGACTTGTGCGAGCGCACCAGCTCCTCCCGCGACGCAGAGCGGCGGATGCGGCCCAGCTCCTGGGCGAGGCGCAGCTCGAGGTCAGAGGCCCGGCTGCGCTGCCGCGTGCGCTCGTCCAGGGAGGCTGCCTTCTGCCGGAACAGGCGTCGCTGCTCGGCCACGCTGCCCGCTGGCGCTCGCAGCTCCTCCTGCGAGGCCCCGGGCGTGCCCCACGGCCCGCCGCCCTCGGACTTGGGCTGCTCTAGCGAGCGGGCCTTGCGCAGGGGCACCCAGGGCCGCAGGGGCGCCGGCGGTGAGTCGCTGCGCTCCAGGCTGCGCCGGCGCTCCTCGAAGAACTGCAGCTTGTCCAGGATGCGGGAGCCGGCGCGCACCAGCCTCGGCGAGCGGCCCAGCGCCGACTGGCGGCCCGAGGCCTCGCTCAGGGGCGTCTGGGGCCGGGACTCCGCTGTGCCCGCTAGCGAGGGCCCCGAAGACTTGGACTTTTTCCCTTGCTTCTCTTCGGCGGTGGCGTCCTCGGGCGGCACCGGCTCCCGGGTGCGCCGGTGGGGCGGTTGCGGGGGGGCTGGGGGCTGGGCTCCGGGTCCCGGTGGGGGCCGCTTACCCACCCGAGGGGACGGTGGGCGCAGCAGCGCGGATTTGGAGGGAGGCGGGAGGGCCGGGCGACTGGGGGCTTCGCTGGCCGGCTGAGGCTGAAGGTCAGGCTCCTCCCTGTGCAATCCGCTCTGAGGGAGACTGCTGCAGGACCAAGACGAAGAGGGGCAGAAGATTCAGGGGGCCTCCCCTCCTAGACCTTCAGGTCGTGACAGGAATCGGGTGGTGGGCATGCTGGGAAGGCTTGGGGGTGACATGGGCCAGCCCCCCCCCCCCCCAGGAGGAAGGCACAGCCAGAGCAGGTGCTGGGGAGAGGCTGGCAGCTCTGGCGCCGGAAGATTGGGCTGGTGGCTGGGTCCAGGTACAGACTCAGTCCCAGGGGCTCTGGCCAGCCCCCTCCCCCCAGCCCCAGAAGCTGGGAAACAGCAGAAACAGAACTGAGTGGTGGGAGAGAAAAGAATGAGGCTTAGGACCCGAAGGATGAAGTGGGTGAGGGAAGGCAGGAGGGCTGGATGGGGAGGGGCCCTCTCAGGAATGCAGCCTCCCACTCATTCCTGCCCCCAGCTGGCCCCCACAGCCCTGCCCATCCTCAGCAGGACATACCCCCTTCACCGTGCCCCTGGAAGAACAGGCATAAGCTTTCCAGAAGCAATGCCCTTATCCCTGAGATTGCCTAGCACCTCCTCAGACCTGAGCCCCTCAGCAGTGCTAACAGCAGGTGGCAGGCAGTTGGGGTCCCTGGAGTGAGAAACCCAGGTTCCTGTTCCCTTTGATAAATCTGCCCCCAGTACAGGGCTTTGACTTTGTCCTGTCCCTGGGAAAGTTACCTTGAGCCCTTGGAAACCCCCCTAAGAAACACAGAAACTCGCCAGAGGGGTGTGCTCTGAAATAAGTCAGCTCCCGAATAACTATTGCGTGGCCCTGAACAGTGGGTGTGGGAGAAGAGGAGGAGGGAAGGAGCTGGTCAGCCCAGAGTGCCCCTCTCACCTGCAGAGCTTTGATGCCCAAGAGCTGGGCTTCAGTTTCCCCCATCTGGACTCTTAGGGGCACATCAAGCATAGAAATTAGCAAGAAAAGGAATCTGAGATATTAGCGTCATACCTAACACATAAGAGACAGCTTAAGGAAAACTTATGGGGACTTCCCTGGTGGCGCAGTGGTTAAGAATCCACCTGCCAATGCAGGGGGCACGGGTTCGAGCCCTGGTCCGGGAAGATCCCACATGCCGCGGAGCAACTAAGCCTGTGTGCCACAACTACTGAGCCTGTGCTCTAGAGCCTGCGAGTCACAACTACTGAAGCCCGCGCACCTAGAGCCCGTGCTCCGCAACAAGAGAAGCCACCGCAGTGAGAAGCCCGCGCACCGCAAGGAAGACTAGCCCCCACTCGCCGCCAACTAGAGAAAGCCCGCGTGCAGCAACGAAGACCCCAACGCAGCCAAAAATAAATAAATAAATTTATAAAACAAACAAAAAAACTTATGAAGTGGCTCACTGAGTACTTATCATGTGTCAGGCATGTACTGAATGCTTAAAATGCATTGAGTCATTTAATCCTCACAACAGTCCTTTGCGATAGGACTGTTATTATCTCCATTTACAGATGAAGAAACAGGCTTAAAGAGGTGAAGTGCCTTACTAAGGTGACACAGCTAGTAAATGGTTGGTGCTAGGTTGAAACCCAGGTAGTCTGGCTTCTGAGCCCTTGTTCCCTGAAAAATGGGATTTTGGGGGCACAGAAGGGAGGAGAAATAGTACGGTACTGGCCAAGAGCAGAAGTTCTAGGGATGCCCGAGTGTTTTAAACTACCCGGGTCAGCCACCTACACTGCAGACCTCACCTCTGATGGGGGGCGGGGAGGCAATCCAGAGTGCCCTAGGGAGCAGAACCTCAGCCAGCCACCTACAGGGAGGCAGAGTCTACTCTGGGGGAGGGACAACAAAGTCCCTGAGGAATGGCCTCTGGGAACTGGGTGAGGCATGGAGAGAAATTGGGGACAGCAGAGGAGGCCTGTTGCCGGCAGTTTCGAGCTCTAGGCCAGCCTCTGTACCACAGATATCACTAAGGAAATGGGTTCCTCCGAAGTTGCCATAGCAACTCCAGGCTCAGGCTGGGGCCTGGCAAAGAAAGGCAGGGAAGGAAAAGGCAAGTCCAGGGCACGGGAGTGCCTGGCTAACGCCAACCAGATAAAGCAAGGGCGCCTCCCCTGCGCCTGCCCGAGACCTCTCCCCTGCCTACCACTAGCAAGCTCAGCCACTCTCACAAACGCCTCCCCCCACCAGGCCCCTTCTTTCTCCTCCATGACGGTACCTCCCCCACACACCCATACCCATCACAAACCAGGCCCCCCGTCAGCTCCCAAATGCCCCCTAATGCCTCTCTCATCAGCCACTCCCCTCTTCTACCATAGCACTCCCTCCTATCTGCCAGCCTCAAATCTCCAAAAATGGCTCCAATGCCTCCAACGCCTCTGCTCCTCACCGCCGCCTACCAGGACAACCTTCAACCCCACCCTTGGGCGTCTCCCGCAAGATCCTCACATGCCGCCACCTCCATCACTCCAGCCCTCTGCCTCCACCCTAGGCCCCCGCCATCGCCATTCCTCCCTGCCCCAGCCCCCTGCCTTCCACGCACCTCACATCCCCCTGCTTTCCCAGGCCCCTGGCCCCAACTACCCCCTGACCGCCTCGCTCGCTTCTGTCTCCTGGTTGTGTTCTTTTGCTCCCTCCTGCTCTCCCGGGAGCTGCCGTGCGGAAAGGTTCAATTCCTCCCAGAAAAAGGCCCACATGGGAACAGGGATGTGCAGAGAGATGAAAAGGCAGCAGCTTCTGAGACAGCAGGCACGGAGGGGGCCCCTGGTGGGGGGGGATCCTGGGGACAACTGGAGCCTGAATGGGCGAGGCAGGAGAGGGCCCCCGGGAGAGTGGAGATTTTGGAGGAGACGAGGATGGCAGAGAGGGGTCCACGAGACCGTGGAGATGGCACAGTGAGCCAGGACAGGTGGCAGCAGGAGGGTGTGGGTGGCGATGGCACAGGAGGAGGACGGAGCCGTGTGGGAAGACAAGAGTGGGTGGCTGGGGCCAGGAGTGGAAGCAGTTGGGGTGGGGGGGGGGGGAGAAGGGCCCAGGGGGGTGGGTGGGGGAGGGGGAGGGGGGGGGGGAGGCTGATGAGCAGTGAGGGGCAGTGCAGGACGGCATGGTAAGGTGGGACAGTGCGGGCCCAGGTGAGGCCATTACTTACACGTGGATCGAGAGCGCCCGTCCTCTGTACAGGCTGAATGCGCTGCCGTACAGGTCACTGGCCACCGAAAGGCTATCCTCTGACCCCCAGCTTGCGCCCACCAGATTAGCTCGAGACGCCCGTACCAGCGGCTCCACCCCCAGGTGCCGTGGCCCGGCCCCGGTTGCCTGTGCTTGCCTTGGGCTGCCCAGGTGGCGGTGGGTGCCACCCCTGCTGCCCGCTTCCTGTTCCAGGACCGTCTGCCCGCTGCCCCACCAGCTCACTTGCTCCTCTGAGGTGCCTGTCACGGAGGTCGGGGGTGTGTCCAGGGAGGTGCCCACCAGGGTGTCGGAGCCCCCTAGAGAAAGGAGCACAGTGAAGCGAGGCACCTCTTGTGGGAAGGCCGCCTGCCGGCTCTGTGAGCGCCCCAGAGAGCTCACCCGTTGGGGTGCTGAAGGCCCCGTCATCCCGAAGCTCCAGGCGCTGGGTCCCCTGCACGTCGCTGATGTCATCCTCGCCCGTCTCCGAGTCTGGAGCAGAAGGGGTCTGTGTGGGCAGGGCTCCCTCCCTCCGACTCCAACTCTTCCCTCTGTCACCTCCTGCCTCCCCCACAGGAGGCTCCGTATCGCCACCAGCAGGGCTTCTAGCATCTATCTCCTCCCCCACTTTTCTCCCCACATCCCGCTGCCCATCCTGAGAGGCGCAGGGTAACCCCTCCCATGCCAGTCCCCTGGCTCCATCTCTGGGGCCCTGGCTCCTCACCCTTGCCTCCTTGGTGGTGCGCTCAAAGCTACCTACAGTCCCCCCTCCTGGCCACTTAATGGACTGCGGGGCTGCAGCCCCTCTCCCTCCTCCCCTGTCAGTGATAACTTAAGTTCCTGTGCAGCCCCCCAAATAATAAGGTCCTAGGTTCCAAGGCTCTAAATTCTGGGTCCTGGCACCCCAGGAACAAAGGGGAGTCACCTCAGAGTCGTACTGTCAGGGCACTCGACCAACCGCAGGGCGAGCCTGTCCTCCACCCCAAACCAGCTGGAACACATCAGGGTGCAGCTGAGGCAGGGTGAGGAGAGGCCGGGGTCGTGCAGGGAAGTGGGGAAGTGGAGGGCTAGGGCAGGAGCCAGTTTCCTACCGTAACTTTGCTTTCTGCAGGAGCGGAAAACTTCGCTTCCATAGGAGCAGCAGGAGAGAGACATGGACAGACTGTTATCAGAGGGTTTGTGGGGTAGGGCACGGTGGGCAGGCAGGACAGAGGGGCCATGAGGCTACCCAGTGCCCAGAGCTGCCCTGTTGGGATGGAAGTGGGGGGAGGGAGACACCTGGGATGGGCAGAGCATCTCCCATTCACTGACTGCCTGCAGGCTCCACGGGGCCCCGCACTGGGGAGCCCATGTGCTTCGGCAGATTCTTCAACTAACTACCCAAGTGATCTGGCATCCTTGGCACTTTCACTGGTGCTCCCACTGGCCACACACACACACGGACACGCATACACACACCTACTTGTGCTCGGCCCAGCCACAGACCCAGGCCCCCCATTAAGGGCCAGGCCCACCCATTGTGCACCCGCATGTGACCTCTCCTTTCAAACGAACCTCCCCATCTGCTCTGCGTCACGATATGACAGACACCCTCTTCCCGATCTCTCTCTTCTACTGCTGAATGGTCCTCAGAAATGTAGTCAGGCTAGGAGCAAAGTTTCCTGGGCACATTTTTTAACTTCCCCAAATTCTATCAGGTTCTGTGCCTCAGTTTCTCCCCGGGTGCCACGACAAGCAGGAGCCGTGTACTGGTTATAGGAGCATGGCACTGAACTCATCCCCACAGGGCCCACAGATGGAGAACAGTAAGCCCAGGCCCATGATGGGGTGTGCCAGCTAACCCCTCACCCCCATTGCTAGGCCCTCTCTCAGCTGCAAGGGGCCTTCTTGGGTGGGTGGGTGAGTGTGGGCATGTGGGGGGTCTCGCATCTCATGGGCCATCTTCAAGGCCTGGGTGCCTCATGAAGGGACATGAACCAAGAGGAGGAGTGCTCATGGGTTACAGCAGGCAGCTCATGGTCCACGCACCATGGGTGAGTCGGCCAAAGGCCCGGCGGGAGTGGCCGGTTTTCTGAAAGAGAAAAGCCAGAATGAGTTGTTGAGGGGAAGGCTTGCTCCTGACCTCCCTATACCTCTCGTCCAAACCTCTATATCAAACAGAAAGTCATTCCAGGGGCCAATGTGGGTGGGGGAAGTGGAAGAGACCCCGGGCAGCTAGCTTCCCCTGTATGGAATGTCTCCACTCTTCCTTGCCTGTCAGCCCTCCCGGCTGGAGCTCCAGCATGCCTCTGGGGAGGAGCGGGGAGGAAGGAGAGAGGACCAAGGGCCAAAGGCTGGACAGAGGACTGGGGACCTGAGCGACACCCCCCAGAGACAGAGGCTGACTGATGTGAAGGAAGAGACTGAGGTGGGTGGGGGGAACATGCTTGGATGACTGAGAGATGGAGGGACCAGGACACAGATTCCTGCTGGGGCAAGGACAGACATCTGGGATAGGTGGCAAGAGGGCAAGGGAGGGTGATGAAGGGGCAGAGGGCAAGATCCCCCAAAGGGCCAGAGCCTCACGAAAGCAGAAAGGAGGCCCGGGTCCGCGGAGGACGGGGCAGGGCTTGGGGAATGCATTGAGCTCAGCGCAGATCCCTGCGCGGTGCTTTCAGGAGCACCGGAAGATGGAAGGCTCCGGAGTTGGGGGCTGGGGAGAGCCAGGCGGGGGCCAGGGGTTGGACAGAGACGAGAGGTGGCACAGAAGCCCGTGGGCGCTCCACGCCGAGGGCTGCTGCGGGGGCCTACCCGGTGGTCGCGGGGTCGCGGGCGCTGAAGGGGTCTGCGCTTGGGCGATGGGAGGGGCCTGACGCAGGCTGGGGAGCCCCCCGGAGCGCGCCCGGCCCGCGGCCTCGGGGACCGGGGTTGGGCAGGCGCGGCTCAGGCGCCCCCTCCCCGGGCCCGGCCGCGGCGACCCGCCCTCCCTCCCGGGCGCCCAGCCCTTCCTGCCCCCTCCCTGCGCCGCCCGCCCCCAGAGCCCTCACCTGGAAACGCTTCTTCACCCACAGCTTCTTCATGGCGGGGGAGGGGGCCGGGCCGGCGGCCGGGCGAGGAGGGGACGGGCGGGGGCGGGGCGGAGGCGGAGGCGGGGCCGGGGGCGAGGCGGGGAGCAGGCGGGGAGCGGGCGGGGGCCGGCGCCGGTGGCGGAAGGAGCCTCGTGGCCGCGGGAGCCCAGGCGGGGGGAAGGCGGCAGCGGCGGCGGCGGCCGGAGCCGGCCCTTCCCCCGCCAGCCCGCCCCCCCCCCACCGGACGCCCCTTCCCTCGCCTGCTACCCTGCGTCCCCTGGGGCGACGATCACCTGCCTCGCGGCCCCCCCGCCCCGCATCGGCACTTGGGGAAACTGAGGCACAGAAAGGGGTGCAGTGGCCCCTAGGAGAGTTCGGGCCACTCTCTCATTGGCCGCCCTACGCGGCGTCCACGCCACCCCCACCCGCCTCCCGCGGGGCTGCTCCGGAAGGTCAGCCGCATCTCCACTGGCTCACTCCACAAACATGCGCACGCGTCCGCCTTTCTAGGCAGTACCCAACACGCCGCAGGGCAGTGGCGCCGGGCGGGGGCGCTCAGATCATACACAGGGCAAGGATCCTCGTAGTGACATGTACCCAGAATGCGAATCCCCCCAGGCTGCTTAGGAAAGCCAGAGAGGGCCCTAGAGTTCCGTGATGATAGGTACTTTGTGCATCTTGGCGCGCTCACGCGCACACACACACACACACACACACACACACACACACGAGCTAAGGTGCCCAGAGATGCTCCTATTATTCACACATATAACCCACCTTCTCATTCACAGGTGAGCACACTCACCAAATTTTCTTTGTCCTCCTCTCATTTGGTACCATGCATATGTTGCCTACACAAAACTACCCGCCCCAACAATCATTATAACTAAGTTTCTTAAGCATTTATTAAATGCCAGGCACTTTATAAACGTTACCTTATTGACAACAAGACGGTGAGCTTGAAACCCTTATGAACATGTAACTGACTCCATTTAACTGATAAGTGACAAGGCTCAGAGAAGTCCTATCACTTAGCCAAAGCCACACAGGTTCTGTGCCTCCATGGGTCCCCAGATCCAAATTCCCACCCCAGCCTGCACAAGTAATGCCAATCTGGTTTCTGAGATGTGACTACTAAGTCATCATCATTAATGCTGACAGCATGCTTAGTATGTACTGAGCAATGTCCTAGACACTTGATATAAATAAACTCATTTAATCTGTGCACGGAGGCACAGAGAAGTTACTTGCCCAAGGTCGCAGAGCCGGTAATTGGGAGACCAGGATTCTAACCCAGGCACTGTGACTGAGTTACTGACCACTGTCCCATAAAGCCTCATGTGCTGGTTGGTCAGTGGGACGCCTAACTTTTTTCTTTAAAGCATGGGTCCAAAGTAAATACACAGCCAACTGATGCGTTCTGTTCAGCCTGCCCAGTATTTTGCACGGCAAACACGCTCAAATTCAGCTGCTGACAACTGCAGCTCGCTCCTTTTCAGTTTCTACTTGGCTCCTGAAGTTATTTGAGTTTGTGGCCCTTTAAAGTTTTAGGTCATGTCTTGTACAATCTCAGTGCCTACAGGGTCCTGTTTCCCAGACCCCCAGAAGCAGAGGTTGCGCCTACAGACACACGCACAGGACGTGCAATGAGAGGGTACATGTGCATGTCCACATCAGTTGCAACCAGAGGACCCTGGACTCACACAGGCGCTTTCCCTGCCCACCCCCAAACACACCCACTCACAGATGGGGGAGCTGAGTGAGGAGAGGGAGTAACTTGAGCCCCTGTTGCCCAGGAGAATCCGAGGGGCTGGCACATTCCATAGCAAAAATAACCAATGGGCAGCAGGCGTGAGTGACGGGACAGCTGGGCCGAGGACAGGCCCATGAGATTCTGGGTTCCTGCTCTGGGCCTGCACTGCTCACCCACATAGGCCAGCCTGGGGCATGCTCTCGGGGCCCCAGCTGGCCCCAGAATGTCCCATTTCCCTCCAAGGCTGGGCAGCTGGGCTCCCCCGCCATTTCCCCAAACCAGACTTCCAACTTCTGCCCCGCCAGCATTTCTCCTTAACCAGAGAAAACCCGTCGTCATGCCGTGCCTCATCTCTCACACAGACCCTCCTCTGAGCCAGACCCCCACTCCCCTCTCTCTCCTGCCTTGCTTCAGTCTTCTCCCTTCCTTCCTCCTGCTTACCCAGCTCTGTATTTCTGACATACTATATCATTTTCACATATTTATTGTTTATTGCATATAAGCTGTGTCCCCTCCCTAGAATGTCATCTCTAGGAGGACAAGAATTTTGGTCTTCCCCCCCCCCCCCCCCCCCCCATAAATCTCAAGCACCTAGCACAGTGACTGGCACACGGTGGGCACTCAATACACATGGGAAGGGGCGACAGAGCTGCCGGTGGACAGGATGGGGATGGGGGGATGGGGACTGTAAATCTTCCCGGAGCAGCTCATTCTCCAGCCTTCCTCCTCTGTTCTGACGCAGACCCTTTTCCAGAAACTGGAGAAGTGACAATCTTGCTTTCCACTCGGGGTCTTCCAGGGAGGGCCTGCCTTAGCTTCAGGAAAGTTCTCCTGCACGGGCTTTGGCTAACTTCATGCGCTCTCTGTTCTTCCCTTTCTTCCCTCCCAGGACTCCTCACTGCTCCCTCTCTGGCCCCTCCTCCTCTCCCTAACTAGGGCTTGGCATGAATGAAGGGGGCCACTCTAAACACCCGTTCCCAACTCCATACTAGTTTCCTCCTGGCTTTTCATCCGGACATTCCACACTGTAGGTGAAAAAGATGACACTGCACAATCTACCCGCATACAGTTCCTGGTGTGTTCACCACCTTTCCTTTGCTAATTGGTCTTCTCTCCTTCTCTCTAATCTCTCCTCTCCATGCCTTCGAGTCCCCTGCATGGTTCACTACCATCTGTTGACCTTTGGCCATTCTGATTGGCACCAGGGTCTCCCAGGCCCTGGCTATGAGACTTTCAACTGCCAAACACGTTGAGCATTGTCAGCTTGGGCCCTCCCTTGGCTGTGCTCTCTCCTCCTTACCCCCCATCCTTCAGTGCAGGCCTCCTGCTCCGGTCACACATGCCCCAAGATTTAATGGTGGCGCTTGCTCTGGTCACTTGATTGGCACATGGCTCCTTAGCCCATGCAAGTGGGAGCCTGATGTTTTGAGAGAGAAGCATGCCTGCCTATCTTGGAGACTGAGGCAGAAGATGGCTTTGGGGATATTGACAGAAGGATGGTCAGGATGACAGATCCCTGCCTCAGTCTTCCCACACTTCTCTTTCTGAGGACAGGCACTGTGGACCTAGACCCGGAGACCCAGCTTTCAGATCTGGTCCTGCCACCTCACTAGCCATGTGACCTGGGGTAAATTCCCTCTTTGAATCCCAGTTTTCTTCTACATATAATGGTCATAACAGTAACCTGGGGCTTAGAAGTTTAAATACCAAAATGAGATAGGGTGCTTTACACATGTGACATATTCTGCAAGTATCCTGCATCTCTGCCATCTTCACTATTTCTGGTCTTTCCTCATTTCTACACCCCAAATCCCACCCTCCTGTTTCCCATCCTCCAAACTCTCCTGCCTGCAGCCCTCTTGTCTCCTCAAGGCCCCAGCCTCCCCAAGCCATGCCAATATCCCTCTATCCCTGAGCTAACATCTCAGGCTTCAGGAGTGCCAGGAACCTTAGCATCACCCTGTCTTGCCGAGCCAGACAGCAATCCCAGCCAGGATACAGCCTTCTTCCCTCTGTAGCCAGGTCTTGGCTGGACTTCCTCGAGAACCCTGAAGTCCTCCTGCTGTTGATCCTAACCAAGAAAGTTTTCCATGAGTAAGTCTGAGCAATGCTGAGCTGCCTGCCCAACTGACCTTGACCAGGACCTGTCACTAGGCAGGGACTGGTGGAGGGCGGGCAATAGGAAGAAGAGGAAGACAGACTCACCCAGTCAGTCCCCCAACATCACCAAAGCAAAGCCCCTCCCTTGCCAATCATGTTGGAGGGGCATAGTAGTTAAGCATGTGGTTCTTTGCAGTGGGACAGACCCAGGCTTCCATCCCTGCCTTGCCACCTCCTATCAGTACAACCAAGATGCTTCATTTAATCCCTCTGGGCCTCAGTTTCCCTAGGGTTGCTGTGGGACTTAAATGATATATCAGAGGATACAATAGCATATTGCCTACCACACAGCAGCATAGTAGCTATTCGTATTATTACGAATTATCGATACTACTAAGAATTATTACCAATTAATCATAATTATAAACCTGCTCTTGGGGCAAAGATTTTACCAGCATGAAAAAGTTCTCAAATGTGACTTGCTGCAGCCCAACCCTCTTCTTGTTTTAACATGACTGGCAAAAGGCCCCCCAGTCCAGTCCCGCAGCACCCAGGGTCTTTTCCTCACCCCAGGCTTTCAAACATGCTGTTCTACCAGAGCAGCCTGGAGACCGTCCTCCCGGCCTCTGGCTAGGTATGCCCAGCCAGGGCTCAGCTCTGCCGACCATGCCACCCGGATTACAGAGGGTCTGGGGAGCTCTAGCATGATGTCACTCTCCCCACTTTGGGGGACAAGAACAGGCTAGGAGCCTCTCATCTTCAGAAAGGCCAGGGCTGGGCTACTCTCCATACAATGGACAGCTCCCCTTCCCTTTTCTCTCTCCTCCCTCCAGAACTTAAGAGGTAAAATGCCTCCAGAGCCCAAGCCAAAAGACTGGGTCCTGAGTTCTGGGATGGACACGACTAGCTGTTTGTCTTTCAGCTAGTTAGCTAGTGATGGCCTCTCCCTCTGCTCTGGACCACAGTGTCCTCACCTGTAAAAGGCAGCCTTTGCACCTGCGGTTCTCTGTGGTCCTTTCTGACTCTAAACAAACATTATGACACCAAGCTCCTTCTCAGCGCTTCCTCTCTCTGCCCAATATCTCTCTCCTCCAACTTGTATTCTCATCAATCTATCTATTGTGCTTTTATTTATGTGCTATTTTCAGTCCCCTTTGCCCCCGAGGGCATCAGAGCAAAGACCCCCAAGGAGTCCAATCCTTCCCCAGCTCAGAGCTCTGCCAGGATGGGCCCCAGCCCCTGACCCCAGAAGGGTGCAATGAAAGCCTTTACCTGGCCAAGTGCGAAGGCAGCGAAGAGGAGCCAGCCTTGGCCCTCTGTGTCATTGAAGAGGAAGGTGGGCAGGGCGGGGCTAGAGAGACAGTGGAGATGCTGACAGAGGGAGGCTGAACCCCTGCTCCAGCTCCTGACACAGCTGCACCCTGCGGCCTTCTTTTCCCTCCAGCTTCTGAGTTCCTTCAGGATGCTAGAGCCCCCAAGTCCCACTGTAACCCGGGTGGCATGGTATGCCTCCTCCGGGTGGCATGGTATGCCTCCCCCTAAGCCCCCAAGGATGTACCCTATATGACACTACCCAGCTGGAGTGAGAATTCCCTCTTGAAAATATCCAGGACAGACTCAGTGACCCCAAGCTCTTTGCCATCTCCTCCAGCTGCAGCCCACTTCCTCAGAATTCTGTTTCTTTCTTTCTTTTTTTTTTTTTTGCGGTATGCGGGCCTCTCCCGTTGCGGAGCACAGGCTCCGGACGCGCAGGCTCAGCGGCCATGGCTTACGGGCCCAGCTGCTCCGCGGCATGTGGGATCTTCCCGGACCGGGGCACGAACCCGTGTCCCCTGCATCAGCAGGCAGACTCTCAACCACTGGGCCACCAGGGAAGCCCAGCATTCTATTTCTTAAGACTCAGTCTGCTGAGGCTCTGTCTTCAGCCTAGAGAAGAACTGGCTTGGGGCTGAGGAAGTCAAAAAGGAAGCCCAAACACTGACCCAAGGAGATTCTGCCCTGGCCTGCACCCACATCTGTCCCAGCAGGACCCTGAGCACCAGGCCCAGTCTTGTACCCCTCCCCTTCTGGCCCGGGATGCGGGCATAATCCACCCCTTCACACACACAGGCTGGGGCCCCAACACTGGCCTAAGCATCCCCCTTCCATGCCCTCTGAACTTCAGACACACATGGCCCATGCACTTTCTGTACCAACTCCACAAACCTCTCAACTGCTAGTACCACCAGACCCCCGCACAGCCCGTACGTGCACACGCACATGCACACGGGCGTGCTTGCATGTGGATTTTCAAGCACTCACCTCCATACATGCCTAGGAGCCCCCAGCCCTAGCTCTACTCCCTGATGCTCTGCACCCTGTTCGTACTTGTCCACCCACTGGCCTCCTCCAACCGGCCTGGTGCTGACCACACCAGTCTGCCCTAGCAATGGACTGTGAGGGGTTCTGACCCATCCCCTCAACATCGTAGCACACCAGGGGAGCTGGCCTCATCCTTCAGACATGCGCACACCTGTAAGAGGCTGATTAGGGGTCTCCAGTCTAAATGATCAGAGCCGATGAAAACAATTTTCCCAGGAAGCCTCCCTCTACAGGGAAACTAGGAGGGTTCCCACTATGGAATTCCCAGAAACGCCTGGGTAGGGCTCAGGCTTTGCTTACCAAATGCTGACCCTTAACCTCTGACCTTCTGTGGGGAGCCTCTCTACCTTGACACCCCTTTCCCTGCACGTTCCTCTTGATGGGCACTCCTGGGTCAGCACAGCTGAGAAGCCAGAAATGCGGGAAGAAGGCTGGATGAACAGGTACCTCCCCGGTGTGGCCCAGGTACCCCTTCTCTACCTGTGCGCGGCCCTCCCTGCCAGGCTTGGCCCCCACCTCCCCATTACCTCCGACCTGCAGCACTGTGAGAACAGCCTCGCAGGAGGCCTGGCCCCGCTGGTTCTGCGCCCTGCAGCTGTACACTCCGGCATCCCGCGCCCCGCAGCTCCGCAGCCACAGGCAGCTGGGCTCAGGGGCCGGCGCGGGCAGGAGCTGCCCATCCCGGAACCAGCTGAGGCTGGGCTGGGGCGTCCCGCTCACCACCACCCGGAGCTGCACGTCGCTGCCCGCAGACACCGCCGCGTCCTTCAGGGGCCGCAGGAAGACTGGCGCCCCGGCCCCCGCCCCTCCGCCGGCCCCCACTTTGGCCCTCTTCGGGGGCACCCCGGGGCTGGGGGGTGCCCTTGTGCCCGCGTCCTCGCCTCGCGTGCCCCGGGCTTTCTGCATGGTCTCTGCGAGTTGGGCTGGGGAGACGCTGGAACCGGACGGCCACTGGGCCACCCGGGGGATGTTGCCCTGGGAGATGAGTCCTGGGGGACCGGCGCCCTGCCTTCCTGCTGCCCGCCCGCCTTCGGCCTGTGCTACCCAGAAGGTCACCAGGGCGGCCGCGGTTGCGCCTCGGGGGCTATTTTTAGGCCCCCCGGCTCGGGTTGCCGAGGGAGCTGTGGAGGGAGGGGGCAGCAGAGGAGGGGATTTGGACTCCACTCTGCTCCTTCTCCCCCTCTAGGAGCCCCCATCGCCTTGGCTTAACGGGGTGCCCGAGGACGTGTTCCAAGCCCCCTCCCGTGGTGTGCCCCACCCCCCCAGCCACCCACTCATGGAGTCGGGTTACCCTTGGGCTCATTCCCATTTCCCTTCCTCCCTCCTCTCAGGCCCCTGATTCCCAGCCCCACGCGGCTGGGGGAGAGGGAGAGGAGGTCCTGGGTGAGACCTCTGAGAGGCAGATGGGCAGGCAGGCCCAAGTGGAGGTGAGCAGACCCTGGGGAAGAGGGACCAGTGGCCTCCCCCAGCCTCCAGGACAGCCGTGGTGAACAGTAAGACCTGGAGCAGGGAGTCAGGTGGACTGGCTCCCTGCCCTTACTTACTGGGTGACATCAAACCTCTCTCAACCTCCAAGTCCTCATTTGTAAAAAATGGGTAGTTGTATAGAGTTGCAACAGGCAGAAAAGAGTGGGAAGGATGTTCCAGGCAGGGGGAACCGCGTGACCAAAATCAGAGCATGATGAAAGTAGATGACGTGTGCTAAGGATCAGAGGACTTTGGGGACTTCCCTGGCGGTCCAGTGGTTAGGGACTCGGCGGTTTTATTTCCGAGGGCGCGGAGTTCGAACCCTAGTTGGGGGACTAAGATCCCGCAAGCCCCACGGCGAAGCCAAAAAAAGAATCAGAGGAGTTTGGAGGGATTGAACCGCAGTGCGGTGAGGTGAGTGGAGGTGAGAGGTGGGGCCTGATAAGAGGACCTTTGCTTGCTAAGGTCTCTATCCTGATGGCTGATGGGGGCCACTGCAGGTCGTTAAACAGTAGGCTAGTGTGGTCAGAGCTGTGTTTTAGAAGGATCCCTCTAGCAGCCACAGCTGTGGAGGGTGGATTCGAGATGGGAGATGTGGAAGGCAGTTAGACCCATGGTTCTCAAAATATGGCCTCTGTTAAAAATACAGATTTCCAGGCTCCACTCCCAGAGGTGCAGGTTCAATATGGGGCGCTGGGAGGGCTCAGGAATTGGTACATCAGTAGCCCAGTGACTCTGATGCATCTAAGAGTTGTACCTTGAGAAACATCAAGATAGGACATTACAAAAAAAAAAAAAAAAAAGGGCTTCCCTGGTGGCGCAGTGGTTGAGAGTCTGCCTGCCGATGCAGGGGACACGGGTTCGTGCCCCAGTCTGGGAAGATCCCACATGCCGCGGAGCAGCTGGGCCCGTGAGCCATGGCCGCTGAGCCTGCGCGTCCGGAGCCTGTGCTCCGCGACGGGAGAGGCCACAACAGTGAGAGGCTCGTGTACCACCAAAAAAAAAAAAAAAAGATAGGACATTACTGCTTTTAAAAGTCTAAGTGAGACTTTTGTGATGAGACAGTCTGTATCTTGACTGGTTGTAGTCATATGAATCTACACATGCAATAAAATTGCACAGAACTAAATGCATGTGCTCACACACACACACACACACACTGAGTGCACAAACTGGTAAAACCTGAAGAAGGTGGGCTATATCAATGGCAATTTCCTGGTTGTGATATTGTACTATAGATGTTACCATTGGGGGAAAACAGGTGAATGATATACAGGATCTCTCTGTATTGGGTTTTTTAAAAAATATTTTTTTATTTTTTTATTTGGCTGCGCCGGGCCTTAGTTGCAGCTTGCGGGATCTTCATTGCAGCATGTGGGATCTTTTAGTTGCAGCATGTGGGATCTTTTAGTTGCAGCATGTGGGATCTTTTAGTTGTAGCATACGATCTCTTTGTTGTGTCATGTGGGATCTAGTTCCCTGACCAGGGATTGAACCTGGGCCCCCTGCATTGGGAGCACAGAGCCTTAATCACTGGGCCACCAGGGAAGTCCCTTTGTATTGTTTCTAGTTCACATAACTGCATGTGAATATACAATTATCACAAAATAAAAAGTTTAAAAAGATATTTAGGCGAGAGAACCAGGCCTGACCTTGAGCCCTGAGGGATGAAGCCTGGGAAAGGCAGGGGGGAGTCAAAGGAGGAGCCGGGAGTCATTAGATGGAGAAAGGTACTTATTCACCCCCCACGCCCCCCACCCCGTCATTCTGGGAGGCTCAAGTCAAAGTGTGCTTGTGTCTGTGTGTGCATGGAGAGGGCAGAGAAGAAACAATTTAAATACTGAATTATGCCTACAGGGACCAAGAGCCTGGAGGAATAAGATCTTTGGTTTTAGTTTACATACATTAAAGCTTTTACTCTTTGTGATGTGCAGTTCTCCTGGTTTTGACATATGCAGACAACTGTGCATCTGCTACCCCAGGACCATACAGGACAGTCTCATCACCCTAAAGATTGGCTGGAGCATCCCCTTTGTAATCAACTTCGCCCCCTCCGCCAGCCCAGGCAACCACTGATGCGGAATTGAATTCTTAAATGTAAATTGAATTCTAAAAAGTAAAAATGTGGGGGAAGACATTGTAAGCAGATGGAACACCAAGACCAAAGGATTCAAGACTGTTTTTAAAAACCAATAATCCAAAACTTCCTGCCACAGTGCCTCAAAAATTTACATGGAAAACAGTAGGTGGTCTGCAAATAAATGTTGGCTGGTTGGCTGGTTGGTTGAATAAATGAACTGTATGGTCTTGATCAAGTCACCTAACATCTCTAAGCCTCAGCTTCCTCATCTATAAATTGGGGGTAACCCAACTCAGGGTTTACTCATTCATTCAACAAACATTTTTGAGTTCCTACTGTGTGCCTGGTACTGTGCTAGCCGTTAGGGAAATAGCAGCAAACAAAACAGACGAGGGTTCCTGCCCCCATGTTGCTTATATTCGAGGAAGGAGACAACTATAAAGAAATGATAGAGATCATTAGAAGAATATGAGTATTGTGGGAAAATGGAGCAGGATAAGGGAGATGGGAGTGTAGTGGGGGACTTGCTCTTTCAAACAGGGTGATGATGGGAATTGGCCTGGCTAGGAGCAGTTGAGCCAATCTTGAAGGGGTAGGGAGGCAAACGGGGTAGACGTCTGGGCAAGACTGCTTCAGACAGAGGTGGGATATGCCCTGTGGGCTCCGGAAGAGCCAGGAGGCCAGCAGGGCTGGAGGGAGTGAGCGGGGAGACTGGAGAGACAAGAGGTCGGACAAGCAGCAAAGGTCAGATAACCTAGAATCTTGTAGGCCATGGCTTTTTCTTTTTAAAAAAAAAATAAATTTATTTATTTATTTATGTCTGCATTGGGTCTTCGTTGCTGCACGCGGGCTTTCTTTTTAGTTGCAATGAGCAGGGGCTACTCTTCCTTACGGTGCCCAGGCCTCTCATTAAGGTGGCTTCTCTTGGCATGCTGGCTTCAGTAGTTGTGGCTTGCAGGCTCAGTAGTTGTGGCTTGCGGGCTCTAGAGCACAGGCTCAGTAGTTGTGGCTCATGGGCTTAGTTGCTCCGCGGCATGTGGGATCTTCCCGGACCAGGGCTCGAACCCATGTCCCCTGCATTGGCAGGCGGAGTCTTAACCACTGTGCCACCAGGGAAGCCTGGCCATGGCTTTTTTATTCCTAGTGAAAACAGAAGTCATCTCAGAGGATTTTGTGAGCCAAGGAATTACATGATCTGACGTAGGTTGTTGTGATGGCTTTAAATTAGTATATTAAATATTAAAATGAGTATTAACTATTTAAAAGGGCCTGGCACAGAGCCTGGAACATGGCTTGTGCATCTTCTGTTTGAATGTCCATAATGGCGGCATTCACTGAGGTGCGGGCAGGAGTGTGTGGGTAGGGAGGGTACAGGCCCTTGCAAGTCGCGGACGCCCTCTCCTGGAGGAGCCTGCACTAGCTGTGACACTGGAAGCCCTCAGGCCCTAACCAGGGCCCTCACCCAGAGCAGCTGGCTGCAAGGCGCTCATATGTCCCTCAGAATGGCCCCACAGTGCCCTGTGGCCTGGCACCAAGCTGGTGTGTACTGCCAGTCTGCCCTGCCTTGCAATCACAAGCCTGTGGTGTCATGGAAAGAAATCCGTGCTCTGGAGGCCAAGGAGCAGGGGCCCCAGTACTCCTCTGCCAATGATACGCTGTGTGACCTTGACAGCTCACCCCACCTCTCTGGGCCATGGGGAGTTTCCTCCAAGTCACAATGATGCACCATGTGCTTGGCACATGGTAAAAGCACACTGTTTGTTGAATCAGTGAATGAAGTGGGGACCATCAGCCTTTCTGATAAATACTTAATTTAGAGAAAAGTAAATAAAAGGGCTCAGTGGGTATTCACTCAACAAGTATTTAAATATTTGATGGGCACCTTCTCTGGATCAGGCCCTTTTCCAGGCACCAGGAATGTAGAAGTGAATAAAATGAATGAAAATCTTGCCCTTGGGTAGCTGACATTTTAGGTGTTGAATTAAAGGTCTATGATATATTTGCATATGTGTCCTGGTCAGGCTTGTGGTCAGAGGAGGAATGAGGGAGGCGGTGAATGGGTGGAATGATTTGTCTCCAGGGAGAGGGGTTGCAGGGTAGCCAGAGTGGACAGACAGGGTAGGAAAGTACCCACTGACACCTCAGTTCTTGGCTTAGGGACCTATTTGCCTCCACAATCCTTCCCACTCCACCTCCTCAAGTGGGGCCTGAGTTGGTCTGGAACTGGTCCCCCCGGTCCAGTGCGAAGCTGGTTAGCGCTCTCTGAGCCCTCTCATTTCTCAGTATTCAGAGTCTTTTTTTTGTTTTTTAATCTCTGAGTAGAGTGATTTTGGTTTTCTTTTAATAAATTTTGTATTTCCTAGATTTTCTAAGAAGAGTTTGCAATATTCTGATTACAGATTTAAAAATAATCATGCTGGTATTGCATTTTTATTTGTTTTCTCATGGAGTTTCACATTTTTTTAACAACACATGTAACAACTGGGTTCTGTTCCATAAGAACTGTATTACCTATTTCACTCTGAGCTGCTAGAGGGCAGGGTGTATTTTATTTAGCTTAACTTTCCTCCACAGTACTTTAGAAAACAGTCTATATGCTCAAAAAATACTGAATCAAACACATATTAAGACCTCATCTGTTACTCTCTATTTATACGGTTGTACTGTACAATTAAACAAACATCATGCCGCATTAAACCTTTTGTTGCTTGTATTCAAAAGTAAAAATAGGGCTTCCCTGGTGGCGCAGTGGTTGAGAGTCCACCTGCCGATGCAGGGGACACAGGTTCGTGCCCCGGTCCGGGAAGATCCCGCATGCCGCGGAGCAGCTAGGCCCGTGAGCCATGGCCGCTGAGCCTGTGCGTCCGGAGCCTGTGCTCCGCGACGGGAGAGGCCGCAACAGTGAGAGCCCCGCATACCGCAAAAAAAAAATAAAAAAGTAAAAATAAAATACTTCCAACTGCATGATTTCTGGTTTAGTCACACACCCCACTGTCTTCTGGTTAGGCTCAGGAGGGCAGAAGGTCCAGAGGTGCTGTGGGTAGGGTACAGAGGAGCAGAAGACAGGACCGAGGGCTCAACCCCACCTCATATGCTCCCACTGGAGCACCACTACTTTGACCTTCTAACTCCCTTCCCCTTCCCCCATGACTCATGTCTGAAGGAGGTAAAACGCAGCAATGCCAAGGGTGAATGAACACCTGGTGGTTGCAGAGTCTTGAAGGAGGAGATGCCAGTGTCCCAAGGAGCAGGGAGAGGTTTTGTCACAGCGGTGATGGGGTGCATGTGTGGGCACGGGGTGAGGGCACACTGAAGGTCTGGTGTATGTGTATGACCACATGAGACCCAGACCCTTTTTGGTTTATTTTTGTCCATTCTCTGGGAGCCCCACATCAGTCTCCTCTGCCCTAGATTCCCGGGTCACTGCTCAGCTCCTAAGGAGAAAGACAAAGCAGAGGGCTTAGAATCTCCAGACTCTCCAGTCCCAGGAAGGCTCTGCTCAGAGAATGCTTTCCCCTGGGCCTCCCCTCTTCTCTGAGGACAGGTGGATAGCCGTCACAGGGGCAGATGTGTGCCAAGAAGGAAGGACTTTCTGACCTTCAGAGCTGTCCCAGCTAGAAGGGGCTACCGAGAAGGCACTGTGTTCTCGGACCCAGAGACATTCAAGCAGAGCCTGAGGACTGCTCATCAAGGTGTGGGACAAGGCTGGGGAGGGGATTTCCACATTGTAGAGGTCATTGCTTGGGGGACTCTGAGGTCCGGATCTGAGAGTCTAAAAGTCCTACACTCTCTCCTTCTTAGTGACCAGTCTGCACATAAGCTTTTTTTTTTTTTAAAGATTTAATTTTATTTATTTTTGGCTGCGTTGGGTCTTCATTGCTGCGCGCGGGCTTTCTCTAGATGTGGCGAGCCGGGGCTACTCTTCTTTGTGGTGCGCAGGCTTCTCCTTGTGGTGGCTTCTCTTGTTGCAGAGCACGGGCTCTAGGCACACGGGCTTCAGTAGTTGTGGCTCACGGGTTTAGTTGCTCTGCGGCATGTGGGATCTTTCCAGACCAGGGATCGAACCCGTGTCCCCTGCATTGGCAGGCGGATTCTTATCCACTGCGCCACCAGCGAAGTCCCTGCACCTAAGCCTTTTATGGGAAGGCAGGGATGACTCTAAGACCTTCTCTGACCTCTGTGTCCCTTTATCCTTTGTGGGGTAGGTGAGCGCATGGAACTCATTCAGGGGAAAGAAGAAAGAAGTGAGAGGCTCCGGAGATTACTCACAGATACACACACACCACCACTTATCCACTCGGGCCCACCTCACCCAGGTGTTTCTCTCACAGGGAGACTAGCTCTGATTCCAGCGCCCCCAACAAGCTCGAGGTTAAGAAGCCCCTCACCCGTCCCTCCTCCTTGATCGCACTGTGCAGACACAGAAAATGCTACTTCTAATTTCATTTGGGGTTCCACCACCAGTTGATTGGGGGCATTCTGGGGCCTGCAGGGCTCACTCCGTTGGAGAATTGGGGGGAAAGAAAGGGACATTAATCACCAGTGACGGGTGTGGACATGGGGTATAGCCCCAGATGCTCCCAGGGCAAGGTGAAGGATAGCATACGTCAAAGAAGGGGTCCTTCCTGGAGGGAGGGACCACACAAGCTAGAGGGGGAGCCTGGCAACTCGTGAGCCAAGGCCACACCCAAGGAGGGGGAGAAAGTGCCACCAGAAAGGCTTTGGAAGCTTCTGGAAAAAGCCAGTTAGGAATGGCACACTAGGGACTTTAAGAGTAAAACCCCATTAGAGTTATTTCACCTACAGACCATCCCAATTTATCATGTTTGTGATCTCTACCCTCTTCTCACCTCTAAAGTGTAATCCCTTAAATCTGAGGAGTGGCTGGAAGGCTGAGACCTATGTGGATCCATCAAGCTTCCTAAATCTCTGGTCCACCTGGAATTTATTTTTTGGAAGGAGTGAAAAGACAGACTGCTTTCACTCCTGCTCTTGCCCATGGCTACCCAAATGCCCCCACGCCCTATATTGAATAATTAAGGTTTCCCCACAGAAACCTTTAACGTACCTGTGTTAATGTTTCACTCCATGATTTCCTTTTTTTTTAATATGTCCTACCTTCCCCTCCCATCTTCCCAAATTTCCCTTTGGTATTTTAATTGAGATTGTATTGCATTGAAATTATAAATTAACATAGGATGACTTGACATCACATCTTTAGAGTGTCGAGTCTTCTTCTCCAAGAACAAGACAGAGCTTTCTATTTTTCTTAATATTGTTATTTTTCCTGAATCTGGCTTTGAGCTTAAAAGATGCAGGTTTAGTGGGAAGAAAGTGTAAGTTTCTTTAGGAAAGGGACCGAGGGAGCCCTACTTCAGAGCCAGTCTGTGGGGTCAGTCCTGGAACTGGGGCCTAACGAGAGGTATCTGTGATTCCCCAACCAAAGCCCCCTGCCCAGCCCCCTCCCCCATATGCTACACACATACAGCAAGGCTGGGAGGCTCTGGGGACAGAAGGGGTGACAGGCCCCGGGGGACAGTCTAGCTGGGCAGGAAGGCTGCACACAGTCCATCTCATGAGGTGGTGCGACGGGGCCCTGGGGCTCCCCAGAGGAGACCTGGCAGTCAAGACAGCAGAGACCATGCTAGGCTTGTGCTTATCTTTTTATTGTTTCTGTCCAGAGCCTCTGCAGCAGGGGAGGGGGAGGCACAGGGAAGTGGGCACCCCGGCCACCTGCCTGAGACCGCTCTCTGCCTCTCTCCTCTCCTCTCTAGCATCTCGCCCACCCTCTCTCCTTCTGAATCTCCTGCTCCCACATCTGGCACCTTCGGGGGTTCCCTCTTGCAGCCCCTGCTTTCTAAGCCCACCCTGGGAAAGGAATGGGCCCTGGGGTCAGTCTCAAGCCCCACGGTCTCCGCAGAGGGCTGTGTCCCTAGTCACCTGCCCGGCTTCCTGAGGATGCAGCCCTTTCTGACTCAGGCCGGGGAGGGGGGGTGGGCGAGGTCCATGGGGCTTGAGCCTGACCCTGCGGGGTCCCTACACCCTGCGCTGGAGTCCTCTCCAAAGCCAGAGGCTAGAGCCTGAGGTCACAGATGTGGGAGGGGCAGGGTCACTGCTGTGCCTTGTCTCCATCCCGGCTCTGCCCAGCACACTACAAGGGCAGCTGAGGGCCAGGCTCACTCACTTCCAACATCCACACCTCATACAGCAGGGGGCTCCCTGTGCCTGGGAGGGTTCGGCCACGTCCCCTGTGGGGGAGGGCTGGTCGGTGAGCAGGGGTCAGAGGCTGTGAGGGGAGCGCTGTGTCTGGGTGTGCTGCCCTGGGATAGAAGGAGGTTGGCTTTAGGAGGCAGTGAGGACAGGGGTGAGGACGGTCTCTGATGGCAGAGGGGTCTCTGGCTTTAGAGCACCTCGTGTTGCTGCTGTGTGGCCTCACTGACGACCTGGAGAGGAAGAGAAACCCAGTCTAACCCAGTGCTGGCCAGAGAACGGAGCCATGGCCCCGGGCCACCTCCACCCCAGCACAGCAGGATCCCCTCTGCCCCCAGGCAGGAGCCTGAACCAGCACAGCTGGTGGAAAGCACCTGGCTGACAGCCCCCCGGAAACACCCCAGAGGCCCCCGCCAAGGGTAAAGGGGACTAGGCAGACCACTTACCTCCCCATCCCGGGTCTCAATGGTCTTGATCATCACTGTCTTCTTGGTATGGACCTCAGAACCCCTTTGCTCGGGGCTTGTTTCTATAACAGATCCATCCACATACTCAGCCTGACCAAGGCCACACCTGGGCTCTTCCTGTGGCTGGGAGTCCTTCCCTGGTCCCACTGGGCAGAGCCCGGAAGACGCCCAATCCCTCAAGATGGGTCTGTTACTTTTTCAGCAAAATGTCCTCACCTGTCCTTAAGCCCAGCACCCAACAGGTGGCTCTGCAGACCCAGGGACCTGTCCCAGGGCTGGGATAAGGTCAGGAGCCAACAGATATGCTCCGGGTGCAGTGGGTTCAGGGCGGCAAGGGATCCCCGAGGCCCAGGCCGCCCAGCATTCCCACACCCCCACCCCCCAACACACACACCTCCTCGCTCCCTCTACACCCCTGGCTGCAGGACAGCCCTGCATGAATTTGTACCCTGACGGGACCCCAAAGCCCAGAACCAAGATACTCTTTTGGGGGACCTCATGGTACCCAGCCCCCTTAAGACTCCAGGTGAGCAGTTTGATGTCTTAATGAAAGAGAGATGGAGAGGAGTCAGTCACTGGTTCACGGTGCCCTTGGCCAGTCACTTGTCCCTCTGTGCCTCAGTTTCCCCACTGTTAAATGGTAACGATGGTACTTTCCCTATAATGGCCCAGAATTATTGGCTTGTAAAAGCATTGAGCGATTTTAAATGCAAGGCTCACACTTGGTGTCTGGATAAACTACTAACTGAAAAGAGATGTTCTGAGTTTTATGGGAAGGGTCAAATTTAGGTCCTTGGTATTATGAGTTTGGTGTTGGTGAATCTCCTTAGCAGGCAACCAGCATGTGATGAACATTGTAACTCGGTGAAGCACAGCGTGTATTTTTTCCTGATGAAAATGAACATCGAATATATAAAAGGTTTGATCTAGGAAAGGCGAAGCTGCCAAGGACTCCAGCTTGCTTTCCTAATGTATTATTATAGCATGTTTTTCTGCTCTCTGGGGTTTGGAAACCACTCGATCTGCATATTACTAACATCAGAATGGCAGAATGCCCTAGGAGTTCGTTCTTTTAATTGTTTGGCTTTGCTAAGGTTTGGCTTCATTTTTTAAAACATGCACCCAACGTCTTGCTCCAGCAAACTGGAGGTGTTCAACAAGCAGCTGGGGGTGGGGGCGGGGGGGGGCGGGGGGGGAGTGCTTGGCAACTTGCCAAACAGACAGTGAGTGGTGGGTGCCTTGTAACCCAGGATATATGGTTCTAGATGCTCCTGATGCCTGGTCCCCAAGGACACCCCTGGTACCTTGGAGTTTGGGCATATTAGGAAACAGAAACTAGTGGCCATTCAATACTCCCAGAAGGTGCAGGGGACATGGTCATGCAATACAATACCATGAAATAAAATAAAATTAAAAGCTCCCTCTGTTAGAAGGCGCCTCTACCTAAACTCCCCCGTCCTCCTGTAGCAGCCCCCTTTCTCTTCCCCAGACCGCAGCCCTGTCCCTACGGTTCTATCCTCCCCTCCTGGCTGGCCTTGGGCAGTGCCCACACTGGACTCCTATCCCCTGCCACCCCAGCCTCCACTTGCCAACATACACTCACCTCGGAAGTTGAGGGCAGAGAAGGTCTGGTTAGGGAGGTTGATCCTGAAAGGGGAGAGAACAAGCCCCCAAAGGGTTAGGACCCTCCATCTCTCTCTGTGACCACCCCTCAAAGCTTGCCCTGGTCCTCTGTAAACACCATCCTCAGCTGTTCCAGTTCCACTGACTTCAACACTGCTCGGGGCATGGGGCCAAAGGCCAACTCCAGCTGTCCCAGGAACTGTCCCTTCTGGAAGGATCACCCATTCCATCTCTGACCTGCTGGTGTGACACCAGAACCCCCAACCCCACTGCACCCTCCATTGCACCAGGATTTGCTTCTTGCCCTCGGCATTGCAGGGTGTATCAACGGCAGCTGTGGGTGACATCCACTGTGTGTGCCCACCCTCCAGGCAGGCTGGGAACCTCTGGCCCATTCATCTGAGGGCAAGTCCCAGGAGCTGCCACCCCCATTTATGCCTAGTGCAGATGTTATTCTACAATATCTGAAATCTTTCTTTGTATAAATCTGTATCTAAATACGTCTGCTGATCTTTTTAAACTTCAGATTTTATCATTTTTGTGAGTATCAATGGGCATCATTTTGTTGAGTAATTGACCTGTTATTAATTGATGATAAGTTTACATAGTGAAGGGGCTTCCTTGGTGGCGCAGTGGTTAAGAATCCGCCTGCCAATGCAAGGGACACGGGCTCGAGCCCTGGTCTGGGAAGATCCCACATGCCATGGAGCAACTAAGCCCGTGCACCACAACTACTGAGCCTGCGTGCCACAACTACTGAGCCCACATGCCACAACTACTGAAGCCCGTGCGCCTACAGCCTGTGTTCCACAACAAGAGTAGCCACCACAATGAGAAGCCCACGCACCACAACGAAGAGTAACCCCCGCTCGCCGCAACTACAGCGGCAATGAAGAACCCCCGCTCGCCCACACGCAGCAATGAAGAACCAACGCAGCCAAAAATAAATAAAATAAATAAATAAAATAAATTTATATTTATGTGAGTTTTGATCAGTGTCTACAAACATGTAACCACCAGTCTAAATCAAGATATAGAACATTTCCATCAATCAAGAAGTTTCCCTCGTGTCCCTTTCTGGTTGTAGGTTGTTTTCTGTGTCTAGAGGTGATTTGCTCTGAGAATATCATTGTGTCTTTTCCTATGAGCATATGTGTGCGTATACATGTGCATGTGTGTGTGTGTGCACCCTCTGAGCACGAGTCTCTGCACCTTCTCTCTTAGCCTATCGTGTCCAAGCCCCTCTGTCTCTATTTGTCTCTATCTGGCTCCTCCCTTTCCTTCCTCATCATTCCCCCCGTGCTTCCGTCTCTCTCTTGACCGGCAGTAATGGTTTATTACTGGTTGCTGAGTATGGTTTTATGCTGCTGGTTCTTAATTCTGAAGATGGATGTGGGAATACTTATACTTCTCTTTTTATAAAAGCTATTAATTAAATCACTTTTTACCCAGGTGGCCTTGGTTAATTCTCTGCAATTAGCAGAGTGGTGGACTCGTATAATATTGTTTCCAGATCTCGTGAAGGTGATCCCGAGCCCCGCTTCAGGGCAGGAATGGGCCCCCAGCACCCCCCAGGAGCCCACGGCCAGCCCCTGCCTTGCCCCTCACCGGCTCTCCTCGCCCTCCAGCAGCTTCCGGTAGGTGGCAATCTCCACATCCAAGGCCATCTTGACATTGAGCAGGTCCTGGTACTCGCGCAGGTGGCGGGCCATCTCATCCTTGAGGTGTCGGATCTCCTCCTCCAGGCGTGCGATGTTGTCCTGGTAGCCTCCGGCCTCACTAGCAAAGCGTTCCTCCAGCTCCCGCATCTGCCTCATTAGGGAGTCGTTCTGCAGGGGAGGGGCGCCCGGGTCAAGGACAGGCTGCAGTGGGGCGGGGTGGGGGGGGACACTCGGGGCCCAGGATGGAGAGAGGCACAGCCTCGGGGCTGGGAGGCAACCCCAGATGGCCAAGTCTAGGGCTTGTCAAACTCTTCTGAGCCAGGGAACTATGAACTCAAATGAAGTCTCATGTGGAAACTCAGAGAACAGAACTGATACAAGGGAGCATGACTGTTCGGCCTCCTCGCCTCCATGCAGGAGTCCCATGATTCCTGAGAGCCCCATTGGGAATCCACCTATCTTTTTTATCCCTGTGGTAGATTTGAGCAGACAGAGACTCTGTGATGGGCCCGAGGTCACAGAGTGTGAGCTGCAGACAGGAAGGGCTAGACCAGGCAAGGTGGGCAGGGACTCACAGTGCCCTTGAGGGCGTCGATCTCGCACGTGTAGGACTGGATCTGGTGGCGATACTCCATCATCTCCTGTTTGGCCTGGCGTAGCGCATCATTGTTCTTGTTGGCTGCCTGGGTCAGGTCAGACACCTAAGGGCGAAGAGAGGGTCCCTGAGATGACCCGGACACAGGTAGGGGTGGGCAAGGGAGCATGGAGACCCCAGGATCACCCTCCTCCCCAAAGATGGAGCCATAGGAAGTACCTCCAAACTGGGATTGAGGGGGCCAGAGGGGCCAGAGTCCCACCTTTGACTTGTACCACTCCTCAGCTTCCGAGATGTTCTTAGCCGCGATGGTCTCATACTGAGCCCGGATGTCCCTGAGGGCAGCCGTGAGGTCTGGCTTGGACATGTCCACCTCCACCTGGACCTGCTGTTCCTGAAGCTGGGCTTGCAGCTCACGGATTTCCTGCAGGGTACAGCTGGGCTTCAGTCCCCGACCAGGCCCCACACGTATCCTCACACCCCCATTCCCGGAGCCCAGCACCTGCCCTCCCCTTCCAGCTGCTTTCACAAGGGCATACCTCTTCGTGCACTTTCTTAAGGAACGCAATTTCCTCGTTGAGAGATTCGATCCTGCGCTCCAGGTCAATTCGAGCTAGAGTGGCTGCATCCACATCCTGGTGAAGGTCAAGTGAGAAGGAGAGGGTCACTGATCACCCGGTCAGGGCAGAGGGAGACCAGGGGCGACACAGAGGGGACAGAAGGGGTACGGCTGCTGGGGGACCAAAGAGGGCTCACCGCTCGGAAGGCAGCCAAATTGTTCTCCGCTTCTTCTTTCAGCTGAATTTCCTCTTGCATCCTGGCAGAGACAGGCAGGAGGACAGACAGTTGGTGGGCATAAAACTGGCAGTGGAGAAGACTGACTGGGGGCTGCCCAGGGAGTGGGCTCAGGACAGAGAAAGGAGGCCTGGCTGCTGGATAGAGACAGGAGGCCCCGCCCACACAGGGAGGGAACAGGAAGTGGCCCAATCTCTGCCCTGGAGCCACACCCTGGAAATCTATGTCCCCACCAGACTGTGACCTCCCTGGGATTAAGAACCATGTCTATTTTTTTGTGTTTGTTTTTAATATTTATTTATTTATTTATTTTTGGCTGCGTTGGGTCTTTGTTGCTGCACACGGGCTTTCTCTAGTTGCAGGGGCTACTCTTCGTTGTGGTGCACGGGCCTCTCATTGCGGTGGCTGCTTCTCTTGTTGCGGGTTTCAGTAGTTGTGGCTCGCGGGCTCTAGAGCGCAGGCTCAGTAGTTGTGGCGCACAGGCCCAGTTGCTCCGCGGCATGTGGGATCTTCCCGGACCAGGGCTCGAACCCCTGTCCCCTGCACTGGCAGGCAGACTCCCAACCTCTGTGCCACCAGGGAGGTCCAAGAACCATGTCTATTTTATCCACCTCTGCGTTCCCAGGCCCCAGGCCCAGCCTGGCCCACGCAGGTGCTCATTTAACATTTGTGACCTGGGTAGTGGGCCAGTGACTTGGCTCACTACATTTGCTGCCTGTACATACTGGGAGCCTGGTGGAGCCCACCATCTGGTCCTCCAAGCTTTCTGAGGGCTGCGGTCCCCACCCACTCTCCGCTTTCCTCTAGCTTATCGCTCCCTCCTGGAAAGCTTCAGCCGGGCCCAGGGGCCAAGATGCCCTCTCTACCCCCATCCGCAGGGCCTAATCACAGATGAGCTGAGAGCTACTGCTGGCCCCAGATTTCCTTGTCTCCTACCAACCTCCCCTCTCCCTCTGACTGCACATGGGCCTCCTTTCTCCATCCATGTGCCTGCCCAACCCCCAGCAACTTAAGATGCTTTTTTAGGAAGCACCTGGTCTCCCAAGGTCTCCCGTTTCCACCCCATGATGTCCCCAAGAAAATTCCTTGTTTGCAGACTGCGGGCACAGGGGAGAGACCTGGCGTCCCTCTCCCCTCCTGGGGGGACACAGGTAGACGGCCCTCTCCCTGGGTACATACGACAGGGTGCTGACAGCTGGACCCAGCCCCAGGCCTAGCCTCCCGCGCCCAGCCCATGGAGAGGGGGGTTCTGGGAGCGCTGGGTCCTCACTTGGCCTTGAGCCGCTGCAGGTCGTCCAGCAGGTTGTCCCGCTCGACGTCGACGCGGGCGCGCTGGTTGGTGAGCACCTCCACCTGGCGCCGCAGCTCGCGCAGCTCCTCCTCGTAGATCTCGGCCACCCGCGTCGGCTCCCGGCCCTTGAGCCGGTTCACCTCGGCAGCGAGCGCCGCGTTCTGCTGCTCCAGGAAGCGCACCTTCTCTATGTAGTTGGCGAAGCGATCGTTGAGCTCCTGAAGCTCCACTTTCTCGTTGGTGCGCGTGGTCAGGAACTCCTGGTTCACGGCGTCGGCCAGCGAAAAGTCCAGCAGCTCGCCCGCGCCGTAGGAGGAGGGCGCGCGGGGTGCCCCCAGCCGGCTGGCCCGCAGCGACCCCAGGCCCCCGGCCCCGCCCGACGTGCGCGACACCTGGTACACGCGGGATGTCACCGAGCTCGAGGAGCCCTTGGTGCCGAAGCCCGCACGCGGGAACACCGGCGAGCTCAGCGGGGAGCCGAGCGGGAAGCCCGGGACCCCGCCGAAGGTGCGGCGGTAGGAGGACACGCGCTGGCTGGACGAGTAGGCCTGGCTCATGGTGGCGGCGAGGGCGAGGCTGGGCTGCGCTGCGCGGAGGAGGAAGCGGTGGGCGGCCGGCCGGAGAGTGGCTGCGGCGAGGGGAGACAGGGCCCCAGGCCGTCGGCACTATTTGTATGCGTCCTGACATCAGCCCCCGCCGCCCCTCCCCTGACAGCTGCAGGATCCCGCTGTCCTGCCAGGAAAGGACGGCCTCTGGCGTGGGGGCAGGGAGGCCAGCTCCCCCGCAAGAAGCCTTCGCCCCTCAGCCGGCGGGTGGGGGCCCCCTGAGGGGCGTGGGAGAGGCTGGTGGACCTAGGGGGGCAGAAGATGGGCAGGCCTGCCAATCGCCTCACCCAGGGCTCAAGCATGTCTGGAGCCCCCAGGTAGGCCCGCCTGCCTGCGGGCAGGGGAGAGAGCAGGGGAGAGGCTTCCATGTAGTTTGAGGGGCTCCTTTTTGCTGCAAGCAGACACTTTGGGTCATTTCCTGAAGGGACAAGGCCTATTTCCAAGAAAGGCTCCAAATCACCTTTTTTTCTAAAGAGTCTCTGAAAGTGGCGAACATTTAGGAGGGCTCAGGCAAAGACCCCGAGCCCACTAGCCAGGCCTAGAGGCGGAGGGTCTCTAGACAGGCAGGGAGGATGGGGGGGACCAGCCAGGGGCACTCAGCCATCCCTGCCAGAGCCCGCCTGCTCAGGTGTGTCCACTAGCCCCTGAGTTCCAGCTCCCAGCCTCAGTTTCCCTCAGAACTAGTGAAGGCCCTTTTCCTCCCCACTCCAGGTGAGGGCAGGGCCTCAAGTTTATAAACAACAGGGTGACTTCCAGAAAGGGCCTGGTAGGCTCTCAGTTTCCAATTATAACAATTATAACATAACTGTACACTCTCAACCCCGCACCACCAGCTTCGCCTGCCTTCTGCCCGCCTTGAGCCCTCCCCCACCCCCTCTCTGATTCATCCCCCTCCTCACACCACCCACGCCCACGCCCACACACACCAGGGGTTTGTGTTTTGTCAGGAGCCTCATGTCAACCCAGCCATCTCCCTGGCAGCAACAGCTGCCAACCCCAAATACCAGAGTTGGTATTTATAGAGGAGAATATATCAGTCCGGGAAACAAGTGCACAGGAGAGGAGCTCTGGGGGGTGGGGGCCAAGTACTTGAGGAGACAAGGGTGTCAGATGGCAGAGCAAGGCTTGGGGTGATGAGCCCCAATCACTTCCCACCCCCATAATGCTCCAAGCCCCCAGCAAGAATGGAGCCCTGCAGAGGGCTTGTCCATTGCTTCACAGGCCTCCTCCTTAGTACAAGGCACTGGCTGACCCCTAAGGACATCCCTATTTCTCCATGAATGCTGGCTGTCTCTCTGTACCTCCACCTGGCACTCTACAGGCCTCTTTCAGGCCTGACCCTTTTGGAAGGCAAAGCTCGAAAATAGAGGACTGGTCTTACCCTAGCTCTGCCATTACCAGCAGATGTAATTACAAGCAGGCAGGTCCTTCACTTCTCTGTGTCCTCAACTATAAAGTGGGGATGGTCAGCCTGGCTGTGTCTATTGTCTAGGGCTTTGAAGAGGCTCAGGTAACAATATGCAGATAATAACACCTTATGTATTCTGAGCACCCATTGTGTGCCACTCCGCTAAGCACTCCCCACCCATGATCCCCAATTCTCTGACAACCCTATGAGGTAGGAAGTAGTACCAGTCCCATTTTATAGCTCAGGAGGCTGAGGCAGTCTGACCCCAGAGTGGGTGTGAATGTGCCAGGTGAACTGCAAAGGGCTTTGTTGCTGCTGTATTTGCAAAGCCCTTTCACATTCAGTTTCTAATTTTTATCCTAGAGACTTGCTTATGAGGTGGGTGGGGAGTTCCAGGTATTCTTATCCAGCCTTCGAGTCGGTGCAAGCTGCTGTGTTCTGGTTATTTTTGTGTCTCGTCTCCCAAACTAGACTGTAGGCTCCTGGAGAATTTTGGAGATCATATGAATCCTTAGCACATCCCAGGCAGCACTGTCCTTGTTTTAGTTCAAAGTAGACTGCAAGCTTTCTTTCCCATCCCCTTATTTTGCTACACACACACACACACACACACACACACACACACACACACACCATGAGTGGACAGGTGACTCAGCTCCCAGTCAGTCTTATAACTGCATCCCTCTGACTGCAGTGATTGGCTCAAGGGGCAGGCCTGGACCTGAGCGGGGCCAATCAGAGACCTACCCTGGAATTTATAGATGGAACTGGAATTACTAAACTGGAACCTGTGGTAACCATGTTTCCTGCCCACCGGGGAGTTCTTTCTGGCACAGGAAGAAAGAGAGGTCAGCATGCCAGGAGAAACAGAGACACCTAGAGAGGAGGAGAATGCAGGGCTAGAGGTCCTAAATTCCAGTCCCTGGGGCCCTGGTTCTGCAGTTCTCCCCTCAATATTGTGAGCTTCCCCAGTGTCCTTCCTGGCTTTGGGGCCAATAAACTTTTCCTTTATTTTTCCTTGAGACACTTGGTATTGGCTACTGTCGCTTGTAACCAAAACAATCCTGGCTAATAGACTATAGGAGACCGTGCAACCATTTCCACAACACTAGGGAGGACAGAACCAATTTGGGACTCCTCTCTGTGAATAGTCTCCAGACCACAAAAGGAAATTGCCCTTCGGACCAGGCCAAGGCCTCACTTCCTTAGTAAAATGAGGCAGAAAACAAATAAATAAATTACGCCATCTATTCTCTAGTCAAAATCAACATTTACCAGACTTGGCTCTGAACCACTTGGAGCTGCTTCCAAAATTCGGTTCCACCCCTGAGGATCTGCTAGCATGGAGGGCAGCGAAACAACACTCTGAGGCTTGGAAGGCAGGTGAAAGAGGAGCATATTCCAAACCATGTTCTGAACCAGGCAGGGAGCACCACTGGCGTAAGAGTTTAGACTCCCCTGAGGACTGCTTAGAACTGGACTTCCTAAAAATAATGATAATTTATCTGGATGGGTAATGTACTTGGCACATAATTCAAGAGGTCCTATTCTGTGGGTTGCCTTTTCACTCTCTTGATAGTATCCTTTGATGCACAAAAGTTTTAAATTTTGATGAACTCCAGTTCTTTATTGCCTGTGCTTTTGGTGTCATATCCAAGAAATCACTGCCAGATCCAATGTGAAGAATGTCATCCCCTGTGTTTTCTTCTAAGAGCTTTACAGTTTTATGTCTTTGATCCATTATGAATTAATTTTCATATATAGTATAAGGTAAGGGTCCAACTTCATTCTTTTGCATGTGAATATCTAGTTTTCCCAACACCATTTGTGGAAAAGACTGTCCTTTCCCCCTTGTTGAAAACAATTTAGCCATATATGTGAAGATTTTTTTCTGGGCTCTCTATTCTTTTCCATTGACCTATATATCTGTCCTCACACCAGTACCACACTGTTTTGATTACTCTAGCTTTGTATCAAGTTTTGGAATCAGGACGTGTGAATCCTCCAACTTTGTTCTTTTTCAAGATGTTTTGGCTATGCAGGGTCCCTTGAGATTCCATATGAATTTTAGATAGAAGGAATTTTTCTATTTCTTCAAAAAACATTGGTGGGGTTTTGATAGGGATTGCATTGAATCTGCAGATCACTTTGGGTATTATTGACAGCTTAACAATATTAAGTCTTCTAATCAGTGAATACTGGATGTCTTTCAATTTTTTTGTGTCTTCTTTATTTCAGCAATATTTTGTAGCTTTCAATGTACAAATCTTACATCTCCTTGGTCATGTTTATTTCTAAGTATTTTATTCTTTTTGTTGCTATTGGAAATGAAGTTCATCATGAGGGGTTTTCCCTTTATTCTGTTAATGTGGTATATTATACTGATTGATTGTCATATGTTGAACCATCCCTGCATTCCAGGAAAAAAATCCCATGTCATCATGTGTATAATCCTTTTAATATGCTGTTGAATTTGGTTTGCTAATATTTTGTTGAGAATTTTAACATCAATATTTATAAGGAATATAGATCTGTAGCTTTATTTTCTTGTACGTCTTTGTCTGGCTTTGGTATCAGGCTAATGCTGACCTCATAGAATGAGTTAAGAAATATTCCTTCCTTTTCAAATTTTTAGAAGAGTTTGAGAAGGGTTGGTGTTAATTCTGAAATGTTTGGTAGAATTCACCAAGAGAGCTGTCTTGTCCTACTTTTATCCTTATTGGGAGGTATTGAGTCATTCTTCTTAATATCCTCATTTGTATTTATTTTCCTTTTTTTTTTTTTTTTTGGCCATGCCACATAGCATGCAGGATCTTAGTTCCCTGACCGGGGATGGAACCCATGGCCCCTGCAGTAGAAGCGCAAAGTCTTAACCACTGGACCGTCAGGGAAGTCCCTCCTCATTTGTATTTCACTGAATGGATTTACCATAATTTATTTGGCCAATTGGCCAATTTTTTATTGATAGACATTTATATTTTTTCCAGTCTTTTGTTATTATAAACAATGCTGCTATGAACATCCTTGGGACAAACTTTTGAACATATACATTTTGGTAAGGTGTCTAAAAAAAAAAAAAGTAGCACTCACATTATTCTATGGTCACACCTCTCACCTGAGCTAAATAATATTGGAAACGGGAAGGTCCACCAAGACAAACCATTTCACTCAGGGTTTGCCGGGAAAAGGGGACAATTTATAAATGTGTGTACATGGTATGGTCCCTTGTACAATGGGTGTTACCAATATATTTTGTTAAATCAATTATAGAAGGAAGTCAGTCTTGTTTGCTTGAAATCTTCCCAGATTACTCTGACCTTGGAGAATATTGGAAACTTAAGGTTGGAGGTAACTTCATAGGTCATGAGGGTGACCAATCCCACACCCCCACTTCTCAATTAAGGCTTAACTAGTTTCTGCTGTGACTCCAGCAAACACTGCTCTAGTTCGAACCCCTCTACTGCCTGGGAACTCCAGGCAGCCCATTCCATTCCACAAAGATTACTGGGTACCTAACAAGCCTCTGTTACAGGACAGCGGACAGCTTGGCTGTTAGAAAACATTTCCTTATATTTGAACCCAGGAGATGTCTCTGCTATGCCTCTTATTCCACCCTGGGAGCCAAACAGAGCAAGAAGAAACCGCTTTCAGAGATCCAGTCTTCAAATATTTGGGGGCAGTGCTCACGCCTTTTGGAGACTTTGCCTGTTTCACCATTCCCAATTTCTCTCCCTTCCCTGAACTAATTAACCAGCAAAACCCAAACTCATCATAGCCTCCAAGGCCCCACAGAACTGGCCCTGCCCATCTTGCCAACCTCAGCTCACTCACCTCTCCTTTGGGTTCACCTCACTTCAGCCACACAGCCTCTTTTCTGCTGGGTGACACTGCCAAGCTCTCCCTTGCCTTCCCCTGAGCTCAGTGACTAGAGGGCTGTGGAGGCCTGGGCAGATCTCTGAACCTCACAGAGGGCTCCCTAGAAGACAAGGGCTCTGGCTACCCAAAGGACCTCCCATAGATGGCATGGATAGGGGGCAGGTGGCTGTTATGGGTAGATCGCTGGGATGGGGACACTGACTTGGCCAGCACAGGGCATTTGGATCGAGGAAAAAACTGAAAGAGGTCAAAAAGGAAAGAACCAGAAGTAACTTTTCCACCTTGCCCTGTCAGGGAGTATCTCATCCACCCCTGGTCTACTCCAGGATCCCAGATGTGAGACGGGTGCTGATGCCCCCCCACGGTGCACTCTCCTTCCACTGACCGACCGCCACCTCCAGGGTTGCCTTTGTCCCTTTGTCCAGGGCCCATCCTCCTCCTCTTTCTGTTTCCCAGCATCCTCATGCTTCCATCGGAAGATGGGCTGGGCCAGGAGACAGCCATTGCGTGAGAGCCTTGGGGACAGTGTAGCAAGTATGAACTCTGAGGCCTGGCTCTTGCCTCAACTTTAGCACTTTGTGGGGAGGTAGGAGGCCCAAGCAAGGGGGTGTGGAGGTGGGGTGGTCAGCCAGAGGCTAAGATGTGGGTGCTTATCCTGGAAGTTCACCAACTAACCATCTGAACTACCTGGGCAATTCCTGTTTCCTCTCTGGCCCTGTCATGCTTATATGTGAAAAGGGATCAGGCTGGGTCATCTCTGGAGCCCTCACAGCTTCTGACATCCTGAGTCTTTGGGCTCAGGGGGTGGGACATGGAGGGGTCCCTGGCTGAACCCTCCCTGCCTCAGTGCTCCCAGAGCCCCTCCCCCTGACGGTCCCCTTCCATGATGCCCGCCCCACCCCCATCTTCCTCTCAGCTCCACAGGCGGCTGAGGAGCCTGGAGTGACTGTAAAAGGGAAGGAATGTCCAGAGGCAATTGTTGCTTCCTGATATCACCAGGGGGAGGTTGAGTTGAGGGGCCCAGCTGGAAGGGTGGCGTCAGGATTCTCCCTGAATCTCATCTCCCCCGCGCTGCACTGACCCCCCCTGCCACACGCTTAGCCAGCAATCCACCCCCTCTCATCTGCCACCATCCACATCTCATTGGCTTAAGGCCTCCTAGCCTCCCTCTCCCAATTTTCTCCACCTCCTGACCCCAGACCCTCTCCTGGGCCCCTTCCTTCACGGCACCCCACCCCCCTGACCTAGCTCCTTCTCTGGGAAGGCTCCGCAGCCCGGTTCCAACACCCTCCAGCCCCACACTCCTTTTACAGACATGGAGCGCTGCAGGTTTTCTGCCAAAGTAGGAGAAGTCTGAGGCTAATCTCACCTCCTCCCAGCTCCCAAATTCTACCAAATAGGATGCCTTGCAGACTGGGGAGAAGGAGGTGGGGGGAAGCTGAGCCTCAAGGGGAGGAGCTAATGAGACGGTGGAGATGAAAGTGCTTTGTGGACTCTGAGCATCCTGTAAATTTCAGGTGTTATTTGAATCAGTAAGAGGTTTGAAGCGGGGAGGATGGAGACAGCAGAGGAGGGGGCTTTGCTAGCACGAAGGGAAGGTCCCCAGGAAGGCATCCTGGTGCATTGGGAGCAGCATATGGCCGGGAGTCAGGAGGCCGGAGTCCTGGGCAGCCCTGGATAAGCTGAGTGACCTTGGACTGGCTGCATCCCCTCTCTGGGTTTCAGTTTCTCCTTGCTTAAAATGAAATATCCTGGACATCCCCCCCCACCATTCTGACCCCCAAAAGAGGAGTGAGAGAGACCCTTTCTTCTGAAAAGTTGCCTCCCTGGGCTGCCTTCTCTGAAGCCTTTTTGCTCAGATAGATTCATCATCAAGTCAAACCCAGACACTGGGGCATCCCCAGAACAGACCCAGTTCCACCATGTGTTGATGAGATGTGGCTACACCTGCCAGCAGAAATGGACACACGTTCTCCCTCCCCCCAGGTTGCCCCTGACTGCCCGGCCTCTCCTCCTCCCTCTGCCCTGGCTCCCATCCTGACTGTGTGAGCGTTTGGTCCTGCCCAACAAAATGGATGCAGCCCCCCACCCCCTCCTGGGCTCTTGGAGTCTCAGTTGTCCCCACACATCTCTCCCCCCACCACATCCAGCCACCTCCCCACGATCCCCAGCTATCCGTGGAGGATACCCTTGAACTTCTCCAAATCCCCCCAGTCCTGAGCCATTTCCTAAAGAGGCAGGGGAGCCCTCTCTCCCCAGCACAAACACACACGCACCTTCCCCTCAGCTGAAACCCCCAAGAAGAACAAGAGAAAACTCTCTTTGACCAGACTAGGGTATATCTGGGTGGAAGAGGGGCAGGGGTGTGAGAATTGGAGTGGGAAGGTGTCAGGGTGAGTTGAGAGCAGCTGAGAAGGTGTAGGGTGGCACTGAGCCCTGCTCCATCCTCCGTGGAAGGGGATTTCATGGGCTTCTCTACCTACCCACAGACTCACACCCTAGAGAGTCACTCAAGGCTTAACTCTAATCCCTCTGCTGAAATGTAAGCCCCTTCTTTCTTTCTTAGACCTTAACCCAGATAGAGAAAAGCAGCTTCCTTTCTTCCCTGGAATTCTCTGCCAGGTTCTTAGTGCCATCACTCAGCCCTCTCTTCTCCCTGCTTTATCCCCATTCCTTTCATCTTTCTTCATAGGCTTTTTTTGGTTTCAGTCCCTCCAGTTTGGTCATATCCCTGCTGTCTTGGGTGCTTTCCAGGTTTTCTACATCCTCTGAGGCTGTAGAGTGCTTTAAACAGGGGCTGAGCAGGCTGGCAATGACCTCACAGGGCCGCTATGCACAGTGGCTATCTATAGCCTTATAGGCTCAACCACCTCTTCCTCCAGCCAACTGAGTCACAGTCAGCTTGGAGTCCACTCAGACTCCGGGGTCTTCTCTGCCACTCCAGATCACAGCCCATTACAGCACCCTGAGCCGTTCTTACTGCTGGCTCAAATGCTTATTCTCTGTATTATCCAAATACACAATGAAAGTTGAGTCTTGGGTTCCAGAAGACACCCATTCTTGGTCTCTCGGTGTTTTTATAGCCCCAGTCATCTACCCTCTCACACCTGTCCAGATAGACAGTCAATGGCCTAAGTTCCATTTGACTCTGTGGACGTATGGACAAGGGGAGGAATTTGGGGAGCAGCTGCTGGGCCGCTGCCTGCGTTCAAACTGGATCTACCACTCTTCGGTGAGTTGCTTCACCCCTCTGAGCCTCGGTTTCCTCATCTGTGAAATGATAAAGCAGCATAGGATTTGGGGAAGATTAAATGAGAAATTGTCCGTAAAGCACTTAGCACAGTGCCTGGCACACAGTGAGTGTTCAGTAAGTGCCAGCCATTACTAAAATATTTTATCCCCTTTGGACCGATAAGGAAACTGTTTCATAGAGGTCCAGGAACTAGCTTGAGTCCTTGCTTTAGGACAGCAGGTAGAGGGCCAAGATTCATAGCCAAGACTGCCTGACTCCAAATCTCTCTATCACAGGCTATGCTGTCTCTGATAATAACGTAGCTACCACTTACCGTATACTAGGCATGGTATTCTGGACACCTGCCATATAAAATCACTGCATCTCTGATCTTCACAACACTGGGAAGTAACTATTAACCTCATTTTACAGTTATGGATACTAGGCTCAGAGAGGTTAGGTAAGTTCCCTAAGGTGGCACAGCAAGTAAAAACAAAGTCTGGTTTTGAGCCTTAGTCCATGGCTCCTAGAAACCCAGCTCATTTCTCTGTGTGGTCGCTAAGTCCTTGCCATAGATTGACATGGCAGGCTCAGCTCTAGGTCCTTCCCCTTTTAACTTGGCCTTACCTGGGAATCTCCACTGAAAAGTCCTTTGTCCAGTAGTGGACAAATCCCTCCTGACATTCTGCCCAGCTCCTCTCCCCAACTCCACTGCCCTCCAGAGAGGGGGCTGGGCTTGGAAGGGGCAGGTTTTAGGGAGTTAGGGACCAGCAGCAGAGGAATCTGGCCTTCATCCCACAGGAGCTGGGGGGCACTGAAGATTTCCTGTCTGGGGAATATAGGGGCCACTCTGCCCTGTGCCACCCTCAGGCCAGTCAGGCACTGGGGCTCCCCCTCAGGCTGGAGGGGCTCCCTTCAGGGCACCCTGGCCCCAGACTGCCCCCAACAGGCCTGGGAGGAGGCCTTAGGCAACAGTACCCACAATTCTGTCCTGGAGAGGCTGCCTGGAAGACTGGGACTGGGGGCTGGGCTTGGTCCTGTGGCCTCAAGGTTCTAAAGAAACTCTGGGGTCTACTGTCAGCTGCTGGGGATTCCCACTGCCCAGCTCCCAGGCCCCAGAGCCTAAAGACATCCCAGATACACTCCTCTTCCCAATTTTAAAGGTCCTGAGAGATACAATTTGTTGAAAACGGAGAGCACTGGAATTTTTGTTTCCCCACCCACAGTGCTCAGAACTCTATCCCCCCAACTGTCCCAGAGAGCCCCCCCCCATTGCCCCCTCCCCATCCAGCCTCAAAAAGATGGGCCAGGCTCTCCCTCTGCCTTTCCCTAGGCTCCCCAGCCATCCTGGGTACCAGAATAGACCACTGACCACCTGCCCTGGGGGCTGGGAGGGGCCCCAGCCGGCGCTGCCACTCAGGCTGGGGGAGGAGATTGGGAAGGGGGAGCTGGGACAGCAGGAGGGTGCTCCAGGGCCCCAGGCCACTTCCAGCGGCTTCTCAGTGTAGTGCAACGGGCTCCCCACCAACACCCGACAGGCAGCCTGTGTCCCCACTCCCCAGCCTGGACGGGTCTGGAGTGCCAGACACCCTCTCCGGACGGGGCTCCGTCTGAGTCTCTGCCCACAGCTTCCCCTCCCCTCCAGGTCACTCCTCTTCCCCTCCCCCTCCCCCTCCAGGTCTGTCTCCACCTCCCCCAGGGTCCCTGCCCCCCAACCCCCAGCCGGGTTTGCTGGGTCTCTGCCCCCATCCGTCCCCCAGCTCCCTCTAAGTGAGGATGCCCTTGCTTGGTGACCCCACATTCCAGCCTTACTGGGGTCAGGAGGGCTTCCTGCCCGATGTGGGATCCCCGCCCCCACCCCTAGCTCCGGGCAGCCTCTCCTGGTCGTCCAGCTGCTGGCCCTTTGCTGCTCCCTTCTCGCACACCTCCCCCAGCCCCAGGCCCAATTTAGCTCCTTTAATCTTCCCTGTAATGCAATCTGACTGTTTCCTGAGCACACACTGCACTTCCCAAACTGCCGGTCTCTGGAGAGGGGCGGGGTGGAGGCAGGGTGGCCTCCGCTCTTCCCTGCACTGGAGCACCGCCCTACCTAGCCCCATCCCGGGCACTCCTGCTGTTCCCCTCTTCTTTTCCCCACCCCTAGGAGGCCCCAGGGAGCTCTGGCTGCGCAAGTCTCTGCCGTGTGGATACCATAGCCCAGGCCTGACACGACCCTGATTCCTCACCTCGTCTTTTCCCACCTCCTCAGAGCCTTTGCCCATGCTAATTCCCTCTGCCTGGAATACCCTCATCTCCACAGTGCACTTCTTCCTATGAAACTCTTACCCTCTCCCCTCTCAAGGGCCAGTTTAAGCCCGGTTTCCCAAATTCCAGAGATTGCCTGGGCCCCTAATCCCAGGTCTGCCTCACACCAGCCATGTGACCTTGAGCAGGTTGCTTCCCTCTCCAAGTCTCCACTTGCTCATCTGTAAATGGGGATCATAATAGTGCATCCCTCAGAGGGTGGCTGCGAGGTTTGAGTTACTTTACATAAAGTGCTGAGAGCAGTTCTGGGTACATGGTAAGTGCGATTTAAGTGTTAAACGAAAATATCTTTTCCTGCCTTGTATCACAATGACTTTACTTCCTGCAAGTTAAGACACCATGAATTGTGAAACACTTCATTTGTTTAATTACATCATTTCAGGGGGAAAAAAGAAGTATGACTGTATGAAACGTACAAATTATCTGTAAGTGGTCTTCCAATTTCATATATGTGTAAATTGTTCAGTAACGATATTTGTGTAGCAGACTCTCTGCTTCTATCCAGTCTCCTTTTCAGCTTCTTGTGTATTCATTGTTTATGGTCGGTGCCCAAGGGCTTGGGTTCAGGTTCTTACTCCCAAATTGTATTTAGCTAGGGGGTTTTTAGTAAATTCTTCGGCTCCTTTAAGCCTCAGTTTTTCCTAAATAGCTAAAATAATTCACAATTGTAGTGGATATTAAATGAGATGATATATGTTTAAGGCGTTTAGCCCCTTATTGGATATTCAACCAGGACAGCTATCATTACTGTGATGATTTTTAAACTTTTGTTGGAATCTGGGCTCTCCGAGGACGAGAGAGGTGGAGGAGAGCTGGTATTACATGGTTGAAGTGCCCTCCAGTGGCCATATCGGAAAACTGCAGGCTTCTGATGTGCTGCGGGAGTCCTTCCTTTGCTGGTCCAGGAACTAACTCAGCCACCCCCAGCCGGGTACAGGCTCATCCAACCCTCCTGGAATTCTTCACATTATCTTTCCTTTTACAGAGGCCGTAAGAGGCTTTTAAAAAGTACTTAATAGGATACGAGACTAGGAGCAGAGCTTTAACCCAGGAAGGCTACAGCCTGGACATAAACTGTCTCTCAAAGCTTGTGGGCCCAGGGCCCTGCGGCTGGGAGGTTGGGTGGTGGAAAGCTGTGTGCTGGGCATCGGTTCTCCTCTGACCTGGACACTATGGGATCTGGCATGTGAGAGACCCCTCTTGCTGCCCACATCCAAAACTCTAGCATAGAACAAGTGTAGCCCCTTCCAAGTATCTACTTCTGGGCTGTGACAGATTTGTATTTTGTTCACCCTCCCTCCCTCTCTTCCTTCCTTCCTTCCTTCCTCCATCCATCGATATTTATTGAACACTGGCTGTATACCAGGCCCCACATCCTAGGTGCTGGGGGTTAGAAAGATCAATTTTAACACAGACAAAAACACAGCTGCCGAGAGCTGTTCACAGTGTCCCAGACGCCACATGCAGAGTTAATCCTTGTATCTGAGTGTTTACGGCTTCTCCGTGTGGCTGAGTGGGAGGGCAGAGGCAGGAACATCAGATCCAGGCTGCCTGATGTCTCCTGATGAGATGTGTCCACAGTGGATGATTTGTCTGGCCGGGTTTGAGGGCTGACTTCCCCCTCCCACTCTGCTCCTCTGAGAAGTCCTCCCCACTTCAAACACTGACCGAACTCCTAGCTCCACCAGCACGGGGGTCCCTGAGCTCCCTTCCCTTCCCCCACCACTTCCCTTTCCCCGGGATCGAATCAGCCAATACTTAGCATCTAACCCCAGCTCACAGGCCAACTCCCCATTGTCCAGGACTGAGAGGAAGGAGCCTTCCTCCAGAGTCATTGCATGGGAGGGTGACTGGAGGTACCACCATGTTTTTGGAAGATGTCAGAAACGGGAGGAAGGGCTGGGTCGGTGATGTGTACATGGTTCCTGGGACTCTGTTGCCTCCTTGAGCTGCCATCTCCCCTCCTTCCCTTCATGATCAAACTTCTCAAATGTCTTCCCACACCCTTCCTCAGTATTCTGTTGCTTTCTCCTAATTGTTCCATTTCCTCAGAATTCTTCCCAACTGTAGTAGCACAGGCTATTAGGCCCTCGCTGGGTCCCCTCAACTCCTAGACCAGTGCTGTCCAACAGAAATGTAACCGGGAACCACATATGTCATTTCAAATGTTCTAGTAGCCACCTTTTAAAACGGTAAAAGAAACAGGTGAGATCAATAGTATAGTTAACCCAATGTATCCAAAATATTATTATTTCAACATGTAAGCAATGGTCCAAAATTGAGATATATGGATATTTTGTCATAATCTGTTGTATACATTATTTTGTACGTACAGCACCTCTCAATTCGGACTAACCACATTTCAAGCTGCTCAGGTGGCTGGTGGCTAGTGTATTGGGCAGTGCAGCTCTAGAACCTGCATTCACTACTTGGCATACGCTCTTTCGCTCTGTGTGACTGATCATGTCATTTCCATATGTCCTGTCTCCCCAGGGAGATTCAAGGTCCCCTGGGTCAGAGTCCTCACTTTTTCATCCCTGTATCTCCCGTGGCACCTTAAAGCTGTGCGCCACACTCATGAGGCTCTGCAAGCACGTTTGTTGATGGGAGTGAGTGCTGGGGATTGATTTTTGTGTTTTCGTTATGGCTGTAAATGGTGTGCTATAGATTGCTTCTATAGATGCACCCTGCTGCAGTATTAGCAGAAACAAGCAGCCTGGTTGTCCGCACAGGCAGAGCCCTGGGGCCGATGGGGCTCACCTACCCAGACCGGGGAAATCCTGCCAGACCACGTACCATTTCTCTGGCTTAAGAGCTTGTCGTTGCCACTGTGCACTCCTCCCTGCAACCCCATCTCCGTTAGACCTCGGATAGAGCCCTTGTCAGGGAGCATTACACAAAGGATGTGTCTCTGGCATCCCACCACCAGGCTGGGAGCTCCTCGGGACAGAAAAGGAGTTTTATTCAGATCGACAAGAGCCTGACCTGCAACAGGTGCACAAAACATATTTGTCAAATGAATAAATGAATGGATGGTTGGAGCCAGCCAAGCCTCTCATTCATGTACTCATGCACCCAAAAAAATCTTTGAGTACTTACTACATGTCAGGCACCGTGCTAGACACTAAGGACTCAGCATGAACAAAGCCAACGTGGGCTGTGCCTACTGGAGCTCACAGTCTGAGCGGGGGAAATAGACCTCTGTAGCCTCCTGGAATACAGGACAGCCTTCCCTAGGTCAAGGGTCATCATGTAGACCCTTGGCCACAGTAGGCTAGACTGACCCTTGGGTGCTGTGAGGACCTTACTGTTTCAAATTGCATTGATGATATCATAATGGGCCCTGTGGGATAGACCAGGACCCTGCAGTTCAGAGCAGAGGGGCCAAGGCAGGGGGAGGAGATGGTGGTGTCCATTCAGCCTCTGATAGACCCAGCCTCAGCTCGGGAGGAGGCCAGCGGGTGACCATGGCGCTCAACCTCTCCGCCACGTCCATTCCCAACAACTGGCTCCCAGGCTACCCTGAGGTAACCAGGGCTGCATTCTAAGCCTGTATTCTCCTGTGGGAATGTCCCAGCCAGCGTAGAGCGCCAAGCTGTGAGCCATGCACTGTCTCGGGGACTGGGGGGGATAAAAAGATGAACAAGACTTCGTCCCTGTCCTCAAGTTGCTGACAAATTAGACCCTGAGCAAGTGGCTCACCAGAACATGCTCATCATCCTCTTGGTTAACTTTGGCAGAACAGTGAGCTAAGCGGTGATGGAAATACTCCAAACAGGGAATTACCTGGCTATCCGGTGGTTAGGACTCCACGCTCTCACTGCTGAGAGGTTGGGGAACTAAGGTCCTGAAAGCGAGGCCAAAAAAAAAAAAAAAAGGAAATGCTCCAAACAGCCCAGTCTAGTTCCCAAGCTTCTCTCCGTGTCACCCCACAACAGGGCACTGAGCTCAAGGGCAGCCCACCCATTGGCACTCGTGGTTCGGGGAATCTAGATTAGTGTTTCTCAGAATGGTCTAAAGATAGAATTATTCGCAGCATGGTTAAAAATGCACATTCCCTGGGCCTTCGTGCAAATCTCCCGAAGAAGAATTTTCAAGTGTGGGGCTCGTGAATCTGCGCTTTAAAAAGCACTGTAGGTATTCTTATCCTAAACACTGCCCTGGAGTGGAAATACCTACCATAGTCCCCAGGTCCCATATCTGGCTGACCAGGGTTGGTCGGTTTTTCTGTCCAGAGATGGGTGTCGGCTTTTGATACTTTATCACTAATGAAAAGCTGTGATTCAGAGGCTGCTGGTGGCCAGCCGTCAGCTTGGAAGGAGTCAGTAGCCACTGAGAACAGAATTCTCTAACTTTTCGATTCATCTATAAAATGCTTACCTGAGCAGACACTGTTTAAAGGCCATTAAAATACCAGACAAAGAATAAGCCAGTCCCTGGATCTTTATAGACATATTTACTCAAACCCAAGTGCTTGCAAAGAGTACATAATAGGGAAGAAAAACGAGCAGGCACCCCTAGAAATACGAACTGAAAGTAAACAGCCCTGTTCACCAAAATAAACAGGACAAATCCAGCGAGGATTAAATGACCTCTAGTCAGGGAGGTTCGGAGACAGAAATGCCCCATCTTGGCTCCTAGAAGTTGAGGTGAGGGTCTTTCCCTGCCACCTGGGGGCATGATCCGGCTTTGCAGGGGCACATTAGGAGGTCAGGGCCACGCCTGCAAGGGCAGCCACTAGCCTTGTGGGTGTGAGTACTCCCCAGAACTCCCCAGCTGCCTGCTACAGGGCCTGAAACCTCCAAGATTAAAGATCAAGGAGTGTGCCCTAAAACACCTCTGATGAAATGTGCATTTTCTGGAGGTGTAGCCCCTCAAGTCACTACTATTTGTGGTTTATTCATTGATTTCCTAAACATATGTTTAGCACTCACTGTGTTTCAGGCCCTGTGCCAATCACTAAAGGTATCAAAGTAAGGCATAAACCTGCCCTCAAGTTGCTCACAGTTTAATATGAGAGATAAGATTGAGAGATGATAATAGCTAACTTTTTCTTAACCTTTTTTTTTTAATTGAAGTATAGTTAATTTACTATGTTGTGTTAGTTTCAGGTGTACAGCAAAGTGATTCAGATATATATATATATATATATATTCTTTCTCAGATTCTTTTCCATTATAGGTTATTACAAGATATTGAATATAGTTCCCTGTGCTATACAGTAGGTCCTTGTTGTTTACCTATTTTCTATATAGTAGTGTGTAATCATAGCTAACATTTACTGATCATTTATTATTTGACAAACAATGATGAGCACTTCACATGCATTATGTCATTTAACCCTCCTAGCATTATAAGGTTATTACTGTTATCTTCCCCCATTTTACAGATGAGGAAACTGAGGCTCAATGTCTGTGTTATGATGGTAAATGTTTAACAGTCAGCTCTCTGGAGGAAAAGAACAAAGCCCTGATTTGTAGGATGTGCCAACTGCGGTGGTGTAAATACTCCCAGGCCGGTCTCAAGCCACCAGCCTGAAGTCACTGAATGTGGAGTTGGAAGGGGTGAGAGTGTGAGCTGGCTCCATCACAGCACTGCAAATGGCCAGTCAATGAAGGAGCCGGAACTTAAACCCAGGGGTGTCTGCTCCTGAGCCCACGTGCTTAACCACTTTGTTATACTGTCAATAACTACACAAGGTCATTGACATTTGAGAGGGAAACATCTTAAGACCTATGTGACATGCTGGTTTTACAATGCTGCATAAAACTCCCAAGGTTAATAACCAGCACTTCCCTATATCTCTTTGTTTTTATCACAGGAACAGTTGGTTTTCTTTTGAGGGCCTTTAAAAAAAAAAAAACTTTTTATCTTGAAATAATTATACATTCACAGGAGGTTGCAAAAGTAGTACAGAGAGGTCCTGTGTACCCTTCACCTGGTTTCCCCCAATGGTTACATCTTACACAACTACAGTACAGTATCACAACCAGGCCAGTGACATTGGTGAAATGTGTGTGAACAGTTCTATGCCGTGTTATCCAGGATTGTCAGACTTAGCAAATAAAAATAAAGGACAGGGCTTCCCTGGTGGCGCAGTGGTTGAGAGTCCGCCTGCTGATGCAGGGGACGCGGGTTTGTGTCCCGGTCTGGGAAGATCCCACATGCCGCGGAGTGGCTGGGCCGGTGAGCCATGGCCACTGAGCCTGCGTGTCCGGAGCCTGTGCTCCACAGCGGGAGAGGCCACAACAGTGAGAGGCCCACGTACCGCAAAAATAAATAAATAAATAAAAATAAAATAAAGAACACTCAGTTAAATTTTATTTTTAGTGTAAGTATATCCCATGCAATATTTGGGACACACTTATATTAAGAAATTATCCTTTGTTTATCTGAAATTCAAACTTACCTGGGTGTCCTGTATTTTAACAGGCATCCCTAACTTTATCACATGTGTAGTCACGCAACCACTATTATAATCAAGATACAGGGACTTCCCCGGTGGCGCAGTGGTTAAGATTCCGCACTCCCAATGCACAGGGCCTGGGTTCGATCCCTGCTCAGGGAACTAGATCCCGTGTGCATGCCGCAACTAAGAGTTCACATGCCACAACTAAGGAGCCCGCCTGCCTCAACTGAGACCCAGTGCAACCAAATAAATAAATAAATATTTGTAAAATATAGTCTGATCTAAAAAGAGTTTTTAAAAAAATCAAAATACAGAACCATTCCACCACTATAAAGATGTTCCCTGCGCCGCTCTTTTAGAGTCACACCCATCCCTTCCCCCACCTTCCCTGGCCTTTGGCAACCACTCCTCTGATCTCCATGTCTATAATTTTGTCATTTTCTTCACTTAGCATAATGCCTATGAGATCCATCCAAGTTGCTGCGGTTATCAATAGTTTGTTCCTTTTTATTGCTGGGGAGTATTCTATGAGGGCCGTTTCTCACAAATAACAATCACTTTAAGAAATTTCATCCATTCAATAAATATTCATTGTATATCTACTATGGGCCAGGTGCAGACATGAGGCATGGGGAACTGGTTGCTGTCAGCGTTTGGGTTTTCGCCAGACAAGTAAGCAGACCTAGAGCAAGCAAGGAACACGGACGTGTGTGCAAACGAGTGATTACAGACGGAACACATGAGTTATGATGGGTCGGAGGGAAGTGGAGACGAGAAGAGTGAGGAACGGGGAAGAGGTAGGATCAATACTTTGCAGTTCTTGTGTAGGTGAGGAATTAATAGAGTTGGGTACCCTTTTCTGAGGGTTTCCCTACCTCGTTCGCAGTTTACTTTTTGTTTAAAATATCAATATCAAAAGAAACATTCCATCCAACACAAACGACACAATTTCTATATCAGAGGATAATATGGATTTTTTAAAATAAACAATGTAACTTTTTAAAAAAATTTCTTTATTTGTCTGCGCTGGATCTTAGTTGTGGCATGTGGGATCTAGTTCCCTGACCAGGGATCAAACCCAGGCCCCCTGCATTGGGAGCACGGAGTCTTAACCGCTGGACTACCAGGGAAGTCCCGATAATGATAATACAGCTTTAAGTGGGGTTTTTTATTTTTGGCCATGCCGCACGCTTGTGGGATCTCAGTTCCTGGGAACCCCCTGAGTAGGTATTTTTAAACTGAAGGCTTTAGGGTTAAATGCTAACCAACAAATGCTTACCAACTCAGGGTACAGAAGAAAACAAAAATTATGGTCACAGAAAGTATTTAAAGATCATCTTTCCACCTGTTACTTTTTAGTTTAGTTTTTTAAAGTTTTAGTTTTCAAAACTTTTTAGTTAGTTTTTACTTATTTAGTTTTTTAAAGTTTTTCTATGTACACACATAGGAAAAAAATTTAAAAAGTGCAAAAGGATTCATAGGAACCCTTTTTATAGGTTAAAGGAAGTGTTTCTTCTACCCACCTCCCCAGCCCTCAGCTACCCCAGTTCTTCTTTCCAGAGTCAGTTACCATTTTTTTGTGGCTCCTGACATACATTAAACACATAAGAATATGTGTGTATCTGTGTATTTATACTCACAAATGACAGCATACCATAACAGCTATTCTGCACCACCTTGTTTTCTCACTTAGTAATATATCTTGGAAATTGTACCTGTAGAGGCACTTCATTCTTTGTAACTATATAAAATGCTTTTCAAACCTCCCTCCTAGAACATGATTGGTTGAAAATTATAATATTGCCTGAGCTACTCATCTCAAGGCATCCTGGGATTTGCAGTTCTTACTCAGCTGAATCTTACTTGGAAAATAGAACTTGAGCAGAAGACACGTGTTGGAAACTAAAGTGCCCTTCCAACAACTACAACATAAGAGAACAAATTGTACCGTGTTATGCAAGACCCTATCATTCTACCCAGAAGCAAATTATTTACTTATTGAAACAACCAAGATATGTACCAGCAATGAGATACCCAGGGCTATCTTGGCATCAGGAAATCAAGATCATCTGATTCAGCTCCTCACTGCATCCATTTTAGCAGACAGGGCAGGACACACACACACACACACACACACCACACACACTCCACATGCCTTCTCTTCCTTACAGCTTTGCTTTGGTCTTCTGTATCCCAAATGCATTATGTGACAAATTACTACTTAGGAACCTTCTCTCATAAACTGATGGATCAGAAAGGACCCACATATCGAATCAACTCACACTGAAATGGGTAGCCTACTGCTATGTTAACTCACAGGCATTTGCACTTTAATAGTTGTTAAACCAAGAAGATAAATGAATAATGGTAGCATCGTAAACACCAACTAAGGGCTGGTAGGGAAGGTTTTCTCTGGAGGCTGAGGGCAAGAATGATTCTCAGAGACTTTTTTTTGGATAGCCGAGGTCCCCCCTTGACTCTTCACTTCATACCCAATACCATTTCCTTATCCAGAGATGACCACTCTCCTTCCAAACCTGTTTCCATGAATTTACATACATATTTATATAAAATCTAGGAATTTAGCTCACTGTGAGAGTTTTACCAAAATACTCTTGTCCTATAAATATTATTCTGGAAATTACTTTCTTTTTCACTCAATAAATTTGGCCCTTTTTCCTATGATAATACATAAAGATTGACCTCACATTGTTTTTTACTGCCATACGGTACTCTGAAACACTGTGTCTCAAACTTTAATGTGAATTCAGATCATCTAGGGATCTTGTTAACAGGCAGATTCTGATTCGGTAGGTCTGGAGTAAACCTTGAGATTCTGAATCTCTGAAAAATTCCCAGGTCAACGAATCACAACTTGAGGAACAAAGGTGTAGAGTATGGGTGAAGTTGTGTGGTAGAACCGACTTGGACCAGCTCATAAGAACTGATTGTGTTTCCTATTGTGAAACACAGCAATCATTAAAAATGAAATTATTTAAACTTACAATTAAATAAATTATATTACAAACAGAGATAATAAATACTCAAAAATCATCACTTTCTTAATTATTTTACTATAAATCTATGTTCCTAAGGTTATTTGTGTCTATTACATCTGTTTGGTGGAAATCTACACAATGGTGTACTTTTCCACATTCCTTCCCAACTCCACATTCAGTTCACGTTGGTAGCTTAGAATCAGCCACGGGTAATGTTCACACCACAGAAATTGGGTAGAAAAGCATACTCCATTACTCCAAGCCTTCTCTGACATTTGATATTACCAATCTTTTTCATTTTTGCTAATCTGACAAATCAAAAATGGTATCTCATTTTTAACTTGCATCTCCCTGGTTACAGTGAGATTGGGTCATGCATGTGCTCATTCCTAGGAATTTAATAGTATTTCTTGTTCTTGTAAATAAGACCTTTTTACTATTATATTTTCTGGTTGATTACTGTACAGGAAAGCTGATGATTTTTCCAATCAGGCCACCCCTTCTTCCAGTTCTAACAGCTTGTCTGTTTATTTTCTTGCTAATCAAATAATCTACAAATAGTGACAGACTGTGCTTTTCTATATATAATTGTTTCTTTTGTGACACTGGCTCTGACTGCAGGTCCACACTGACCACCAGTGATAATAGCTCGTCAGTACCTTGCTTCTGATTTGAACGGGGACACTTCTATGTTTCCCTACTAATGTCTGCTGTAGATTTCTGGTCTCTTAAGAGGCATTTGGGGTTTTTTGTTTGTTTTGTTTTTGTTTTGGCACGCTTGAACCTGCCCCCTTGGCAGTGAAAGCGCGGAGTCCTAACCACTAGACCGTCAGGGAATTCCTGGTTTTGTTTTTATTAAGACTGGCTGTTCCATTTTTCAAACATTTAGTTTCACTTTCTAAGTTTTGCATTTTGTTGATATTTGAATTGCTCACATTAACATATACTCTTTTTTTAACTATCAGACAATGCACTTTTATTTGAATTAAGTTTTATTTTCACTTTTTTAAAATTGAAATATAGTTGATTTGCAATGCTGTGAACATGTACTCTTTTCTGTGATCAGAATGTTAAAGTTTTTTTTTTGTTGTTGTTGTTGTGTTTTTTTTTTGCGGTACGCGGGCCTCTCACTGTTGTGGCCTTTCCCGTTGTGGAGCACAGGCTCCGGACGCGCAGGCTCAGCGGCCATGGCTCACGGGCCCAGCCGCTCTGCAGCACGTGGGATCTTCCCGGACCGGGGCACGAACCCGTGTCCCCTGCATTGGCAGGCGGACTCTCAACCACTGCGCCACCAGGGAAGCCCCTTGTTAAAGATTTTTAAGTCCCTCTCCCTTACCCGTGTCCTTGAGTGTGTCCCTTCCCCAGCAGCCAGCCTCCGGCTCCTCAGAGAACAAGAATGTTCTCTCCATGTTCCGCTCAGCAGTGAAACTTTATACATAATGGCATTGCAGTGAATGGTTAGGGAATGCCATGAATTTAACCCATCACCTAGTGTGTATATTCCTGAATACTCCATTGCAATATCTACTCCTTTGAATTGAGGGCAGCAGGATCTTTCCAACTACTCCCCACTCCCCTGACATTCCTACTCTAGTACATAAAAGGCAGATTGCTCCATCGACCTGTAATCCCTGGAATGTTCATAACAACCCTGGTAGTTGGCCCCTGTTTTGAACTTAGGGGCCACCAAAGTCCTGATCAGAATCGATGGCTAGGCAGGGGCCTGGGGTTTTATTTATTTATTTTTTAAACTAATTTTTAGTAGAGGATAGTTGATTTACAATGTTGTTTTACTTTCTTCTGTACAGCAAAGTGAATCAATTATACATGTACATATATCCACTCTTTTTTAGATTCTTTTCCCATATAGGTCATTACAGAGTATTGAGTAGAGTTCCCTGTGTTATACAGTAGGTCCTGCTTAGGTACCTATTTTATATACAGTAGTGTGTATAAGTCAATCCCAATCTCCCAAGTTGTCTCTCCCTCCCTCCCCCCTTGGTAACCATAAGTTTGTTTTCTACATCTGTGACTCTATTTATGCTTTGTAAATAAGTTCATTTTTACCATTTTTTTGGATTCCACATAAAAGTGGTATCCTATATTTGTCTTTCTCTGTCTGACTTACTTCACTCAGTATGACAATTTCTAGGTCCATCCATGTCGCTGCAAGTGGCATTATTTCGTTCTTTTTGTGGCTGCGTAATATTCCATTGTATATGTACCACATCTTCTTTTTTTTTTTTTTTTTTGTGGTAAGCGGGCCTCTCACTGTTGTGGCCTCTCCCGTTGTGGAGCACAGGCTCCGGACACACAGACTCAGCAGCCATGGCTCACGGGCCCAGCCGCTCCGTGGCATGTGGGATCTTCCCAGACCGGGGCACGAACCTGTGTCCCCTGCATCGGCAGGCGGACTCTCAACCACTGCGCCACCAGGGAAGCCCATACCACATCTTCTTTATCCATTCCTCCATCGATGGACATTTAGGTTGCTGCCATGTCCTGGCTATTGTAAATAGAGCTGCGATGAACACTGGGGTGCATGTATCTTTTTGCATTATGGTTTTCTCCGGATATATGCCCAGGAGTGGAATTGCTGGATCATATGGTAGCTCCATTTTTAGTTTTTTTTAAGGAATCTCCATGCTGTTTTCCATAGTGGCTGTACCAGTTTACATTCCCACCAACAGTGCAAGAGGGTTCCCTTTTCTCCACACCTTCTCCAGCATTTATTGTTTGTAGATCTTTTGATGATGGCCTTTATGACTGGTGTGTGTCTGGGGTTTTATTTATTTACTTTAAATTTATTTATTCATTAATTTATTTTTGGCTGTGTGGGGCCTTCATTGCTGCGTGTGGGCTTCAGTAGTTGTAGCACGCAGGCTCAGTAGTTGGGCACGGGGGCTTAGTTGGTCTGCAGCATGTGGGATCTTCCCGGACCAGGGCTCAACCCCATGTCCCCTGTATTGGCAGGTGGATTCTTTTTTTTTTTTTTGGCAGGTGGATTCTTAACCACTGTGCCACCAGGGAAGTCCCTGCCTGGGTTTTTTAAATTGCTACTTACCACTCTTGACACAGGAATATGGGAATTGCCTCCAAGGACATATGGAGTTTGTCTTTTTCTGTCGTTTTAAGAAGGGCAAAGAGTACAGATGTCAGAGTCAAATTCCAGATGTATCCAAACAGCTATGTGATCTTGGACAAGTCATTAATTTCTCTGTTGCTTAGGGACCTCCCATGTAACGTAACGTTTACCAAGAAAAAAGCCCAGTGAAGGTCTGAAAGTGGGTTATTCCAGGCCCCGGGAATCAAATTAATTGAGTCCAAACCCCACCTCTGCCACTTACCACCTTGGACAGGTTACTCGTCTCTGTATTTCGGTTTGGTCACGTATAAAATGGGGACAGTGAAGATATAAAGTTGATAGGGCAGTGGTGAAGATTAAACAAGCTAGCACATTAAGCTTTATCATAAAGCTTATTGTGAACCCTCCATGAACATTAGCCACGTTGCTTTTATTATCACCAGGGTGCCTGTGGAGAGAGAGAGCACTTTGTACAGCACCCTTCGGCCCAGGTGAGCTAGCAGGGACGTTTTTACCTGGACTCCCTGACCCGGGGGAGGGGCTGGGGCTGGCGGTTCCCGGCTGTCCTAGCACCTCCCGGTCGGCAGAGGGCGCCCGCTACCACCGTGGAGAGGGCGGGGCGGGCGGGGCGAGCGGCGGGGGCGGGGCGGGGCGGGACGGGGAGGGCGGCGGGAGTGGGGGCGGGCCGTGCGAGCGGACTCAGGCCCACGCGTAAGGCCATGCAGGTAGGTGGCCACCGCTCGCCCCGGACGAACTTCGATCGCAGACCCGGCTAGGCGCACGCTCGGGCCCAAGCTCAGAAGGCGCGCTTGCTGACGTGGGGGTTCCGCCCGACCCTAAACGAAACCGAAAGTCCGGCCCCGGGTGACCTTACCTTCCTGGGGTTGTTAAAGGGTGGCCTGCGAGACACCGAGGTGGGGTGTTCCCTAGAGAACAGGGCTTTGGTTCTGGAATGGGATCGCGCGCTTGGTACAGGCCAGCCCAGAGTTAGGGGCCCGATTGCGAGCTCGGAGTTTGGGAACTGACCGGGGTTTCCAGCTGGTCGGGCACTTGGGGCGGGACTTGGGGGGGCTGGGCTGAAGCTCGGATTCGGGGGCGCGCCGTCTGGGACGAGCTGGGCGGGGAGCGCAGCGCGGGTTGTGGTACTTTGGGGGTTGGTTGGTTGGCTGGAGGCCCGGCATCTGCGTCCCTCGGTGAGGAAAGGGGCGGAAGCAGAGGTCTGAGCCTTGGAGCGGTCATTTCGTGGGGATTGGCTGGGAGAGTTCCCGAAGCTTAGATAGATCAGAGGTCCTAGACCTCGTAGGAATCTGAGCGCCCCCTCCGCTAGGTGGCCATGAGCGGCAGGGCCCGCAAGGAGGCGGTGCAAGCAGCGGCCCGGGAACTTATCAAGTTCGTGAACCGGAGCCCCTCTCCTTTCCACGGTGAGTGACCAGGGCAGCCGAGGCAGGTGGGGGCCGGTGTGCCTCCTACCGGCTTCCATCGCTGTGAGAGGGTTCTTTCCCTACAGCTGTGGCCGAGTGCCGCAACCGCCTCCTCCAGGCTGGCTTCCACGAGCTCAAGGAGACGGAGAGCTGGGATATCAAGCCCGAGAGCAAGGTACCAGGGTGGGGTGGGAGAAGCAGGAACCTAGGCTGGGGCTCGAAGTCCTGCACCAGCTGGCTGGCTAATCCAACTCAAAACCGCCACCCCAGTACTTCCTGACCAGGAACTCCTCTACCATCATCGCATTTGCTGTGGGTGGCCAGTATGTTCCTGGCAACGGTTTCAGCCTCATTGGGGCCCACACGGACAGCCCCTGCCTCCGGGTAAGGAACTGGGGCTGTGCTGGGGAGGGGAGGCATCAGGGGGTGAGCAGGGAGGAAGACTTGTCACCCCCTTCCTCCACACTTGGGGCCCTTCTCTGTCACTTAGCTTGTCAGTTGTCTGTCTCATCTCCAAATCGTGTCGGGTGGCCTTCGCTGAATTCTTATTCCCCATCGTTCCACCCAGGTGAAACGGCGGTCTCGCCGTAGCCAGGTGGGCTTCCAGCAGGTTGGTGTGGAGACCTATGGTGGTGGAATCTGGAGCACCTGGTTTGACCGTGACCTGACCTTGGCTGGACGTGTCATTGTCAAGGTGGGAACTGGGGTTGGATCTGGGAGGCTCTCAGCTTCAGCTGCCTGAAGATTAACTGTCACTTTCCTTCAGGGAACCTGTGGAGAACACCCCGGGAAAGGGGGGTAGGGGCAGTCCAGGTCAGAGGACCACCTTGGTTAGTCTGGGTGAAGTGGGGGATTTAACCAGCTGCAGTTGGGGGAGGGCACCCTGGGCTGACCCGCCTGTTTGGCCACAGTGCCCTACCTCAGGCCGGCTGGAGCAGCGGCTGGTGCACGTGGACCAGCCCATTCTTCGCATCCCGCACCTGGCCATCCATCTGCAGCGAAATGTCAATGAGAACTTTGGGCCCAACGTGGAGATGCACTTGTGAGACTGGAGTGGAGGCTGTGGTGACTGGGAGGGGTAGGGTGTGGCACCAGGTGATGGAAGGGGCCCCGCTGGGACCTGGGAGACCACTACCTAACGGTGGCCACTGTCAGGCTCTACTCTTGGGACCCAGCTGATGTCCAAGGGCCCTCGCAGCCCTGCCATGTGGGGAGCGAGCTGGGAATTGAAGGACCAGGGCAGTTCCCCATCAGGGGATGCCTGAGCCCAGGGGTGTCCCGCCCTGCTGTGTCCTCCGGTCCTCCCCACACACACCCCCTCCGTGTCTCTCCACAGGGTTCCCATTCTTGCTACAGCCGTCCAGGAGGAGCTGGAGAAGGGGACTCCTGAGCCAGGCCCTCTCAGTGCTGTAGTAAGAGCCTCCTGCCTATGGGAAGGGGTGAGCAGGGGGGAAGAGACTGGCCTCTGAGAAGGGGAGAGAGGGGGGAGCGGACCCTCCTCCCAGCATCCTTCTGCCCTGCAGGATGACCGGCATCACTCAGTGCTCATGTCCCTCCTCTGTGCCCATCTGGGGCTGAGCTCCGAGGACATCTTGGAGATGGAGCTGTGTCTTGCGGACACTCAGCCTGCGGTGAGGAGCAGCTGCAGGAACTCGTGGGTGGGGACCTCTGGGATCCCAGCATGTCCCCTCAAGCGCTCGTCACCTCTGCCAGTCCCCCAATTACTCTCACCCCTGTTTTCCCAGTAGACACCACCCCGCTCTGCTTCCAGGGCAGTGGGTCTCAAAAAGGGCAGGTTTCCCACTTCAGACTTACCTACTTGACTGTGTAGAGTGAGGTTTGGGCATCAGCTTTCCACAGATTCCCCAGGAGTTTCTGCTACAGGGGTCCCTGTCCACTTTGACCTGTGCTGGTTCCAGACCTCTGAGGACAAGAGGCCTGGATGTGGCCCTCCTCTTCCTGGAGCCGGTCCTTGTGTCTCTCCCAGTTGCCGACAGTAGGAGATTGCTGTGTCTTTGGACGCTCGGCCTTGTTTGAACATGCGCTGCTTCTGTTTCTCATCTGGTCTCCTCTGTTTATTTCCTTGGTCTTCCTTCTTCTTTTCTTGTTCAGTCCATCCCTTTTCCTGTCCCACAGGAACTGGTCACGAACTACGGGCCTCCACCCTCCCACCCCTCAGCTCCAGCCCGGCGCTTCTCCATTCTCTGCTCAGCTCTGCACAGCGGGCCCCTAATGGTTGCTCTAGGCCAGGGGCTGGGAGAGGTTGCACAGGGAACCAAGGAGACTTGCTCGAGCACAGGCCCTTTGAGGCTGGGAGAAGAGGGTGAGTCCGGCGGAGGGGATGAAGGTCAGGATGACTGTCCTGTCTTTCTAGGTCCTGGGTGGCGCCTATGAGGAGTTCATCTTTGCCCCTCGGCTGGATAATCTGCACAGCTGCTTCTGTGCCCTGCAGGTGAGGAGCTGGGGCACCCCCAGGAGCACTGCGGCGGGGGGACCACCTCAAGCCCTATGGGTCATAGGAAGGCCCCTGGTGCAGGGTGGACCATGGGGAGGGGCCTAAACGCTGCAGCGTCGGCATCGCTCCTCTTGGCCCCATCCTTGCACTGGCCTGGGGCCAGGGGCTGAGGTAGGGGGAGGGCATCACAGTGTCTCGTCCTAACCCTACTCCTGTTGCTTCTCCTTTAAGCTAATCTTTGCTTCATAGGAAAGGCTCTCGAATCCCATATGGCAATATCATCCTTCTGTCTCTGCTCCCTGCTCGCCTTCCCCGCCAAGCCCTGGCTTAAGCCCATCGAGCCGTGTTTGAGCCTTGCGATCTCAGTGGTGTGGTCTCTCTTCCTCCTGGTCACCTTGATATTCCCTACCATCTTTCTACCCTGGTTACTTCCCTCTCTTTCTCACGTCTCATCCCTGTTCCTCCCTCTGTCCTTTTCGTACTCTCCTTTGTGCCCCATCCTGTTCCTGGAGACACACTTTGGGCTGTAACTGAGACCAGAGCCAGACGTGGGACCCATGTCCACTTGTGCAGCCAGCCAGCCAGTCGTGTCACCTTCACGGAGTCACAGTCTCCTCTTTGGACCTCAGTCTCTTCACTGAGGCCAATTAGTTTACGCGATCTGTGTGGTCCTTCTGACTTGCCAGGATTCTCAGCCCTTCTCCTCCGTCTTACACATCCTCCTGCCTTTGTGTGGGGGAGAACACTCAGAGAGGGGTTTCTCCATCCCATTGTAAAGGGCCCTGCATGTCTTCTCACCACGCAGTGCCCTGCGAGATGCAGGCCAGTGACAGGCTGAGCCCGCTTCACTCCAGCCATGACGGTGGGAAGCCGGCAGGCGAGTGTGAACCCCCGAGGTGCTGGTGGGCTGAGTTATGGAAGGAGGAGCGGGGAGGATGATTCTCTGGTTCTCTCCCCAAACTAGGCCTTGATCGATTCCTGCGCAGCCCCTGCCTCCCTGGCCGCGGATCCTCACGTGCGCATGATTGCCCTGTACGACAATGAAGAGGTACGTGAAGGGGTCTGGGGAGGGTCTCCTCTGGGGAGTCTCCCGTAGCCAGCCGTGTCCAGCAGCCGCGGCAAGCCAGGGCTATACTGGAGGCTGCAAAGACAGGTGGGATGCTGCCTGTGCTTCCTCAGTGCTCGGTGTCCCCTCTGGATCAGCACGTATCTGCTCTTAGCGTGACCACACCTCTCATGTCTCTCTGTGTGCCGTGTGGTGAGCTACTCGAGGACAGGGACTCTGCCCTTTCACCCTGGTGGCCCCAGGACTTAGCCCAGGCTGGGTCCTCTCCTTGTGTGCTTGGGTTAGGGTGCAGGCTTAGACGCCATGGAAGAGCCCACACAGCCGCACAGTTCTCTCCAGGTAACCACACAGGTCAGAGTTAGCAGTTCAGGACAGGTCTCTGCCACCCCAAACACATGGTGTCCATCTCAGGGTCCAGGGCGGCTGTCCAGCTTCTGCTACCGTGTCTGTACTGAGTTAGGAAGGAAGAAAAGGGCAAAGGGACAGTGTCCACCCGTCCTTTTAAGGGCATGACCCACAGGTGGCATTCATCACTGCCTGCTTTCCCTGGAACTTGGCATAGCCATGTTTAGCTGCAAGGGAAGCTGGGAATGTCATCTCTAGCTGGGCGGTCCGATGCTCAGCTACAGCTCGAGTGTTCTGTTATAGAAGGGATCATGGACAGTTAGCAGCCTCTGTCACATGCATGAAAGAAGATTGACCGGTTAGGTGGGGCACCTGTGCTAAGCCCCAGATGTGAGGGTCAGGGCAGAAGGAAGGGAACCAAGAAGGGAAGTAGACTGGAAAGTGCTGTTTCTGCTCCAGAGATGGCCAAGGATCAGTTTGGCCTCAGCTCACCATCAGCTTTTTGGTGGCACAGGGTTGGGAAGGTGCTGATAACAGCCCACATTCCCCACCCACTGACTCAGTGGGGTCCTGGGCCAGTCTGGGTAGTGGGCCCCTCTGCCTGGCCTCCAGCTCCAGCCCCCGAGCCCAGACCCCTAGAGCCAGGCCTCTGCTATCGCCAGGTGGGGTCGGAGAGCGCACAGGGTGCACAGTCACTGCTGACGGAGCTGGTGCTGCGGCGGATCTCGGCCTCGCCCCAGCACCTGACGGCCTTTGAGGAAGCCATCCCCAAGTCCTACATGATCAGCGCAGACATGGCCCACGCTGTGCACCCCAACTACCTGTGAGTCTCCCATGCCAGGCATGCAGTCCTCACACAGCCGGAGACCCGAGCGTGACCTGCCTTCAGGCTCAGCCCTGGGCCTGGGCCTCTCCCCTTCCCCTTCCTCCTCGTTCTGCCGGGAGGTTCAGAGGGGACTTCATTTTGACTGCTCCAAGGCTCAGCTGGGTCAAAGTCATGGGTGCCTAACCAATCCAAATAGGTTCTATCTGCAAATCTATCTCCATCTGTAGCTGGAGGCTGCCTGGAGCACTGTGTTTAGCGTGATTCTCAGGTCCTGCCGGGCTGGGTGGGAAAGAATGCTGTGATCCATTAGTGATGTCTGCTATGGGAGAGTGGTGGGTGTTGACAGGCCCAGCTCCTGTTTGCCATCCCTGTCCCTTCTCTGTCTCTTACAGGGACAAGCATGAGGAGAACCACCGGCCCTTATTCCATAAGGTGAGGGGCTCCTGCTTCTCCTTGGGGACTTGGAGGCCTGGCTGGTTCCAGGCCCTAATCTTGTTCCCTCTGGGCCTCTCACCCATCTCTGCCTCACTCTTGACCCTGGTTTTGCTCTCCCCAGGGCCCTGTGATCAAGGTGAACAGCAAGCAACGCTACGCCTCAAATGCGGTTTCAGAGGCCCTGATCCGAGAGGTGGCCAGCAGTGTCGGGGTGCCCCTGCAGGTGAGGGTGGGCCCTACCTGGGAAGGGGTGATGGAGGGAGTGGGGGGGCACAAGCAGATGGCTCCCAATGAGGGAAGCCTTGTAGATAGTCTTTAGTGTGTGTGTGGGGGGTGTCCCAGTAGAGTGAGGAGCATTGGGGTTTGGATATAGGCAGAGCTGGGATCAGTGCTGGTTCTGCCATGGTGCTGGTCTGTGACCTTGGGCTCATCTCCTAATACGCCTTGATTTCCAGTTTTCACACCTGTAAAATGGAATTCAAGGTACAGTGTGCTCATGGCACATAGTGGGTTAGTCCTGCCTCTTCCCTACCCAGCACCCCCAGCTCCTCTGTGTCTCTCTTACACACCCTGGCGGCTTCCATTAGAGAAGTTCAGGGCCGAGAAACCTGGAGCTCATCGTCAATGGCACATCTAGCTGAAGAGAACAAGAGAGGGAGATAAGCAATATATAATACACATGTTAGGATAATACATATATCAGGGACTAGGGCTCAGGTGGTCCAGTGACAAACATAGCAGGCGGGTCCTGGTGCGTCAGGACTAGGACCCTGCAATGATCCCCAGCCTAGGGCCCTCTCTGCTGCACAGGGCCACGCCCCCCTTGTAGAGCTGAGTCGTTCCATTCTCAGGAAGGCCTCTCTGTGGAGGTGACACTTGAGCTGAGACCTAAGTATTGAGAACAAGGCAGCTAGAAGTGAATAGCATCCCTGCCAGAGGGAACAAGGGCAGAAGCTCCCAGGGGCGCAGGAGTGAGCTTGGTCTACGAGGGGGAGCCAGAGCCAGAGTGGTGGAGCCAGGGTGAGAGCAGCAGGGAGACGGGGGAGAAGCCTGCCCAGGCCAGTCATGCAGGGCCTTCTAGGCTGTGGAACGGTGTTTGGATTTTCTTCTAAGGCAGTAGGAAGATGTTAGGGGATTTTTCTTTAATGGCTTACAGCAGAAGCAGGACATATATACTTTAGAAAATATAAATGGAAATGAGAAAATAAAACAATCCCCAGAGATTTGTGTATATTCTTCTAGATTTTTTCTATGTATATACTTAACACACATTTTTTAAAAAATGAAATCATTTTAGATATATCTTTTGCTTTATTTTTTCACTCAGTATTCTCCACCTTTCCATTTCAGTGAATTTTTGTTTCAGTAAATATATATCTCATTTAATGTACAGATCATTTTCAATTCTCCCCAGTTTTCCCCAAAACTTTCTTTACAGTTGTTTGTCCCACTTTAGTTTCCAGTTCAGGACCACAAGTTATATCTGGTTGCTAATCTAGCACAGCTGCACCGCCTCCTTTTTCTTTTTCTCTTTTTCTTTAAGTAACATTGACTTGTTGAAGAAACCAGGCTGGTCATCCCTTATAATTTCCTTCCTGGATTTGCTTCCTCTTGGCGTCATTGAGCTTGTGCCTCTAGCCCCTGTATCTCCTATAATCTAGAATTCATATCTAAAGGGTCGGTGGATTCAAGTTAAACATTTTTGTCCAGAAGACATTGTGACTGGTGTGTTCTTCCTGTTGTGTCATCCACATATTATCTGGGTGATTCACTCTTAGCGATAATAAGATTGATCACCGGATTTGGGGGGGTGCCCTCAAAATCCCTCCACCATCTGGAGGTTTTCCTCTTTTGATTGGATAGTAAACCTGTGCAAGTGGTGAGTTCCCCATCAACCAGAAAGGCGTCTGGTTTTAACACCAATTGATAATCTTTGCCTAAATCCATAATTTCATTAGAGTTTACTGAAAAATTCCCCCCCCCCATTCTTTTATTCCTTTTACATTTATTAGCTGTCATTCTTCTGTGAAGTAGAACTTTCCCCCATCAGGAGGGCCATTTGGTTATTGTGAAGTATGGTTCCTCCTGGAAAGACAGGACAAATGTTATTCTTTCCCTTAAATAACCACTTTTCAAGGTGAGGTGTTTTAATGCCTGCCTCAAATGCTGGCAAACACGAGGATTTTTTCTTTTCTTTTCCTTTTTTGATGATCATTATGTAGAATCATAGATTTTCAGTGGTTCAGTTTCGTTGGTTCAGTGTGAACCTGGTCCACTGTAACCATGTTATTTCATGCTCAAATTGTCATGACTTTGACCAGTGGGAGCCCTTTCAACATAACTCCTGTGGCCTTTGTCATGACTCTGGAAAGTTGTCTTGCTTTCTGGCACAATAAGAAACCGCAGGCTCATCTTGTTCATTTCTCTCCCCAGACTCGGTAGCTTTTGATGGACACGGATGTTAGAGACCGAAGTCTGGCACCATGAGTGTTCATTGTTATTGGGGGCGGGGAAATGCTTTGGAGCCATTTCTATGGACATGGCTAGGAAAAAATATATGTATTTTAAAAAACGTGAGTTAATACTGTGATTCTCACTTTTTAAGAAAGAATAGTTATTACTCTGTTTGGTTTTGTAATTCTCTTTTCCCTTATGTGGAAAATCTTGATGTCTAACATCATATTATGATTTTCTTATTTACTTTTTTACCAGAATACAAATAAAATAGTTTAAAAATGCCAATAGCCATATTTTTAAAACCACTAAGATTACTGAGTGATTTTTCTTTGTGTGTGGGTAGGGAGGGGTGCACGTTAAGGAACAAGGTGACATACAGGATACACATATTTTTTAAATCCCTCTGCCCACCATGTGGGGAATGGATTACATGGGAGGCAATGTGATGGTAGCTGGACTAGGGTGGTGGTAATGCAGATGCAGAGAATGGGACCAATTCAGAATCTACTGTCCTTTGGGCCTGCCGTTTAGTGTTGGCTTTGTGATTTTGTGCTGGTCACATTCACCCTCCGAGGTGGTCGAAGTGGACGATGTACCAGACCCCTTGCAGCCCTGCAGTTAGTTCTAAGGTGACTTCCTCCTGGGCCTTAATAAACACACACCTCATGTTGCTCATGAGCCTCTCCTCCTCTCCCCAGGATCTCATGGTCCGGAATGACTCTCCCTGCGGAACCACCATTGGACCTATCTTGGCTTCTCGACTGGGGCTGCGGGTGCTGGATTTAGGCAGCCCCCAACTGGCCATGCACTCCATCCGGGAGACAGCCTGTACCACAGGAGTACTCCAGACCCTCACTCTCTTCAAGGTGACTCCCACCCCACCCGTCACCGTAGCAACTGGGCTCCTTCCCCATCTAGTGCCTGGATTGGTTGCTGGGGCAACATCACCGTCACTGAGTGGCTGGCCTACGTCATGGGGCTGGTTGTCTTGGTGCTACCATGTAGGAAAAGAAGGGTCCCCATTCTTCTCAAGGCACAGGGGCCCTGATCAGCCCCCAGAGGATAATGAAATGTCAGAGAGGGGATCAGGGATGGGAAGCCTGGGGCAGTTGTCAAGTGTGCATGTGGCAGCTATGCCTTCCTCTCTAGCTGGGGCCATGTTGGTGGACGGTGAGCAGTGGGGCACCCCCATCTGGTCTCCACTAATCTCAAATTCCATGTTACCTTCTATTTTAGGGCTTCTTTGAGCTTTTCCCTTCTCTGAGCCGTAACCTCCTAGTGGATTGAGGCCTCTTGGAAAGACTTCTCTTGCACTTGAGACGGGAAGTTCTCAGCTGAGCTGAAGCTGGATTATTAAAGTGGATTTTTTACTCAAACTCATTCTGTTGTGCTTCTTTGGAGATTGGAGGCGTGGGCGTTCAGCCGGCTTAAACCTCTGGAACCAGAACAGACTGGGCAGCTGGGGTACAGGTAGAGGAGCCTGCAAATCCTGGGAGCTGATGGAGGCCTGATTTCAAATCTCTTTTCTCTTTTTTAAGCTCATGCCTGAGTGGGTGGAGATGGTAGGTTCACTATGGGAAGGTCACTTCTGCCATCCCCAGTCCTTCCCATCCCAGAGTAGTTCAGGAGCCCAGCTCAGCCCTCTGAGGTCTGGGTGCTCAACATTAGATGCCCCCAGAGCCTCCCTGGGCAGCCCAGGCTGCTTCCCTCCCCCAGTCCCTCCCCATCTTTCCCAGGCACTGCCAAAAGAAGGACACAGTCTGGGCTTCAGCATCGCCCTGCATCATCCACTTCACTTAGCAGCCACTGGTGTTACTTATGTTAACAACTACCAAGAAACAATTATCACTGAAAAAAATCAAAATAGGAAAAGTCAATGGATAGTGTTGATTGATTCCTTCACTCTCTTCCCGGACATTACAAGAAACTTAGCACAGTTTAACCAGGTTATCTCTCCTGAGTTTTGTGCTATTGTGGTCATACAGTTTAATCATATATATTTTAAATCCCACAAGCAATATTATTGTTTTATGCATCATATTGTTTTTAAAAACTTAAATGGTCATATTTATATAAAAATTAATTTTCATATTGGTATCCAAAAATTTGGAAAGACACCAGTTAGCACAATTTTTTTTTTTTACAGTACGTGGGCCCCTCACTGCTGTGGCCTCTCCCGTTGCAGAGCACAGGCTCTGGACGCGCAGGCTCAGCGGCCACGGCCCACGGGCCCAGCCGCTCCGCGGCATGTGGGATCCTCCCGGACCGGGGCACGAACCCCTGTCCCCTGCATCAGCAGGCGGACTCTCAACCACTGCGCCACCAGGGAAGCCCTGTTTGAACATTCTTATAGTAAAAATGTGGGAACAAATTTTTAAAATTCAATCCAAAAGAAGGAGAAATGAGAAAAAAAAGAAGAGGTGAAGCAATTGAAATCACTTAAGGTGGTAGACTGAAACCCAAATATCTCTAGTTATAACATTAATAAGTGGACTAATTATATCTCAAAGTTGTTACTTAAAAAATAAGTGGACTATTTTAGTTAAAATGCAAAGATTGTCTGACTCGATAAAAAAAACTATAGCTGTTTACAAGAGATACACCTAAAACAAAAGGATACAGAAGGTTGACAAAACATTGCTATAGATTTGTCTGTTTTTGCATTCCACAAATTTCACATATGGAACCATATATACTCTTTTTTGGTCCAGATTCTCAGATTCCTTTTTTTTTTTTTTTTCAACTTGTCTGGCTTCTTTTTTTTTTTTTTTTTGCGGTACGCTGGCCTCTCACTGTTGTGGCCTCTCCCGTGCGGAGCACAGGCTCCGGACGCGCAGGCTCAGTGGCCATGGCTCACGGGCCCAGCCGCTCCGCGGCATGTGGGACCTTCCCGGACCGGGGCAAGAACCCGCGTCCCCTGCATCGGCAGGCGGACCCCCAACCACTGCGCCACCAGGGAAGCCCTGTCTGGCTTCTTTTGATCAACATAGTGTTTTTGAGATTTATCTATGTGCTTGCATGTGGAAGTAGTTTTTTTTTTTCATTTTATTGCTGAATATTATTCCTTTATATACCATGGTTTCCTTATCCATTCTCTTACTGATGGTATTTGGGTTGCTTCCACTGTTTGGCTATGATGAAGAAAGCTCTTATGCACATTCTTATATATTTGTGGACAAATACTCATTACTCTTGGATATATACCTAGGAAGAGAATTGGTGGGTTATAGGGTAGATGCATGCTTGTTTTTATGAGAAGCTGCCAAACAATTTTACAAAGTGGCTATGCCATTTTACACACCCACCAGAAATGTATGAGAGTTCCAGCTGCTCTACACCCTCACCAACACTTGGTATTGTCAGTCTCTTTAATTTTAGCCATTCTGTTGGGTGTGTAGTGGTAACTCATTGTGTTTTTTTTTTAACATCTTTATTGGAGTATAATTGCTTTACAATTTTGTGTTAGTTTCTGCTGTATAACAAAGTGAATCAGTTATATGTAAACATATATCCCCATGTCCCCTCCCTCTTGCATCTCCCTCCCACCCTCCCTATCCCTCCCCTCTAGGTGGTCACAAAGCACCAAGCTGATCTCCCTGTGCTATGCAGCTGCTTCCCACTAGCTATCTATTTTACATTTGGTAGTGTATATATGTCAGTACTACTCTTTCACTCCGTCCCAGCTTACCCTTCCCCCTCCCCATGTCCTCAAGTCCATCCTCTACATCTGCGTCTTTATTCCTGTCCTGCCCCTAGGTTCTTCAGAACCATTTTTTAAAAATATTCCATATATATGTGTTAGCATACAGTATTTGTTTTTCTCTTTCTGACTTACTTCACTCTGTATGACAGACTCTAGGTCCATCCATCTCACTACAAATAACTTAATTTTGTTTCTTTTTATGGCCGAGTAATATTCCATTGTATATATGTGCCACATCTTCTTTATCCATTCATCTGTCGATGGACACTTAGGTTGCTTCCATGTCCTGGCTATTGTATATAGTGCTGCAATGAACATTGTGGTACATGACTCTTTGTGAATTATGGTTTTCTCAGGGTATATGCCCAGTAGTGGGATTGCTGGGTCATATGGTAGTTATATTTTTAGTTTTTTAAGGAAACTCCATACTGTTCTCCATAGTGACTGTATCAATTTACATTCCCACCAACAGTGCAAGAGAGTTCCCTTTTCTCCACACCCTCTCAGCATTTAGTGTTTGTAGATTTTTTGATGATGGCCATTCTGACCAGTGTGAGGTGAGAAGACTATTCATTGGATTTTAATTTGCATTTTTGTGATAAGTAATATTGAGCACTTTTTCATGAGCTTATTGGCCATTTGGATGTCCTCCTGTGAAGTTGCTATTCAAATATTTTGCCAATTTACATTGAATTGTTTATCCTATTCTTACTGATTCATATATTGAATATACATACACACACTCAGAACTTATATTCTGAATGTTTGTGTATGTACATATATATTCAGAATCCAAGTCCTTTGTTAGGTATGTGCATCACAGATGTTGTCCCCCAGAGTGTAGCTAGTAAAGGCTATTGATTTTTAAAATATTTTTCAACTTTATTGAGGTATAACTTACATACAAGAAACTGCACCCATTTCAAGTATACAATTCTATGAATTTTCACAGATATGTACACCTGAGAAACCATGTCTACAATCAAGGTATAGAACATTTCCATCACCCCCCAGAAGTTTCCTTGTACTCCCTGTGCAATCAATCAATCTCTCCACCCCTGGGCTCCAGGCAACCAGTGATCTGCTTTCTGTCACCATAGGTTAGTTTGCATTTTTTGGAATTTCATATAAATGGAATCAGGCAGTGTGTGCTTTCTGTGTCTGGTACATAGCCATCGGATTGTTTCTTCTTAGACCTATTAACATAGAGAATTATGCTGATGATTTTTCGTGATATCAAGCCATGCTTCTATTCCCAGAACGAGTCCCACTTGGTCACTTCATATTATTTTTTAATGGGTCATTAATTGTGTTTGACAACATTTTATTTCACTTTATTTGGGATTTTTGCGTGTATATTCATAAATAAGATGGATTTGCAGGGTTTGTTGGTGTGTTATCAGGTTTAGGTATTGATGTGACTCTTGCTTCATAAAAATAATTTGTAAGTTTTCCTGGTTTTATTAATTTATTTATGTATGCTTTGAACAATTTAAATAGCATTAGGATTATCTGACTTTTGAAAATTTGTAGATTTCCTCTGCAAAACCATATGGACTTGATGCTGCTTTGTGGAAAAGTTCTTTCATAACTTTCTCTTTTTGTTGTGTGGAAATTGGTGTACTTAAGCTTTCTACCTCTAATGGCATCAATTTTTGTAAATTTTATGTTTTTAGAAATTAGTCATGTTGTCTCAGTGTTCACATTTACTTGCACAGTTCTCTAAAGCAGTCTGTTATTATTCATTGTCCCCCACTGGTTAATAATTTCTCCCTATAATTTCTCTCTCCTCTCTCTCTCCCCACTCCCTATTTTTTCTCCCTTTTTTCTTTCTCTTTTTCTTCCTCCTCCTCCTCCTTTTCCTTCTCTTTTTTTTTTGCGGTATGCGGGCCTCTCACTGTTGTGGCCTCTCCCGTTGTGGAGCGCAGGCTCAGCGGCCATGGCTCACGGGCCCAGCCGCTCCGTGGCATGTGGGATCTTCCCGGACCGGGGCACGAACCCGTGTCCCCTGCATCGGCAGGCGGACTCTCACCCACTGCGCCACCAGGGAAGCCCTTACTTCTCTTTCTTGTGTTTGTTCTTTCTCCTTTTTTCTCTTAAGTTAGCTAGTAGTTTGCCGACATGGTGGATTTTTTTCGAAGTACCTGCAGTTGTATATATTTGTTAGTGCTAAGTGTGTTGGTGATAAAGCGCACATGCTGTTGTATCATAATTACCAAGCCTCTCCCTGGCTGAGGAAGGCAGTGGTGAGCTGTCCTTTGCAGGCAGGGTTGACGGGAGGGGAGGGAAGGCTGCTTCGGAACGGAGCTCCCTAGTGTTGATGTGGATATAATGGGATTTCAGAACAGCAGAGACCAGGTGGTAGCACTTTACCACCAAAGTCTGTAGTATTTTCTGTCTCCTAATTACGCTCTAAGCATGAGTAATGAGTTTTTTAAAAAAATATTTGTTTATTTAGGCTGTGCCAGGTCTTAGTTGAGGCATGTGGGATCTTCTTGTGGCACACGGGATCCTTTTTTTTTTTTAGTTGCAGCACGCATACTATTAGTTGTGGCATGCATATGCATGTGCGATCTAGTTCCCCAACCAGGGATCGAACCCAGGTCCCCTGCATTGGGTGCACAGAGTCTTACCCACTGGACCACCAGGGAAGTCCCAGTAATTAGTATTTTTGGTTCCTTCTTTCTCCTGTGGAACTGCATGATCTTTGGAGGATGCATAGAGAGATTTGGAGCTAGCCAGCTGCTGATATCCTATGGGGACTGCAACTATTACTTGTAATAATAAACTGTTGAATTAAACAGAGGACATTTGGAACCCTAGGACAGGACATTAAAAAATAAAATAAAATAGAACAGAATAAAATAAAATATTGAAGGTTTTTATAGAAGACACTGCGGGTAACCCACCTGTGTCTCTCACTTTTCCCACTTCAGTGTACTTGGTCCCACTTCCAACTGCCAATGTCAGCGCCTCTTTGCCCGCAGGCTTTCTCCTGCTGCTTGACTAGTTTTCCACTCACACAGCCGTTGGAAATGCTAGGGAACTGATGCTCTCTACCCCAGAGCAGCTCTAACCGGTGACTGGCAAGATTTTGTGTGTGAACACCCCAGCTCTCACATGTCTTGGGTGAGATAACTCTGATGTGTGTAGTTTACACTGGCTTGCAGAGTCTCTCCAACAAGATTAAGCTCCAGAATCAAGCCTGGTAACACACCCCATTTATCGGCCACCCTCTCTTCCTCGTTTCATCCCTACCAGTGTTCTCCTTCACCTCCCAAATAAACTCCTTGCCCTCAGATTCTTGTCTAGGGTCTGCTTCTGGGGAAACCTAAATTAAGTTAGAATTCTTTTGAGATAAGGCAAGGATGCCTGCTATTCTACTTCTATTCAACACTGTACTCTAGGTCCTTAACAAGGTAATAAAATGAGAAAAGGAATAAAAGATAGAAGGGCTGGAAAGGGAGGCATAAACTTCCTTTCGATATGATGTGTTATATAGAAAAATCCAAAAGATCTATTATTTGAATTAATAAGAGAGTTTATCAAGATAGCTGGCTGAAAACTCAATGTACAAAATCAATTCTATTTCTATATACCAGCCGTAAATGGCTATAAAATGAAATTTTCAAAGGATTACTTCTACAAAGCATACAAATCAAGTATCTACGAATAAATATAAAAAATATGCAGGATCTCTAAAGAGAAAATTAAATAAGGTCCAAACCATTTGGAAGATATGTGTTATTTGTGGATGTGGAACTCAATATTGTAAAAATATAAGTTATCCTCCAAACTGATATACAGATTCACTGCAACCCTAATAAAAATGTCATGGGTTCTCCTCCTCCTCCTTGCTTTTCTTCTTTTGTGTGAGTTGACAAGCTGATTCTACAATATATATAATATACTATACGGAAATAGCTAAGACATCTTTGAAGAAGATGGCTGCCTTACCAGTTATCAAAGCTTCTTGCAAAGCTGTAGTAATTAAGACAGCATATTGTTGGTTCAAGAGTAGACTGACCAATAAAACCAGTAGAGACAACTGAATATCTGATACGTGATTTGTGATAAAAAGTGGCAATTCAGATGGGTCTTTTCAATAAATTGTGTTTTGAAAATTGGATGTCCATATGGAAAAATGAAATTGGAACCCTACCCATTATTAACTTTGGGAGTAAGGATGGAAGAGGGAGGGTTATAATCTGGAAGGGACAAGGAGATGTTTCTGGGGTATTGACAATGTTCTGTTACCTGGAGATTATGACATGGTCGCTCACGCTCTAATAATCTGTTGAGCTGCACCTTTGTATTTTATCTACTTTATCTGTATTACTTTTCACAATCATAAGGTAAAAATACTTTTTTAAAGAGGGGAAAAGAAAATAGCACAAAGTCCTCTAAACACAAAAGTTAGCACCAGAAACATTCTAAATTAAAAGAAGAGAGGAGTTACTTCTAATATGATTCCATTATTAGAAGTAATGAAACGCCCCCTTCTTGCCTAATCAACCCCAGAAGCTCAGGATCAGCCCTGGGCATAGAACAGATGAGACAGTCAATTGGGCTCTTCAGGGAAATCTCCTTGCCCTGGCCCTTCTCCCTTGGTTTCCCCCAGAAGGCGCTGCTCTCCACTGAACTCAGCTTCCAGGGAATAGAGACAGCCCTTCCTTTGCTCCCTTAGGGCACAGCTCAGGCAAGACTGAAATGTTCAAACAAAAATGAACCAAAAAGAAAGCCTCGACAGAGGGGAGCCAAATGCAGAGAGGACCGTGAATCTACACACTCTGGATGTGAGCAAAAGCTTGTTCTCCGGGCTCTAGATCCCTATGGTCCATGTACTGTCTCAGTAATAAAAGGCACTCCTCCCCTGAGTGCCCCTACTCCTGGCTCCTGCTTTCCTCCACGGAGGGGACATTTCTACTCTTGCATGTGTGCACCAGCACACATTCATACACAAAAATGCAACATGTACATGCACACATTCGTGTACCTACACACATACATACCTCACACACATACATGAACATAACACATACACAGGTACACACATATACACACAGACATATACATACACAACTTCACATACACAGCCACATGCACACCCATGCACAACGTTTACTCATAGGCACACACATACACAAATAAATATACATACCATAAAACATATCCAAACATAGTCATCCATCCATATACACACAAAACTTATATACATATACATACAAACCCACATATACACACAAACACACACATATATACATGCACAAACACAACCCCACACACAATCCCACATGCGTATACTGCATGCGGTACCCATCTTCCAATGATCCTTAATTCCTGTTACTCGTGCCATGGTGTAGTCTTCTCCCACAGCGTATCAGGATTGGTCTGTGTGGCCAATAGAATGGGACAGAAATGGTAGTATCTGACTTCCGAGGCTAGGTTATAAAAACATGGTGGCTTCTGCCTGTTCCCTCTCTCTTGAGTCACTCCTTCTGGAGGAAGCCCACTGCTGTGTTGTGAGGACACTCAAGCAGCCATACGGAGAGGCTGTCTTGGCAAGGAACTGAGGCCTCTTGCCAAGAGGAGGGTGAGTGAGTCAGACCGGAAGTGGACCTTCCAGCCCTGGTCAGGTCTTCAGATGAGTGCAGCCCCGACACCCGGACTGTAATTTCATGAGAGACCCTGAGCCGGAAATGCCCAGCTAATCCTCTCTCAGATTCCCAGCTCGCAGAAACTGTGTGAGATAGGTGTTTACTGTTGTAAGCTACTTTGAGGTGATTTGTTATGCATCAGCAGAGCAATAAATAATGAATGCAAATACACTGCACATACACATATGCACACACACACAGGCATATACACATATAGTTATACACAAGCATCTCCTCCCACATACACACAAGCCTCTATATACATAAAAACATGTAAACACCCATGCATATGATACACATTTATACATATAAACACACACGTGCCCTGAGAAGCCCCTCTTAAAGCGCCTTTGGTTTCTTCAACATCCAGATACCCATGTAGTTCTGATCCATCTCCGAGGAGCTGCTTCTTTTTCCAGGGGATTCCACCAGGGGTGATCATGTCCTTGAGGGAAGACCCTGTTCCCTGACAAAGGGCTGTTGTCTGGATCTTGCAGACCTCAACACAATGATAGTATCTCCCCCCGGGATATCCAAGAAGAGGCAGAGTATCAGTGGCCCAGGCCTCTCTCACTGCCTCCCAGTCAAACTGACCCACAGACAGGAAGCTCCTGGGAGCCTCCAAGGCTGAGGCCCGCTTTGGTCCTGCTTTGGCGTGGTTGACTGAGTGCCCCCTCTCCCCACGAGGGTAGGCAGCCTCTGTTCGCCTGGAAAAGCTGGGGTCTCTCACCCCTTTTCCCTGATGAGCTACGAAGCAGGACTCATGAGTTCTGCTCCTGATTCTCTACCAAACCAGGCCTGCCCATCTGGGTTTCAAGGTCATCCACCCACTCGTGGGGCTTGGGCTGAGGTCTGAGAATCCCAGGGAGGCTGAAGCTGAAGTGAAGCAGAATTCAACTTACAATGTATTCTTATAAAATGAGGCTGTTTTCACAGAGTCATTTCAATTCATGTCCACAGTCACCCTCATGAGGTACCCATTGAACAGATGAGAACACTGAGGCAGAGAAGCTTCATACAGGTCTCTGGACCCAAAGTCTCTTTCATTTATTCAACAAATATTATTGAGCATTCAGGTCTAGACCTAGACACTGATGGTGTGCCAATGAAACAGACATGTCCTTTGTCCTCTTGGGACTTACACTCCAGTGGAGGGACAGAAGAAAAAAACAACAACAAGGAAACGAAGGAATTAGTCATTATAAATAGTGATTAGTGTCAAAGGACATGAAATGATAATGAATCACAGGGAGAAAGAAAAATTCAAAGGCTTCTCTGGGAAGGTGGACTTTATATTGAAACAAAGAGGATGGAGGATGGGGAGGTCACCTGTGAGAAGAGCTCAGGTGGTCAAAGAATGGAAAGGAGGCTGTTGTGGCTGGAACACAGAGAGGAAGAGGAGAAAGGAAATGTCTGGAGAGGAAGGTAAGCCTAGATCCTGCTGGGCCTTGCAGGGTTTAGTGTTTACTGGAAAGTGTAGAGGAAAGCAGCGGAGGAATATTAAACACGGGAGTGATGTGTCTCAAGCCGTATTTTAAAAAGTTTATTAAGAAAGGAGGCAAGGGCTTCCCTGGTGACGCAGTGTCTGGGAGTCCGCCTGCCGATGCGGGGGACGCGGGTTCGTGCCCCGGTCCGGTAGGATCCCGCGTGCCGCGGAGCGGCTAGGCCCGTGGGCCGTGGCCGCTGGGCCTGCGCGTCCGGAGCCTGTGCTCCGCGGCGGGAGAGGCCGCAGCGGTGAGAGGCCCGCGTACCGCAAAAAAAAAAAAAAAAGAAAGGAGGCAAGAGTGGAACAACAAGCATTCATTGAGCACCTACAGTATACCAGACACTATGCTAGACTCCCGGGACACACCTCAAGTTGTCAGTTACTCTAAGCAACCAGATGAGATGCAATCTCAGTACCAGGTTAAAGATGACGGTGGTTTGAACAGGGCAGTGGCATGGGGTCTAGAAAAAAAATATGACTGTCAGAGGAACATTATTGTAGAGAGAAACCGTATCAATTCCTAGGGGGAGACAGTGACAGAAAGGCGAGTCAAGGAACAGTAGTGGCCAGTGTCAGTTGAGTGCTTACTATGTGTCAGACCGGTCCTATTTCTAAATGCTTTACGGGTTTTAAACTAATTAATCCTTCTAAGATCACTGGGAACTAGGTCCTATTGTCATCCTCATCTTAGAGCTGAGGAACTGGGGCACGGAGAAGTGAAAGAGCTGCCTGCAAGTGCTTGGGTTTGACCCCGGGCGATGTTACACACTCTACACCCCACACCCCGCGCCCAGCACATTGTCTTAACCTGTAACCAAGTACCGGACCTTGCTTCTCAAGAACTACTCCCAGGTGCTGTTTACCGATGTGCTATTACGGATGATATCACCCCGCCCCTTAATCCTCGGAGATAAAGAGGGGTATGGAGTGAGGGGGGTGAGGATGGGGGCCGGTGTTGTCCAGTGGCGAGTCTAGAGAGGGGGTCAACTATATTCAGGATCGGCCCACACTTAAAAGCAGGACTCCAACGCCCAGAGGGAAGAGCCAGGGTTGGGGCCTTGGTACCACCTGCCGCTGCGGTGGGGCGAGACTGTGTCGGGCGCGCGGGTGTGGCGGAGGACTGCCGCCGGCGGGGCTGGGACGCCATTAGTCCCCAAGGCCTGGAAAAACGCTGGGAAAAGGCGGGGGCGACCCAGGAGGCGGGGTTGCGGGGAGCGGGGGAGGTGCACAAAGCTCGGAAGCTCGGGAAATTGTGCGGTGGGGAGAGGAAGAGGGCCTCTTGGAGAAGAGGGTTAAAAAGCGGATGATCGGGTGGGATCAAAGAAATGCAAGCTCGAGGGGAGACTGAGGGTTCGACAGGAGGAATGGAGGGGACCCCTGAGTGGGCCAAGGGACGTAGATCCAGGCCACCAGGCCACTGGAGAAACGGGCATCCAGCCCCGACCCCGGGATGAGAACTGAGCCCAGCCAGGCGCCAGGGCTCCCCCTCCAGCCCCGGGAGGCGGGATGGGGCAACGCGACCTGAGCCCCGAGGCGCGGCTGCGGGAGGGCGCTGCAGGGGATGAGGGAAGACTCCTAGCCTTCCCTGCGCTCGCGCCCCTCCCCCTCCGCCGATCCTCCGCCGGTCCTTGAGCTCGGAGACCAAGGCAGAGGAGTTCCTGCGGCCCTGGGGGTTCGAAGAGTGCTGGATGGGCCCGAGGGACGTCATGACGTCACCACCTGGCCTTCCCTTCGGGAGCCACCTCCAGACTAAGACCCTGCCGTGCCTGGCCCAGGGTTTCAGTACCGGTGAAAGCAGGGACTGTGCCCAGGGTCGCCTCCTTTACCTATAAGTCCTGGGACCTCTGCCTCAAAGGCCCAGCTCCTCTCCCCAAGCCCCACCTTACAATGCTGCTCGCGCACGCTCTCTCTCTCTCTTTTAATTGTCTTTATTTTTGATAATCACCTTCAATCTATGTCAAGAGATACTGGTTTTCCATTTACGGTGGCAAAGTTTCTTTTTAAAATCATTTTACTTAGGTAAAAAACATGAATCAACTTAAAAGAGTAAGCCAATAAAATAAGTTTGGGAAAAGATGTTTTTGTTAAACAATTTATTGGTGACTTGTTAATACAACTTTATTGAGATATAATTCACCCATTTAAAATAGTGTTTAGTATATTCATGGGCTTGTGCGACCATCCCTACAATCAATTTTGTAACATTTTCATCATACCTCCCAAAGAATCCCATAACCTTTAGTGGTTACTACCCATTCCTTCCTCTAACCCCCCATCCCCCAGCCCTAGGCAACTACCAATTTACTCTCTATCTCTTTGGATTTGCTTATTCTGTATAGTTCATGTACACGGAATCACACAACATGCAGTCTGTTGTGATTGGCTTTTTTCACTCAGCATGTTTTCAAGGTTCATCCATGTTGTGGCATGTGTCAGAAGTTCATTTCTTTTTATTAATGAATAATACTCTGTCATGTGGCTATACCACATTTTATTTACCCATTCATCAGTTGATGGACATTTGGGTTGTTTCCACTGTTTGGCTATTATGAATAATGCTCCTGTCAAAATTCATGTAGAGGTTTTTGTGTGGACATAGGTTTTCATTTCTCTTGTGTGTATACTTAGGAGTGGAATTGCTGGGTTATATGGTAACTCTGTGTTTAACCTTTTGATGAAGTACCAGACTGTCTTCCACGGCAGCTGCACCCTTTCACATTCCCACCAGCAGTGTATAAAGGTTCCTCACTGGCACTTGTTATTATCTATCTTTTTGCTTCTTGCCACCCTACTGGGTGTGAAGTGGTATCTCATCACGGATTTGATTTGCATTTTCCTGATGGTTAATGGTATTAGCATCTTTTCATGTGCATATTAGCCATTTGAATATTTTCTTTGAAGATATGTTCATTCAGATTATTTCCCCATTTTTTTCATCTTTATTGGAGTATAATTGCTTTACAATGGTGTGTTAGTTTCTGATTTATAACAAAGTGAATCAGCTATGCATATACATATATCCCCATATCTCTTCCCTCTTGCATCTCCCTCCCTCCCACCCTCCCTATCCCACCCCTCTAGGTGGTCACAAAGCACCTAGCTGATCTCCCTGTGCCATGCAGCTGCTTCCCACTAGCTATCGGTTTTACATTTGGTGGTGCATATATGTCCATGCCACTCTCTCACTTTGTCCCAGCTTACCCTTCCCCCTCCCTGTGTCCTCAAGTCCATTCTCTAGTAGGTCTGCATTTTTATTCCCGTCCTGCCCCTAGGTTCTTCATGACCATTTTGTTTGTTTGTTTGTTTTTTAGATTCCATATATGTGTGTTAGCATACGGTATTTGTTTTTCTCTTTCTGACTTACTTCACTCTGTATGACAGGCTCTAGGTCCATCCACCTCACTACAAATAACTCAATTTCATTTCTTTTTATGGCTGAGTAATATTCCATTGTATATATGTGCCACATCTTTATCTATTCATCTGTTGATGGACACTTTATTTCCCCATTTTAAAATTGGGTTATTTGTCTTTTTATTGGGTCTTCACCTTTTTGCATCAACGTTAGAATCTGCTTGTGAACTGGAGGAGGAGAGAGATTCAGGATAAAAAACATATTGGATTCTCCTTCACCCCACCCCATCTACCTGGATTGAAGAGGGTCTGTGTAGTAGAAAGCTCATGCCCCACATTGTGTAGCTGGATATACTGTGGCTTTCAGGAAAAGAACCTGGACTCGCCCATCCTACCTGCCTGAAACCAGGTTCCATGCTTTATTCTTCCAAGGATTCCAGAACTCTTTCCAGCTCTCCTCCCAGGAAGCAGCTGAATTTCTTCCCCTATGCCTAGCCTGTCCACCTGTTTGTCCATTCAGTTTTTGTAGTCCTTTGAGGCTCTGCTCACCTGTCTGTCCACAGGTCCACAGGCAGCCTATTGCCCAAAGACTCTGCTCTTCCCTGCAAGTCTGTGCCAAGGGTGAGTGAGACCCAGAGGATGAAGAGGCAAAGGGTGAACGTGAAGGGCTAGGAGAGAAAAGATAATGGGGAGGGGCGATGATCTGGGAGTGATGATGGAGAGGGTGCTGCTCCTGTGCAACCGGGACCTTTGGAAGGCTTTTGGCCAAGATCCATGCTGATGCCGTTCTTGTGCCCGTAGAGGGACAGAGCCAGCTGGAGGCGTGGCCGACCAGGCCCCTCCAAGAGGTCATCAACCGGACCTTCCAATACTGGCAAGGTGTGCCCCAGCAGCTGGTGCCTCAAGAAGAGACTGGAAGAGCTGGAGGAGGGAGGCTGGACCTGTCAGCTATAGGGGTAGGGAGGGACTCCCAAACTGACATGAAAAGCTCCTTCCCCCGACTTCTCATCATAACCATCTCTGGAGCCTCACCTGCCAAGACCCTGGGCGAGACAGGGGTGGTGGTCTCTCAGCTTTCATAGGGGAGCTGCTCTTACCTGGATTCTTTAGAGGAGCACAGTAGAGGTGACTAGAAGTCCCTGGAAGAGGCCAGCATCCATCTCCTTGGGACAAGCCCAACCCCCTGGTGCTGTCCAAGTGCTCCTGAACCAGGAATCACAGGGTCCCCAGCCAGAACCTCTCCACCCACCTCCGTATATCCTGGACTCTGAATTGGGGGATTGGGCAGCTCCAAGTGTATGGCAAATAGAAGACATGAAAGATGTGGGTGGAGAGTGGGCAATGATTTCTTAAGGAAAAGTGTCCAACCCTTCCTGGAAGCAGAGTTTCATGGTTGCAGGGTTCAGTAGAGAGATCTGCTTTGAGTTTGAATTACTACTCCTAATAACCATAGTGTCTAATGTGAAAGTAATGCCTTAGTGCTTTCAAGGCATTCTTTCCATCCTCAGCCTCATTTGATTCTCACAACAGCATCATTATTAAATTCCCATTTGATCACTTATTACACGCCAAGCACTGTGCTAAGAAACCGACATGCATTATCTCCTGTCATTCTCTCAACACCCCTATGAGGTTAGTCATTTCACGGATGAGAAAACTGAAGCTTGTCAAGTTTAATTAAGTTTCCAAGAACAGGACTCAAATGCTGAGGTAGGCAGAAGACAAACTCCTGTACTCTGGATCCCTCCAATGCCCTGTGGTCCCTATGCACTTTGGGGAAAGTGGAAATTCTAATCACACTCTGGCTTCTGGGATGGGCCCATCAAACTGTCCCAAGTGTCAACTCATTCCATCCTTCCACCATGATGTCATTCAAGATGTGAAGACTCAGAAGATGGAGCACATGCCCAGCCTCCATGCCCCAGAGACCTGCTCAAGGGATGGGCAGGCAGCCTTTCTCACCAAAACCACCAGGCTAAGATGTGTGAGGCCTGTGCCCTACACATATCTGGTAGACAGAGCAGCTGGGAAGGGAATAAGTGTAAGGGCTGCAGGTAGGAGCTGTCAGAAGTCCGGTGAATAGAATGAAGAGAGGGGCTGTCTGATTTCAGCCAGAAGCAACCCCAGGATCCATTAGTGATGTCTGCAAAGGGAGGAGACTGGGAAGCACAGCTCCTATTTGCCGTTGTTCCCTACGGTGAGATTCCCTCAGGGATTTTGAAATCCTCCATTTGGGCCTCCTCTCTTTCCCTTTGAGGTCTTTCGCCATTGTCTCTTCACCCTTGATTCCTGCCTTGCCTCCCCTCCGAGCCCAGTGACCAAGGTAAACTGGGAGCAACACTGAAGTGGTTTCAGAGGTCCTAAACCAAGAGATGACCAACCCCTGCAAGGCCTTGCTGCAGGTGAGGGCCTGGCCTTGTCTGGGAAGGTTGAGCCCACCAAGAGCCTGTTTAAAGAGGGAGGCAGGGTGAAGGAGGGGATAGATGTTGGCTGATAAGGAATGATAGGACTCCACTGAACCTGGCGGAGAGGAATCTGGAAGAGAGGGCCTGGAGGATGGGAAAGAACAGGGCTTTCAGTACAGACAGAGCCAGCCCAATCCTGGTTCTGCCGCTGCCCAAATGTGACCTTGGACCCATTATCTAAGGTCTTCAAGTCCCTTCTTCCACAGCTGTGAAATGGGTATGGTAGTAATGGCAACCCTCGGGGGTTGCTGTGAGGATTAAAGGCAATGTATTGGTATGAAAAAATGCCTGCCAGGGTCGGCTGGATTCTAAGGAGGATTCTTCCTTTTCCCACTAGAGGGCGCCCCCACCTTCTCTGTCTCTCACAGACACCTTAACACAGATTTCAGCGACGGTGGGATGCAGGGTCTGTGGGCCTCCAGCGGCATGGGGTTCTGTAAGATCAGGCATAGGCACAGAGCTTGAAGTGCCTGCAGAAATCTACTTCAGAGATTTTCTAACTTAAAAAAATATATATATATATGTATAGATAGATAGATGTGTATCTCTCTCTCTCTATATATAGATATATATACAGGCTCTGTTTTTCTAAGAAAATCTTGAGTATGACATGACCCTAATCTTCCCCTCGCCCATCCATCCGTATACATTATGTGTACATACATTATGCTTTTGTCCTTAGTTCTTAAACGGGAGAGTCCCCAGAGCCCCTCGCATTCAGCCTCCCCCTTTCTCTCCTCTGTGGTGTTGAGGAAATCCCCTGAGCAAGGTTTTCAGGCATCTCCTTGGGACCCTTGAGTTCTTTGGAGCTCAGATAGGAAACCTCCCACTAAGTAGGTACCCATCTATCTTTACAGCTGAGAAACTGAGTGGAGCAGGGCTAGCCCAGGTCCCAGCCTTCCCCTCCCACTGCCCCTACCCTTCCTCGCAAGGACCCCAGCAGAGGTTGGGCTGCTTCACAACTCAGACCTCTTCACACTAAGGAGTCTGAGGAGGTGACTATTTGAACTTTGACCTAAATCACACAAGGAAACAGCTCGGGGGAGATCTGGAGGAAGAGTCCCACAGGCAGGGAGAATGGCAACTGCAATTGTCCTTAGGTGTGATGGTAGGGCTCTTAGGGCAACGGACAGCATGATGAGTTTGGGACAAGGCCCAAGACTACTCAAGGCTTATAATCTACAGACAGCATTTGGGTTTTATTCGAAGTGCACTGGGAAATCATCATGGGATTTTTTTTTTTTTCTTTTTTTTTTGGCCACGCTAAGCAGCTTAACAACTGGACCGCCAGGGAATTCCCCAACATGGGATTTTTTAAAGGAAAGGAATAGGAAAATATAAGCATTTTCTAAGAAACACTGATGTTGATGGAAAATAGATTATGAGGGCTTCCCTAGTGGCTCAGTGTTTAAGAATCCACCTGCCAATGCAGGGGACACGGGTTCGAGCCCTGGTCCAGGAAGATCCCACATGCCGCAGAGCAACGAAGCGCGTGCGCCACAACTACTGAGCCTGCGCTCGAGAGCCTGCAAGCCACAACTGTGAGCCCACGTGCCACAACTACTGAAGCCCACCCGCCTAGAGCCCGTGCTCCGCAACAAGAGAAGCCACCACAATAAGAAGCCCGCGCACCGCAACGAAGAGTAGCCCCCGCTCGCCGCAACTAGAGAAAGCCCGCGTGCAGCAATGAAAACCCAACGCAGCCAAAAATAAATAAATAAATATATTAAAAAAAGAAAATAGATTATGAAACAGACAAGAGTAGAAACAAGTAGACCTGTTTGGGACTATTGAGTTATCCAGGGGAGATCTGTTGGTAGCTTGGATTAAGATCATGGCAACATTGCCTGGAAGCTCCTAGCTGGGCTCCATCCGGAGGCAGCCTGCACTTCAGAGGTGCTCCAGCCCTTCACCCCTTTCAAAGGCACTGGTCTCCATCCCTGTCACCATGGCAGTGGGGCCTCTTTAGCTTGGATTGGCTGCTAGACCTCGTCATTGGTACTGTGGCTGACCCTGTGATGGGGGCTGTTTACCATGGTTCTATCAAGTATGTAAACAAGGAGCTGCCATTCTCCTCCAGGCTCAGGGGACAGACCAGCCCCGTGTCTAATGGAAAAATCCCCGGAACTAGAGATGGGGACCAGGGAAGGGCCTGCAGTCTGACAGTTCCTGAGTCACTAGTCTCAGGGTTTATTCAGATCAAGACTGCTATTGAGACTTGTCCTGAATTCAGTTGGAGGGTGAGGTGGGCGAGGGAGGGAGTGGCAACACCTGCCTCAGGGTATTCATTGAAAATTCCTCCTTTCTTCCCATTTTAGGATGTCTTTGAGCTGTTCCCTACTCAGAGTCACAAGCTTGCAGCTGGTTAAGGCCTCAGGGGAAGACTCCCATCCCCACACCTTCCCTGGTGCTTTCAAGAAGCAATTTCAGGCTGACCCAAATCTGGATTATTAAAGCTGATTTTCAAGCAAACTCTACAGACTTGTCTGGAGGCAGGATGGGTGGGATTTAGACCCGACCAGAGTCTCTGAGGTGAGTGAAGTGGGATCCGAACACAGGGAAGCTTGGGGCATGGGGTACGGAGAGCATAGCCCCTGGTTGCACCAAAGGCCTGGTTTCAGATCCCTCCCTCCTCCCACAGACCATTTCTAAGGTGGGTAAAAGGAAAGGTGGAATTGCTGCTGGAACGACTGCCCACCCAAGCCTTCAGCTGTGTCTTTTTGGTCGTCTTTCCATTTGTGGAAGGAAAGTCTTCCCACCAGACGCCAAGAAACCACACAGAGAATAACGCACATTTAACAGGTTTGTACTTACGGTCAGTTTGCCTCTGGGAGCGGGGACATTAGCCACCATTGCTCAACCCAACTCCAGCTGTCCCACACCTCGGGCTCTATATTTCTCAAAGCACTTTAACGCCCAGCTCATTTGATCTTCACAAATGGGAGCACATGGGAAAGTATCAAGCCCACTGTCTTCGTCTGTTCAGGCTGCTGTAACAAAATACCATAAACTGGGTGGCTTATAAACAATGGAAATTTATTTCTCACAGTTCTAGAGGCTGCAAAGACCAAGATCAAGGCACTGGCAGATTAGGTTTCTGGTCAGGGCCTGCTTCTCGGTTCATAGATGGCTCCATCTTGCTATAACCTCACATGGTGGAAAGGCAAGAGATCTCTCTAGGGTCTCTTTTATAAGGGCACTAGTTCCATTCATGAGGTCCTTACCCTCATGACCTAATCACTTCCCAAAGGCCCCACTTCCAAATACTGTCACCTTGGGAGTTAGGATTTCAACATATGTATCTGGGCAGGACTAAACATTCAGACCATAGCCCCCACCCGCTTATACAGCCCAGAGAAATTAAGAGACACTCCTCTGGTAATACAGGCTTAAACATGCTGCCAATGCATGTCCTCTCCCCTGTATCCTTGCATCTAAGGACATAGCTAAACATAACACTCAGCATGTTTGTCTATATCTAGTTCTTATTAACTAGGTTGACCCCTACCACCCACCCTACTTTTTCCCATCATATATTCACTGTGCCTGGCCACTGCAATGCATGGTTCCTGCCTCAAGGCAATTGAAGACTAGTCAGGGAAGTATTGTAAGTCGTAGATAACATGTATTCATGCAATAGATATTTATTGAACACCTGCATAGCTGACTCCATAGAAGCCCTGCTTCGTGTCCCCTGGCCTGTCTCTGCACCCACATGCAGCTGCAGGTAGACAATATCTGTATGTGCTGACAGCTTCCCACCTCAAGCCATGGGACTCTTCTCATCCAGTGGATTTTCTGCAGGGTCCAGGGAACTTGCCTACCTATGCTCAAGACAGCCTTGAAACATCTGGGATTTAACACCCTCAGAGGCTGCCCTCAACCAATTAAGGACTTAGTTTAGTGGGTAAAAGTTTCAGCATATCCTTCCCTTGGTGGGGGTCAATCTCAGTTCTACACAGACCCTCAGGGGTCCCCAGCAGGATTCACTCCCAGTTGCTCACTGTGATGGTTAATTTTCTGTGTTAATTTGACTGCACTAAGGGATGCCCAGATAGCTAGGAAAATGTTATTCTTGAGTGTGCCTGTGAAGGTGTCTCTGGAAAAGGTTAGCCTTTGAAATCAGTAGATTGAGTAAAGAAGATCACCAACACAGGTAGACATCATCCAATCCATTGAGGGCCTGAACAGAATAAAAAGGTGGACGAAGGACAAATTCACTGTCTCTGTGGACTTCCCTGGTGGTCCAGTGGTTAAGACTCTGTGCTTCCACTGCAGGGGGTGCAGGTTCGATCCCTGGTTGGTGAAGTTCCGCATGCCTCATGTGGTGCAGCAAAAAAAAAAAGACATTAAAAATTTGCTATCTCTGCTTGAGCTGAGATATCCATCTTCTGAGTTTGGTTGGATATCAGTGCTTCTGGTTCTTGGGGCTTCAGACCCAGACTGAATTATACCACCAGCTTGCCTGGTTCTCTACTTGCAGATGGCAGATCATGGGACTTCTCAACCTCCATAATTATGTGCTTCCCCTTTTCTTTCTTATTTTGGATTATTGAAACAGTTTTTAGTATTCTAGTTTCGTGTATCAACTGTGTTTTTTACTATCTTTCTATGGTTTTTTAAGTGGTTGCTCTAAGGATCAGAGTATACATGCTTAACTTTTCACAGTCTACTTATAATCACTGTTTTACCATCTCAAGTGGAATGTAGAAATCTCACCAGCATACAGGTCCCATTACTCTCCCCCATTTCTGTTGTAGTGGTCAATTAGAATCAATTACACCTACATACATTGAAACCTCTATCAGACAATGTTATAATTTTTGCTTTCAACCATCATACATATTTTATTTTATTTTATTTATTTTGCGGTATGCGGGCCTCTCACTGTTGTGGCCTCTCCCGTTGCGGAGCACAGGCTCCAGACGCGCAGGCTCAGCGGCCATGGCTCACGGGCCCAGCCGCTCTGCGGCATGTGGGATCTTCCCGGACCGGGGCACGAACCCGTGTTCCCTGCATTGGCAGGCGGACTCTCAACCACTGCGCCACCAGGGAGGCCCCATCATACATATTTTAAATGATTCAAGAGGGAAAGAATAGTCTGTAATATTTACCCAGATATTTCCCATTTCTATTGCTCTCCCTTATTCTTTATGTTTCAGGTTTCCTTCAGATATAATTTCCCTTCTATCCAAAGAACTTCCTTTAGCAATTCTTGAAGAGCAGGTCTGCTGACAATTAATTAGTTTTTCTTCCTCTTTATTTCACTTTCACTCCTGAAGTGCATTTTACTGGATATAGAATCCTGGGTTGACAGTTCCTTTCTTCACCACTTAAACAATGTTATTACACTTCTGGCTCCCATCATTTATAATGAACTATACACAGTCATTTGGATTATTGTCTCCTTTAAGTGATGTGCTGTTTTTCTTTCAGACTGTTTTCACAATTTTTTTCTTTGCTTTTAGTTTTTAGAAGTTTGATTATGATGTATCAGGACATGGATTTCTTCAGGTTTATCCCGTTTGGAGTTCACTGAACTTGTTGAATCTGTAGGTTTATGGCTTTTGACAAATGTGGGAAGTTTTCAGCCATGATTTCTTCAAATAAGTTTTTATGTACTACCCTTTTTCTCCTCTCCTTCAGGGACTCCAATGACATGAATGTTGAACTTTGGGTATTGTCCCACAGGTCCCTGAGGCTCTGCTAATTTTCTTCCCCAATGTTATCTCTCTGTTGTGCTGATTGGATCATTTATATTGATCCATCTTCAACTTAACTAACACTTTCCTCTGTCATTCTTATTCTGTTAGTGAGCCTATCCAGTGAGTTTTTAACTTGGCTATTGTATTTTGTAGTTTTAAATAGCACATAAGAAAAATAAACAGAACAGCTAGTGGTAGGAAATGCGGTTGGAGAAGTAGGCCCAGAACTGACCATATGGGACTTTGCAGGTCATAGTATAGAGTACTAGTTCTTACACAAAGGGCAGAAGAAAATCACCAGGGATTTTAAAGAAATGAATAGAATGATAATTTAAAAGACCACCTTAGCACTGTCAGAGAATGTACTGATAGAGGGCAAGAGTGGAACAGAGAGATCTGTTAGGAAGTATTGTTTTGGTTCAAGGGACACTGTGGTGGCTTCGGCTGGGCAACTGCAGAAGGCTGAGCACCTCCAGCTGGCCATGAACTCTACCCAGAGGAGCTTGAGCCTCAAGGAGAATCCAGACCTGCATACTCACCGAGGGAACAGCTTCTGACTCCTCTCACCATGGCAACTGTGCTTCCTTTGCCCAGATCAGTTGCTAGGGTGACACTCAGGAGCACTGAGTGACTGAGCCCCACGATAAGAACTGGTTACCATGGTATAAAGTCTGCAGACAAGAATCTGCCATTCTTCTCCAGGTTAAGGTCCTTGACTGGCTCTAAATCTAAGGGAAAATCAGGAGCTGGAGAGAAGATCAAACACAGGAGCCAAGGTGAGGCCAGCTGTGGGGCAGTTGCTAAGTCACTGTGCCTCAGGACTTGCCCAAATCAAGGCTGTTATTAGAGCCTGTTATTTATTGGGGGAGGGGGAGTTTACATTTTAGAGGGAGAATAATCTAGCACATATATACACAAATTCAAAATCCCTTGTTTCCTACCATTTTAGGGTTTCTTTGAACTGTTTTCTTCTCTGAGCAAAATTTGCAGCTGGTTGAAACATTCCTATCCTCCACCCCCTGCAATGCCATCTACAAGAGCAGTTCTAGGACAACCTGCTTCTGAATTTATTAAGCGGGTTTTTGTCAAAACCCTTTCTGTGGGCTTGTCCGGTGGTAGGACAGGTGGGTTCCAGGCAGAGCCTCTGAAGTAAAATATATAGGATCAGAACAGAGAGGACATTTGGGGTGGGGCTGTAATGCAGCTGGAAGCCTGGTTTCTGATCCCTTTCTCTTTCCAGACATCATTCATAACATGAATGCAGGGCAGGGTAGGACCACAGCTGAAGTGTCATTTTTCCTCATCCACTTCCCCTCCCCCCACCACCTGCCACACATTATGGTGGTCTTTTTTCCCTTGGGAAAGGGAATTCCTCCCCTTGAACTCCAAGTCCGATAGGCCTGATAAACTGCTTGGTCTTCTGAGGATATTACTCTCAACATTAGGGTCCCCTCCAATGAATAGGGAAAAGAAGTGCAGTATCGATGCACATATAATTGATCATTTTGATAGCTATTTCTCTGGTAGTTTGAAATCTTAAAAGGGAGAAAGAAGCACACCCACCTCTGTTCAAGCCACCCAAAGACCAATATGTCCCTTTTTCTTGTAGCATTGTACTTCTCAAAGCAGGCTCACACTCATTTGCTCCTAGGCCTAAATTATTTCTGTAAACAATTTTTGAATATTATGTACAACACAAATCATTGATAACCAGCTCCTGGCATGATAAAATAGCTTGTGTCAGACCCTCCCATTAACATTTAACGTATATACTCTAGACAAAATATAAAAGTGATTGTATGAAAACATGGAGACCAGCCAAGCAAGAAAAACTAGAGGGAATATAATCCTTGAAAAAAGGGAAAACCTCCCCCCGCAACCAATGAGTTCCACATTTAACAGGCTTTTCCGCTAATGATACTTCACGGTTTCCTGTAGCACAAGGGGAAATAGGCACGAAAGGCAGAGAGTGGAAGTCTGAATGGCCAAGGAAGTAGTGGCTGGAGTACAGGAATGCCAGAGCAGGTAGAAATTGGGCAAGAACTCTGGGAAATGAGTGAGCTACAGAGAGGGGAACCCAAAATCCACATGCAAATCCCCCTCACATCCTTAGATACCTTCTAAATGGCACAAGTGCAGGGCAAGATTTTAAGGAACCTAGTGGAAAAGTCAAATATCTGAACAGGGATTTTTTTTTGCAGCTTCCACAGTGTTTGGGACACCAAGTTTGGGGTTCAGGACTCCCAAAATTAAAAGGCCTTGGTAGGGCTTCCCTGGTGGCGCAGTGGTTGAGAGTCCGCCTGCCAATGCAGGGGACACGGGAGGACACGGTCCGGGAGGATCTCCCATGCCGCAGAGCGGCTGGACCCGTGAGCCATGGCCCCTGAGCCTGCGCGTCCGGAGCCTGTGCTCCGCAACGGGAGAGGCCACAACAGTGAGAGGCCCACGTACCGCAAAAAAAAAAAAAAAAAAAAAAAGAATACAGTGGTTTGAACCTGGGCGATGGCAGTGGATGTGGAGGAGTCATGGATGTGCATATACTCAGCAGGTCAAACCCGTGACTGCTGAAGGTTTTAAGGCGGGTAAGGGGGAAGTAAGCAGCAGGATAATAAAAATAGACTAGATTCATTGAGTGCCGACTATCCAGTCGCTGTTCATATTTAATCCTCGCAACAAACCTATGAGGCAGGTACAATTCGCACCCACATTTTACATGCAATCCGTTTTTCCAGCCTTGGGATTGGGAGTAGAGGCGGTAGTCCTCGGGACCTGGTTTATGTAAAAAAGGAGTGGGCTCCTGGGAGTAAGGTGGGGTGGCCTGTGGGGAGGTAGGGAAGTAAGGGTTGGGTAGGCGTCCGCAGGGGACAGGGCCCGCCGGCCATTGGTCCCGCTGCCAAGGGAGCTTTGTGCAGATCCAGTCTCGCCAGCGGGTGGGAAGCGACAGCCCCGCTCAGTCCCTCCAGCAGCTGTCTCTACCTCATCTGCGATTTGGTGGGGAGCCAGCGCACCAAGCCCGGGAAGATGCGGCGCCCGCTGGGGCCTGGGGGCTTCTGGGGGCTCTGGCGGCTCCTCTGCTTCCTGCTGCTGAAGAGCCGCCCAGGGAGCGGCCGCGACATTAGTGATCACGGTCAGGAGGACACCTGGGGGGTGCGGGCAGGGCCAGAGAGCGATTCTGAGAGAAGTGGGTCCGGGGGCCTCAAGGTTAGGAACTTAGGAGGAAAGGAATCTGTTTGAGGGGTGAGAAGAGAAAACTGCGCAGAAAGAGGCGCAGGCCTGGCGTGGGGCTCGGTGTATGGGGTACGGACTTAAGAGAAGCGGACTCGGGAAGATTGGGGATTCGGGAGAAGGACTGAAACACACAGGGCCAGCGGGAAGTAGAACCGGCCTGGGCGGCCGCAAGAGAACCAAGACGCGCTGAGGGGCCAGGGAAGAGATGCCCATGGCTGAGGGATAGTCAGGGGACCAGGATCTCTGCACAGTAGGAGCAGGGGCCGCGGGTATCGGGCTCCGGAGAGAAGGCTGGGCCGAGGGATGACCCAAGGCTTCTTGGGTTTAGAGGCCAATGCAGAGGACTCGCGAAAAACTGTAGGAGGTGACCTGGGGGCGGGGGGCGGGACGCGTGGGGTGGGAGAGGACCGGCAAGACTTGTGGGGATGACTCGCTCTCTTTACTGCCCAGAGCCGCCTCCATGCCAAGCTTTGGCCACCGCTCAGCACCACGGACAGCGCCAGGTGCCCTGTGGGTCTGACTGAGGGTGTCTGGGTCACCACTTTTCTATCAGTTCTGGGAGCGCTGCCTCAGAGAAGCTCTCTCCTTCCAGAAGCTATTTTCCTTCTCAATATTAGGTTCTGCTCCTTCCTAAAGCCAGGGAAATGATATTAGGGTCCATTTGACTGGGGAAGAGAATTCCCTTTTCATGATGACTCATGGTAGTTCCACTATAGGAAAACAAACAAAGAAACAAACAAAAATCCCAGACTCCAACCCTACCCCATTTACCTGGAATGAGGCAAGTGTGTATAGCGTTAGGAATTATCTCCATCCCCGTCCTTCCCTTTTGCACAGTCGGGCAAACTGTGGCTTTCAGGACAAGGATCCAGACACTCAAACACTATACATACCAATATTTCCTTCCTCGAAGGATTCCAGGCGTCCTCTCCAATCCCCTCCAGGCTTCAAAGCCTTCCCTGAATGCAGTTCACCTGCTCTCCACGCCCTACCTGTTCACCTGATTATCCATTCTATGTGTGTAGCTTTCTGAGTCTCTTTTTAACTCACCCTCCACAGGCTGCCTGTGGAGCTTGGTTCTTACCTGGAAGTTGGTACCAAAGGTGAATGAGGTGCAGGGGCTGAGGAACAGGGCAGATGGTGACGGGGGAAGGAAAAATGAAAAGGAGGACTTGAAAGGAGGTGGGGGTCTGGTGAGGGGCACAGAGACCACTGAACCCAGGGGTGATAGTGGAAGGAAGCTGCTTTCCTTCAGCTTGGATTTGGAAGGCTTCTGGTCAAGCTCCTTTCTCACACCACTATTTTGTCCTTAGATGGTCAGGGCCAAGTGGGAGTGGGGCACCTCTGGACCCTCCAAGGATTTACCACCCCAGTCTTCCAGCAGTTGCAAGTTGTACTCCAGCAGATTATGCCCCAAGGTGAGTAAGAGCTGGAGAAGAGAGGCTGAGGCTTGGTCAGATACAGGGGTATAGTGAGGGGCTTTTTGATCTGAGAACAGGCTTTCAGCCCCAAATGTCTCTACTTGACACTTTCCTGTCATGCTTACCTCATGGAGAGTTGGGAGAGACCAAAATGGGGATGGAGGTAGAAGGGCAGGCTGTTTGCCCTTGAACACCCTGGAAGGGCCCAGCAGAGGCTTCTAGAAGAAGCCCCTGGAAGAGGTCAGCATCTAACTCCTTGGGACTAGCCCCAACTCCAGGCACTATCTGAGTTTTTCCAGAGCCAGGAATCCTTAAGTCCTCATCCAGGAGAATACACACACACACACACACACACACACACACACACACACACACCCCTAAGCCTCTGAGTAGGAAGCAGAGCAAATTGTATGACAAATAGAAGAGAGGAAGGAAAGGGAGTGGGGACTCCCTTGAAGGCAGATGGCTGACCCTTCCTTAGAGCAGAGTTTCATGAATGGGAGAAGAATCAGATAGGAAATCTGGCTTGAGTTCATGTTACTACTACCACTACTGATGTCTAATATGTGTAAAATGCCTTAAAGTAGTGGTTCTCAAAGTGCATCCCCAGACCAGTAGCATCAGCATCACCAGGAGACTTGCTGGAAAGGCTAATTCATGACCTTCACCCCAGACCTCCTGAATCAGAAGCTCTAGGAGGGAGGAACAGCCATCTGTGTTTTAACAAGCCTTGCAGGAGATTCTGATGTACTCTAAAGTTTGGGAATCACTGCCTTAGAGTTTTCTCAGCACTCTGTACATCCCTAATCTCATTTAATTTTCACAATAGCATCAAATGAGTCAGCAAAAAGAGTATAGTCCTAATCCTAACTGAATGTTTATTATATGCCAGGCATTGTGCTAAGCAAATTTTATATGCCATCTCATTTCATTCTCTCCACAAATTGTGATCCTTTGGCCACTTGAGGGAGAAGGGGAGTGTTGACCTCACTCTGGTCTCTGGAGTGGGCCAGTCAGAGCGTCCCAGGTATTAATTCACCACCTCCTTTCAACCTGCAGGTTTGTTCTGGAAGGATGACATGGCCCAGGATGTGATGACACAGAAGATGGGGCACATTGGCAAACCCCACCCCCAGGATCCATGTGTGAGGATGGGGCAAGAAGCCTTTCCCACCAAAACCACTGGGGTGAGGTGTGTGAAGCCTATGGTCAGTCCATGATGTCTGGTGGACAGAGAGAACAGGGAGGGAACGGGCATTAAAACTGCAGGTAAGAGCCGCCAGGAGCACTCTGAGAATGACTCAGAAGTCCTGTCTGGGATCTGCAGGAAACAGTTCCATGAACCACTAGTGACACCTGCAAAGGGAGACGAGGGAGGTGCTCGCAAGCCTAGGTCCCATTTCTCATCCCCATCTCTTGTAGGAGCAAGCAAGGGGAGAAACTTCGACTCCTATTCCCCAAGGTGAGACTCATGTGTCTTCTCAAGACTTTTAAAGCCCTGACTTTGGGTCCCATCTCTTTCCCTCTGGGGCCCTGTCACCCTTTTCTGCCTCCTTCTTGACTCCTGGCTTCCCTCCTCACAGGCCCCAGTGGTCAAGGTGAATAGGGTTCAGTGCTTTACCTCCAAAGTGGTTTCGAAGGCCCTGAAACGAGAGGTGACCAACCCTGTCAAGGTGAGGGGCTCACTTTTTCTAGGGAAGTTGGAATCACCAAGGACATGTTTAAATGAGGGAGGCAGGTGTGAAGGAGGGAAATGTGTATTGGTGTGTGAACACAGAAGGTGCATTTTCCTGTCTCTCTCAGACTACTTGTGGGCATCCATATGAAAGGTTGGGGAGTGTGATGCAGGTGCTGGGAGTCTCTAAGGGTGAAATGATCTATAGGATCATTCACAGGCACTGAATTTCCAAAGGCATAGAAAACTGCAGAGTTTTCAATGTTAAGTAAAAAGTTCTCCTTTTCTCCATGTACTCCCTTGTATATAGCAAGTGATAGCAAAGCTCCTTTGGATGAATGGGAGACGTAGCCCAGAGGCCCTCACATTCACCTCTTCCCCACCTTGCTCTACTCTGTGGCCTGGGTAAGTCAACCAGGCAAGGCTCGGAGTTATCTACCTAGGATGCTTGAACTCTTCGGAATCCAGATTGAAAACACCCATTTAGCACTGCCATCTATCTATAGATGAGACATTGGGGCCCAGGCTGGTCAAGCAACTTACTCAAGGCTGCATAGCAAGTTCATGGCAGAGCTAAGACTGGACCCAGGTCTCCTGATTCCCAGCCCTTTCCCCTACACAGTCCCTGCCCTTCCTCTCAGGGACTGCAGTGTGGGTTGTGCTGCCCCAAACATCAGACTCCTCCATATTGACAAAAGTCCTTTTTTGAACTAAGACCTAAATTACAAGAAGGTGGCAGCCAGTGGAAGATATGAAGGAAGGGCCTCCCAGGAAGAGAGCACCGCAATGACAAATGCCCTGACAGAAGGATACCATAGCAAGACTGAGGGAAAGTCAGTGGCAGAAGATTAGGTTGGAGATGTAGGCTCGGGGTCGACCACACAGGGGCTCACAGGTCATGGTGAAAGTTTGGATTTTATTCCAAGGGTAGTGGCAAGTTAACTAGGAAATTTTAAGGATGGGGATGTAATAATGTGATATGATTTTAAAAGCTCACTCTAACGGTATCAGGGATGGATTGTGAGAAAAGCGAGAGTGAAAACAGAGAGTCCTGTAAAGAGCCGATCATCCTGGTCCAGGGGAGACTGAAGTGGCTTGGACTGGGGTGGTGGCAGCGGAGCCGGCACCTCCAGCTAGCCATGTGCTCCATCCAGGGGCAGCCTGCACCTCTGGGGGCTTCTAGCCTCTCACGCTCTCCTAGGAAACCAGTTCCTACTCCCATAAGATGGTAGCTGAGCTTCCTAAGCTTAGGTTGGTCACTGGGTCCACACACTCAGAGCTGAGTGACAGACCCACCTGTGAGAGACCGGTTGCTGCCGTGCCTTCATGAAAGCAAACAAGGTGTTGCCGTTCTTCTCCAGCCTGAGCCCAAGGGAAAATCAGCGGATGAGAAGTCTATGAATTCTGTGTGGGAGCAAAGGGGACAGGCACTCAGTTGATGGGTTGAGTCACTGTGAGCTGACTCAAATCAGGGTGTTATTGAAGCATTTGCGGGAGAGTAGGTGAGGGAAGGGCCACCTCTCCACATACCGGTTCCAATCCTTTATTTCTGGTTTTAGGGCTTCTTTGAGTCGCCCCCCACTGTGGGCCACAACCTTGTCGCTGATTGAGACCTAATGCAAAGCTGCTTTGCCCCAGTGCCCTCCCCATTGCCCTCTGGAGGGGAAGTTCCAGGATGACCGAAATCTGGATCATTAAAGTGACTTTGATGCAAACTCTCTGTGACTTGCCCTGAGGCAGGATGGATCGGGTTTGGACCTGGCCACAGCCTTCAAAGTGAGAGAGGTGGGGCCAGAACAAGGGTTGCAGTGAGGAGAGCACAGCCCCTCACTGCTGCCGGAGGCTGCTTCTGTCTTGTTTTCTTTCCAGTGACCATTCCTGAAGTGAGGAAAGCGAGGATGGGACCACAGCTGGAATGGCAGCCTTCTTTACACACATCCAGCTATGCTGTGTGGTCTAGTTGCCCATCCTTCCATGTCAGACAGGCCTGGACCCTGCTGTTTTATGAGGGTCTCCCACCTCCACTATTACAGCCCCTGCCAGGGCTCTCTCACTCTTTGTGCGCTCAAGAATCAACATAGAAGTGCTGTAATCAAAGTGTACACACATTAAATGTTTTGCTGACTCTTGCCAGTTTGCTCCTGGTAGCGTAAAATCTTACAAGGGAGGGAGTAATCTGATCACTCATGCTCAGCTCAGCCAAATACCAGAATGTCCTATTTGCAAAGCTTTCTACTTCCCACGGTACTCTCATACTCATACTCTCATACGTCAGAGGTGTAAGCACGTGGGCAGATATCAAAATTTAGTTTCTCTAAAGAACTGGGACTTGGCCACACATCTCATCCATTTAAGCAACCCAGAGAAATTAAGTGACTAGTTCTTGATGGCCCCGATTCTTGGTCATGCTGCTGTTTTTGCCCTCTCCCCCTCTATTCGTTGTGTTCAGGAATGGACCTAAACCCAACACTAGACCAGTCATATTCGTTTGTACCTAGTTCTCATTAAATTGGGCAACCCCTGCTACTCACCCACATTTCCCCCTCATTCATTCCCTCTTTCTTTCCAAGACAGAAAATGGAGAGAAGAAGATGAGCATTTTTAAAAGGAAGGTAAGTTTAGCTCTTATCGTAGAAGGGCAGATTATATGATTTGGATCGTATTATTTGATAGAAAATGGGAAGCCATTGAAGGTCTGTTGAGCAAGGGAGTGACACAATGAAAGCTGAGCTTAGGAAGAACAATCTCACATTTCTGTAGAAGGATGGGTTAGGGAGTAGGAGAAAAGTGGCAACATTCTAGAAAGACTGTTGAAATAGTGCAGTGTGCCACACGAGGACCTGAACTTGAGTGAAAGAGGACATATAAGAAGGATATCTTGAAGGATGAATTAATAGGCCTTGGCAAGTGTTAGGGGTTGAATCCTGTCCCCCCCAAAATTCATAAGTTGAAGTCTTAATCTCCTGTACCTCAGAACATGACCTTATTTGGAAATAGGAGTGTTAACAGATATAATTAGTCAATTTAAGATGAGGTCATTCGGGTGGGCCCTAATCCAGTATGACTAGTATCCTTAAAAAAGGGGAAATTTGGAGACAGACATGCATAGAGGGGAGATGACATGAAGAGATACAGGGAGAAGATGGCCACCAACAAGCCAAAGAGAGAGGCCTGGAACAGCTCCTTCTAGCCCAAGAAGGAACAAACCCTTATAACACATTGATTTTAGACTTCTAGCCTCCAGAACTGTGAGACAATACATTTCTATTGTTTAAGTTCCCCAGTTTGTGGTACTTTGTTACAGCAGCCCTAGGGAACTAATACAGGTGATTTTTGTTTTTGTTAGAGATGTTTTGCCTTAGTGAATAATGATGCTGCGCATGGAGCAGGGACATGTGGAGCGTTGGTTGGGGAAGGAAAACGGATGTAGTCTTTTTTTTTTTTTTTGGCTGCATCGGGACTTCGTTGCTGTGTGTGGGCTTTCTCTAGTTGTGGCGAGCGGGGGCTACTCTTCATTGTGGTGTGCAGGCTTCTCATTGCCGTGGCTTCTCTTGTTGTGGAGCATGGGCTCTAGGCATGCAGGCTTCTGTAGTTGTGGCATGTGGGCTCAGTAGTTGTGGCGCATGGGCTTAGTTGCTCCACGACATGTGGGATCTTCCTGGACCACGGCTCAAACCCGTGTCCCCTGAATTGGCAGGTGGATTCTTAACCACTGTGCCACCAGGGAAGTCCCTGGATGTACGCTTAAAGGTTAAAGCCAAAAGCCTATTCAAGGACATCACAACAGCAGTTCTCTCCTACATCATCTCTCTTCCCCTGCATGCCTGATTATTTTCATCAATATATTAAGTACCCTGCAATATCTCCTAGATCTAATTTTTTTTTCTCAACTTCTGTTTCTGGTAACGGTGCACTACGTGATTCATACTATCTCTGCCTGCGGAAGACAGCTTGTCTTAGTCTGATTCCTCCCAAAATCAAAGCCTGAAGTAAGGGCTTGCATGGGGGTCATGTAGATTGGGATTAAATTTCAAGATGAGGAGTGAGAGAATAGGAAGGGTGAAACAGAGGGCTTGGAAAGCTATTGAAGGATGCATTAAGGAGTTATATGCAACTGAGGTAAGTTCTTGTGGGGACTCTCTTAGGCATCATGTACAATGCACCTCAGAACTGTCCTCTGAGACAGAGAAAAGGAAAGTATTTATCCTATGGGCCCATCCCCCACTGGATAAAGGATTGCACTACAAGATGTTAATTTCCTCATATATCCAGGTTTTTCATGCATGAGAATGTCTGAGCAGAGTCCCAAGGACATCTAATGCTGTGGTAGCAGAGAGGACCCAGGCCAAAAACAAAAGATCTGCAGTGCAGGTGAGGCAGGTGGTATCAGATTACACCTGCATCTAGCTGGTGGCTGCAGTAATGGCTAGAATTAAAAGGCAACCCAAGAGGATGCAAAATGGGACAATAAATGGTGTCTAATATACCTTAAAAGCTGGATGGAAAAGTATCCAAAATCTTCTTAAAAGCGTCAAGGAGGGCTTCCCTGGTGGCGCAGTGGTTGAGAGTCCGCCTGCTGATGCAGGGGACACGGGTTCGTGCCCCGGTCCGGGAAGATCCTACATGCCGCGGAGCAGCTGGGCCCGTGAGCCATGGCCGCTGAGCCTGCGCGTCCGGAGCCTGTGCTCCGCAATGGGAGAGGCCACAGCAGTGAGAGGCCCGCGTACCGCAAAAAAAAAAAAAAAAAAAAAAAAAGCGTCAAGGAGCTAGCGAAAGAGCGAGGAGTAATTGACTCAGGTCAAGATGCAGGAAAGGAGCAGAATCCAGAGGTGGTAAACCCAATGCTCACAGTTGCTTTGGACTGGGGAAATTTTCCATTTTAAGAAGCAGACAAAAAGCTGATTTAGACAGCCTATGCAGCTAGAGTAGTAGATGTCAGTGTCCAGGCCTGTGAAAGGAAGAATTCGAGTAAACTGCTCTCTGTTTTGGTCTGGGACCAAGAAGCTAACTCTAGAAATAAGGGGAAAATGGAAGTCAATCTACCCTTGCTCAGATCGCAGCATGTCCTTGTAATTGTATTAAGGTTGTATCAGATTGCTAGTGCTTTTAGGCACCTGCAGAAGTAAATGAAAATCCTCTAAGACCTTAAATTATTTCTACAAAAAATTTTTCAAATACTATAGTCTGCACAATAGATAACAGAAACAGACCCATAGTGATCCAATGATTGCAAAGCAAAACAACTGTGCTTTACTATGTTCAAGCATATCAAAGCCAAAGTGTAACTTTTGACAAGGATCTAGAAACCACAGAAAGTAATATAGAAGATTTTTTAAAAGAATCAAACAAGTCAAAATACATGAGGCAAAAACTGATAGAACTGAAAGGAAAAACAGAAAAATTCACTTGTATAATTGGAGACTTCAACACTCCTCTGTCAGAAATTGATAAATCAAGCAAGCAGAAGTTCAGGAAAGATACAGATGACCTGAGCAGAACAATCATTCTATTTGATCTAACTGACATTTAGAATATACCACCCAACAACAGCACAGTGCACATTCTTCTCAAGCTCACATGGAACATTCATCAAGATAGACCACCATAAAACACACCTTAACAAATTTAAAAGACTAGAAATCATACAGAATACATTCTTAGACCACAATGGAATTAAACTAGAAATCAATAACAAAAAGATAGCTGGAAAATCTCCACATATCTGGAAAACAACACCTTTCTAAACAATCCATGGGCCAAAGAAGAAATCTCAAGAGAAATTTTAAAGTATTTTGAAATAAACAAAAATAAAATATAATTTATCACAATTTGTGGTATGAAGTGAAAACAGTGCTTAGAAGGAAATTTATACAATGAATGCATACATTAGAAAATAAGAATGATCTAAAATCAATAAAATAAGTTCACACTTTAGGAAACTAGAGAAAGAAGAGCAATTTAAGTTTGAACCAAGCAGAAGAAAACAATTAAAATTAGAGAGAAATCAATAAAATTGAAAACAGGAAAATAATAAAGAGAAATCAATAAAACTCAAAACTGGTTCTTTGAAAAGAAAAAGAATCAAACAGAAATTCTAAAACTTAAAAATGTAAGAACCAAGATTTTAAACTAATTGAATAGGTTTAATAACAGATTAGAGACAGCTGAAAGAGAACTGGTGTACCAGAAGATATGTCACAAGAAACTTAGCCCTCCCCTCCAAAAAATACAAAGAGGCAAATGGTGGAAAATGCAGAAAAAAGGGTAAGAAATCAAGAGGATTCAGTGAGGAGGTCCACTATTCATTTTAATTGAAATCCCAGAAAGAGAAGAGAGAGAATAGGACATAAGCAATATTTTAAAAGATTGTGGCTGAAAATTTTCCAAAACTGTTGAAAGATATCGATCCACTGATTCAAGATTACCAAAAAATCTTAAGCAAAATATTAAAAAACTAAAACTAAGACAGAAAATATGACGAAACTGCAGGAAAACAAAGACAAAGGAAAAATTCTTAAAAGCAGTTGTGAATGTGGTGGAGGAAGGGATTATTTTCAAAGGAGCACCATTTAGTCTAATAATTAAGTCCAAGACAGCAACAATAGAAGCCAGAAGAAAGAGAAATGACTTCTTAAATATACTGAACGAAAATAACTGTCATCCTAGAATTCTATAACTAGCAAAATTATCCTTCAAACAGGAGTTCCACTTCTGTCTGAGTTGTAGGAAACTCAAAAGATAAACACTCTTATTCTAACAACAAGAAAATAGCTGGTTTAACTATAGAATCATGTTTTCTTGAGCACATCAGAGGAAATGGTTGGGGGACACAATGAGTCTTTTAGGGTGCTGGAAATGTTCAATTCCTTGACCTGGGTTACATGGGTGTTCATTTTGTGATAATTTATTGAGCTGTTCATTTTTGTCCTATGCATTTTTCTGTTTTTTATATTTCAAAATTTACAAATTTTTTAAAAAGGAAATAAATGGGGTGAAGTGAGAAAGATGGCAGGGGGAATTGTGGAGGTGAGGAGAAGACTTTCCTGAGTATATCTTATTATATAAGTTTGATTTTTAAACAGCGTAAATATTTTACATATTCTAAAGTAAAGTATATAAAAATAAAAGCAAATTCTAATATTGAAAATGAACAAACTAACCAAATTATATATCAGATTAGTAAAAATGACTACACAAACAAAAGAATTATTTCAAATGACTTTAGAACACCATATTTTGATGGTATATCCCTAGGGATTATAAGGACAAAATAAACTACCCAAAGTCTTAAGTGTATTCACTGTTTTATTAGTAGAGTAATATCTATATTATCATTTGTAAATTATTGTATGCATATTGTAGGATTAAACCGATAAATGATTATGTTATGTTATGGGAAACCAAATTTTTCAGTGTAATAAAGAGATACAAGTATAGAATTAAGAATTCAGTAAAAATCACAGCTAAATTTTAATTGGAAATATCAGTGTGTGTGTGTATTTGTGACGGTATCTTAATATCCTAGCTCTGTGCACTGAAAGGACCTAGAAGCAACATCAATCACCTCAGTAGCCATTATCATCCCTAGAACCCAGACTGTGGTCTCTAAAGTCAGTTCTTACTAAAAGCTACCAAGTCTCTTTGGAGGAATGACTGCTTCCATGTCTAGGGCAAGGAATAAAAAAAATTAACCTCGTACATGTTGGAATGATAGAAAGCAAGGGAGCTTTCAGTGATTAATGGGACGTTTCAAAAGGAAAAAAGAATGAGTTTAAAGGAACTTTCACTTAATTACTTACTTAGGACAATTTGAATATTACTGTGATTGACTGATACATATTGAATATATAAAAATCCATACTTCCATAGTAATGCTCAAAGATAAAAAGTCATAACAAATATTTTTTAAAACTTAGGGACTTCCCTGATGGCGCAGTTGTTAAGAATCCACCTGCCAGTGAAGGGGACATGGGTTCGAGCCCTGGTCCGGGAAGATCCCACATGCCGCAGAGCAACTAAACCCGTGTGCCACAACTACTGAGCCTGCACTCTAGAGCCCACGCACCACAACTACTGAAGCCCGCTGCCTAGAGTCCATACTCCACAACAAGAGAAGCCACCTCAGTGAGAAGCCCACGCACCACAACAAAGAGTAGCTCCCCAGCTCGCCGCAACTAGAGAAAGCCTGCGCACAGCAACGAAGACCCGATGCAGCCAAAATAAATAAATAAATAAATGTATTTAAAAAAACACAAAACTTACTTGCCACTCTTGGCGGTAACTATTACACCAACTCATCACTCTGCAAATTAATAGTTAAAGAGAAGAAACTAAGAATGTATGCTACCTTTCCAATTGGAATTGTATCTCAGGATATAACTAAGTGCAGTTGATGAGAGAATGCTCTTCTTTATGAAATAATATCAGCTAACAAATGTTAAAGGAGTGATAGAACTAGAAAATCACCATTTTAGTCAAAGATCATCAATGAATGGCAACACCACTAGGTGAAAAGTTGCTGGGGAACTACTTTATGACAGAGATCTGGCTGTCTCTACCTTAAACCAGTGATCAATTATAGCATCACTAACAGTGGGACAGCCAGACATTATACACTTCCTGAAATGATGCAATTGGAGTCATACAGCATCACCTGTAAATTTTTTGTTTTAAAAAATTTTTTACCTGATCCAGTCAAGACTTAAGTTCTATTTTTCAGGAAATACAGGGGACATACAGGATATATACAGGGAAAATACAGGAAAACATATCACGAGGAAACAGTCACAAATCCTGAAGGTAGGGAGTTGTAAAGAAAGCCTGACCTGGTATCTTCCACAAGAAAATGTCAAAAAATGGGGAGGGGGGGGACGCACTGTTTATGTTAATTTAAAGAGAATTAAGAAACATAACCAAATGCAATGGTGGTTTTGATTGACTGCTACTTTGAACAAAACAGCTGAAAAAAGGCATTTTTTTGGAAACAATTTGAGACATTTGAATACGAACTGAGCATTAAATGATATTCGGGAATTATCGTAAATTTCATTAGGCGTCATAATGGCATTTAGGTTATATGGGAAAATACCCTTATTTCTTGGAAATGCATATTGAAACTTTTGGAAGGTAACTATAATGTCTATTGTTTACTTTTAAGTACTAAAAAGAAGCAAAGATGGCAAAATAATCAATAACTGTTCAGCCTAGGTGATGAGTGTATGAGTACCATGCACCACCATCTTTTTTAATTTTTTTATTTTTGTATTTTGGAAATTTTTTATGAACAGCAAGAGAGTAAAGTGATCAATTTTGACCTTTAGAAAGCTCACTCCCAAGCTTATTGGGTGACAAGAATGGAAGCAAAAGACTCGTTAGATGATTACTGCAGTAGTCATCATGAAAGAGAGAAGTCATATGGACTCCATCATATAGAGAGGAGTGGGCTGATGGGAGACATTTTGCAGGCAGAAACCATAGGATTTTGATAGGCTCGAGGTGGAAGAGGGCGAAAGAAAGGCGAGCCAAGGCTAATAACAAAAGCCAATATATATCCAGTGTTTCGTATATGCCAGTGCAGTGGTTGTTCTAAGTGAGGCACGTGAGTTTAATTCCTGTAAATCTTCACAACCACCTTGTGAGGGAGGCACTGTTGGCACCTCCATTTTACAGATCAGGAAACTTGGGCACAGAGAGGTCAAGCAACGTGCCCAAAGTTATACCCCTAAGTAGGTGGCATTGCTACAAGTGGAATCCGAGCACACACGCAAAACCATTCCTGCTCTTAAGGATAACATCTATACCATTAATTGAGATGCGAAAGAGTACATATTGTATTCACCTGTATGCTCCTCTTCTTAAGGTTTATACGACCCGGCTCACGTAACTTTCTTGGCCCCCACACAACTGGAACCCTTCTCGCCAACCCTGCGACTGGGTGATACAGGTGGTGGCCCTTGGGGAGAAGCATATGTCAAGGTGAGGCCAAGTGCGAATTCTAGAGAAGCGCCTACTATTTGGGGTAGGGAGGGACGGGGTGGGTAGGACCCCCAGTAAGACACTGCTTTTACGCCACGAATGACGCAAATCAACGCAAGAGCCGGGGGTGGAAATGTCGTCACCATCCGCCTGGGGTTGGCGGAGTTGCCGCGAGAGGGGCGTGTAGACCCCGCCTCGGTGGGTGGGGAGTGGCAGGCCCCGCCTCGGCCCCTCTGCCAGGCTCCGGCCCGAGTCGCTGCGGCTCTGGCAGCCGAGCGGGAGCGCGGAGCCCGGAAGGATGCGGCGCCCGCGGCGGCCTGGGGGTCCCGGGGGATCTGGGGGTCTCCGGGTGCTCCTCTGCCTGATGCTGCTGGGCAGCCGTCCGGGAGGCTGCAACGCCATTAGCGCCCACGGTCAGGAGGAAATGGGGGGATTGGGGGAGGATGGTGCCGGGAGCAAAACTCGGTGGGGGGCGTGGGGGGGAAGTGTCACGCAGGTCGCGAGCTCAGGTAGAATGTGTGTGTGGAGTGGAGTAGGGGGAGGCACTGTGAGATGAGGAAGATGAGAGGGCGTCTGCGAGGAAAGGGGCGTAGGCCTGGAGGTGGGGCTGGGAGCTCGGGGGCGGGACCTAAGAGAAGCGGGCTCAGGGGAAGATTGCGGTTTGGGGAGAAGGAATGGGGGTGCATATGGACAGAGGGACCTAGAGACGGGATACAGGACCACAGGAGAAGCAAGTCTCTCCGAGGCGCCAAAAAGTGGCGACAGGAGCTGAGGGATGGAGGAGGGGAGGGAAGAAGAGGGAGCCCTGATCTGCTGGGAGAAGTCGGGGCCGAGAGCTCCGGGGTCCCAGCTTTCCGTACAGTATCAGGCCGAGGGAGGGGCCAGCGTTTCTCTTCAAGCCCAGAGAGGCCGATGGCTGTAATCTGATCTCCGATAAGAGAGGGACAGCTGGGGGAGGGGGCCGAAGAAGGTGAAGAGGGAAGGGTCGTCTCACGTCCCCCTCCCCACGGCCAGGCTTGGTGCTGACTCACGTCTGTGCGGACAGAGACAGTCAGCGCTGACTCACGGGCAGGGGGAGGGGGGGGGGGGGGCGCACGTGGGGGAAGGGGGCAAGCTCGCCGTCTGGCGTTCTCCTTCCCCACCGGGCTTGGAGGCCAATGCAAGATACTTCCTGTGGCGCCGCGGGTTAGGAGGGTGGAAGATGAAGACTGAAATGGCGGAGAGGTCACGTCCCTTGGAGACTCCTCACCCTGTTACCCTTCCCTCCCCCATCACTGCTTCCAGGCAAGCCCTCAGCGGCGCCAGGCTCAGAGCTTCAGCACCACGAACCGCCCCAGCAGTACAGGGGCCGCGGACTGCAGGGACAGCGTGGGGAGCATTGCCTTAGAGACACCCCGCCCATACCCCTTTCCCACACGAAGGGGAAGTGTGCTGGGTTCCCATCTCTTCTGACCCCCAGGCCATTATAAGATGCTTGTGGAGATTGGGAAAGGAAAGTCCCTTTTTCCTCAGAATTTGGACAAAAACTACCCCATAGTAATACTATGAGAGTAGATGTATCAATATGATTCTCCACCATCACGATTCCCATGCACCTGGAGGGCTTCTTCTCCCTATTACTCACTTAAGCTAACAGAGGCTTTTAGGGGAAGAATCCAGACTTGCAGATCTTTAAAATCCAAAGCCGGATCCTGTGCTTTCTTCTCAAGAGGAGGACTCTTCCTCCTCTCCTCCCAGCTTAAAGCCTTCCTTAGAATGAAAGAATGGATCCCATCTGCTTCCCCCTTTTCTAGCCTGTTCATCCATCTGACCATTCTATGTGTGTGGGTGTCTGAGCCTCTGCTCACCTGTCCTCTACAGGCTGTCTGTTTGACCGCAGACTCTGCTCTCACCTCGAAGTCTGTATTCAGGGTGAGTGAGGCCCAAACATAGGATTTACAAAACAGAGTTGGGGGGGTGATGTATAATAAGAAAGAAGTGGGGTGGGCTGGAAGGGAGAGGGGGAACTGGGCTTGGAGAGAAGGGGGACTGGACTGGAGGGGCAGAGCTCTCTGAAGCCAAGAGAGGAGATTGAGGGAGTGCTGTCTATTTGCAGCCTGGACTTGGGAAGGCCTGTTGTCCAAGCCCCCCACCACTGACACCACTTTTGTGCTCTTAGATGGCTTGTTTGGACAATGCCAGGTGGGAGTGGGGCAAGCCCGGCCCCTTTTGCAAGTCACCTCCCCAGTTCTTCAACGCTTACAAGGTGTCCTCCGACAGCTCATGTCCCAAGGTGAGGTCTAGATGCGCTGGAGGAGGGAGACTGTAACTTGGTTAGATAAGGGTGGGGAAGGGAGGGGCCACCTGACTCCAGGATTCCTCTCATGGAACATTCCTATCACACCCACTCTGGAACCTCACCTTCCCAGACCTTACTGGAGAAGGAGGCAAGACAGGAGTGGGGGTGGAACCCTAGAGGTAGGCTGTTCACACTTAGACTCTCTGGAGGAATCCAGAGGAGGCTTCTAGAAGACACCACTGGAAGAGGCCAGCATTTATATCTTTAGGACCAACCCACTCCCTGGAACTGACTGAGTACTCCAGGGCCATGAGTCCTGGAGTCTTCAGCCAGGAGAATACCCCACTCATCCAATTCACTCATTCAACCAATATTTATTGGGTACTTCTACATGGCAAACGTAGTTTTAGGTGCTTGGGATATATCAGGGAGTGAAACAAAGATCTCTGCCTACTGGGGTTTACATTCAGGGGTGAAGGGAGGGAATACACTAGAAATTAGAAAACACTAGTATGTTAGAAGGTGATAAGTGCCATGGAGAAAACAATTACAGCAGGATAAAGGGATCAGAAATGGTGAGGTAGGAAGCTGTGGTATTAAATTGAGTGGTCAAGATAGACCTTATTGAGACTGAAATTCAAATAAAGACATCAAGGAGGTGGGGATGCTTTCCCAGAAGGTTATCTCAGGGAAGAGTGTTTCGGGTGGCCAGGGAGCTAGATAGAATAAAAGCCCTAAGATAGGAGCATGAGTTTGAGGAACACCATGGAGAACCCCTCTACAGAGTGGCTCTGAAGGAGTGATGGAGAGGCAGAGTAGAAGATGCAGTCAGGTAGGTAATGAGGGAAGGGATGCTCTGGGATTTTATATGAGAATGTATGGACATTGGCTTTACTCTGAGTAAAAGAGGAAACCATCACAAGGTTTGAGCATAGGGGTGCATGATCTCACTTCTACTTTAAAAAGATCACTCTTGCTGCTGTGCTGAGAATAGAATGTAGGGAGTCAATGGTAGAAACAGAAACACGAAACATTAAAAGCTATCACAGTAACTCATGTAAGAGATGAATAAGCATGGACCAGGGTGGTTGCAGGGAGGTAATGAGAAATGACAGAATTCTGCCTGTATTTTTAAGGTAGTAAGCATGATTTCATGAAATATTGGATAGGGCCATGAAAGAAAGGGAGTAGTCAAGGATGACACCTAGGTTTTATTGCCTGAACAGCTAGGTTGATGTACATGTCATTAATTATGCAGAAGGATCAACTTGAGGAAAGGGGTGTTCAGTTTTGAATACACTGAGTTTAAGATATCCATTCAATAACGTGAGAAGTTGAGTATATAAGATTGGGTTTTAAAAAGGAGAGGTCCGGAGTGGAGATATGAATTTGGGATTCTTTGGCATATAGATGGTAATTAAACCCATGAGGTGAATGAAATAACCAAAAGATTGTGTGTTTATGAAGAAGAGCCCTAAAGAATTCTATTATTAAGAGGACCAGAAGAAGGAACAGAACCAACAAGGGAGTCTGAGAAGGGAGAGCCAGCAAGGTAGGAGGAAAAACAAGAGTGTATGGTGTCCTAGAAGCTAAGTGAAAGTGTATCAAGGAGGAAGGAGTGATCAACAGTGTCAAATGATGGTGGTAGGTTAAGTGAGATGAGATCTGAGAATTGACCCTGGATTTAGATATGCAGAAGCCACTGGTGATCTTGATGAAAGCCGTTTTGGTAGAATAGTTGGGAATAAAATCCTGAATAGAATGGATAAGAGGGAATGGGAGGAAAAGAACTGGATACAGCCAGTATAAATAACACTTTCAAAGAGTCTTGCTACAAAGAAAAGCAAAGAAATGGGGTGATAGCTGGAGGGGACTGTGGGATCAAACAGTATTTTTATAAGATGGGAGAAACTGCATCATGTTTGTATGTGAATGGGAATAATTCAGTAGGGAACAGGAGAAAATGATGATGCAGGAAATAGGGGAGAATTGTGGGGAAGATGTTCTTGAGTAGGTAGTAGGGGATGAAATCTCGTGCTCAAGCAGAGGAATTGGCCTTATACAGGGACACAGATAGTTCATCTAATGTTAATAGGCAAAAAAGCAGGTATAGATCCCAGGATATGAGTTAAGAGCAGTACAGATTATTAATCCAGAAACAAGGAAAAAGGAATGGGGGTGGAGAGTGGGAGATTATCCCTTTAAAATAGATGACTGACCTTTCCTGAGAGCAGAGCTTCATGGAGGAAAACGGTCAAACGGAGATCTGCCTCATGATAAGATGATGCTGCTGAATGTTTAAAACAGCTGTATAGTGCTTTGGAGTTTTCCAAGCACTTTTGTTTTCCTGATTGTACTTAATCTTTACTACAGACCCATAAAGTATATATTATTCTCACTTTACAAATAAAGAAAACTAAGGTTCAGGATCAATAAAAAGAAGCTGAGGGCTTCCCTGGTGGCGCAGTGGTTGAGAGTCCGCCTGCCGATGCAGGGGACAAGGGTTCGTGCCCCGGTCTGGGAGGATCCCGCATGCCGCGGAGCGGCTGGGCCCGTGAGCCATGGCCGCTGAGCCTGCGCGTCCGGAGCCTGTGCTCCGCAACGGGAGAGGCCACAGCAGTGAGAGGCCTGCGTACCACAAAAAAAAAAAAAAAAAAGCTGAATAATAATATTGATGATGATTATAATAATAGCACTTATTGAAAGCTCCCTATGTGTCAGGTACTATTCTAACCATTTTGTATTGTGTATTTTAATTATCGCAACAATTTTAGGAGGTATAAACCCCCATTTTTCAGATGAGAGAACTAAGGCTCGGATAGGTTCAGCTAAGGTTACACAATTAGTAAGTGGCAGAGGACTTAAACCCAGTCTCACTGGAAGCAGTCTCACTCCCAGATCTATGCCTGAGTGTGGGAAAAGGACAGCTCAAATCACCCACCGCATCTCTAGACCCCCTCCGCTGTTCCTCTGCCCTGCCAAATTCAATACACTGCTGGGTAGAGGGTGCAGTTTTGATCTACACTGGTCCCTGTTACTGGGCCCTCAGACTTTCCCAAGCCAATCTCAATCTCACCCTATTCTGTTCCCTGGCAGGACTGTCCTGGCACGATGACCTCACCCAGTATGTGATCTCCCAGGAAATGGAGCGCATCCCCAGGCTTCACCCAGCAGAGCCCCATCCAAGGGACAGGTAGGCATCATTTCTCATCAACTCTGTCATAGCAAGGCTGGTGGATCTGTGATCATCCTGATGGACAGAGGGAAATGGGTACAAAAATCAGCAGGCTGGGGCTTGGGTAAAAGAGGTTCTGGAGTAGTCAGTCATCTGACACGCTCACATGCCCAACACGAGCTGAGCTCATCCCTGGGGATCCAGCAGAAGAGGGCCATTAAAAACTGTTTTAGGGCTTCCCTGGTGGCGCAGTGGTTGAGAGTCCGCCTGCCGATGCAGGGGACACGGGTTCGTGCCCCGGTCTGGGAGGATCCCACATGCCTTGGAGCGGCTGGGCCCGTGAGCCATGGCCTCTGGGCCTGCACATCCGGAGCCCGTGCTCTGCAGCGGAAGAGGCCACAGCGGTGAGAGGCCCGCGTACCACAAAACAACAAAAAAAACTGTTTTCTTTTGTGTTTTTTTTGCCTAACAAAGTCTTTTTTAAATTTTTAATTGAAGCATAATTGATTTACGGTGTTAAAAACTGTTTTGAAACATTTGGACTTTTGGTATTTTGTTTTTGGTCTGGTTTGTCTTTTAATGAATTCATTTACTCAGCAAAAAATACAGGGTTATACTATGTGCCAATCACTGTGCTAATCTTTACGGATACAAAGTAGGAGAACAAGACAAATTACTTTTTCTCTAGTACTGACATAGGAAAGATATGTTAGCAAAGTTTCACCCACATCAGACTCAGATATGAATCAGATAATGGTAGTACTTGAACTGATTTCTGGGATGCATCAGGAGATAGAGAGAGTGGAGAAGCTATAATAATTAGTACTACATGGTATTGGCACAGACATATATATAAGTACTTATAAGTACGTGTAAAATTATGTTCCTTTTTACAGTTTTTTAAAAATATACGTGCATCTATGCTTTTTCAAATTCTTTTCCCATTTGGATTGTTTCATAATATTGAGCAGAGTTCCCTGTGCTATACAGTAGGTCCTTGATGGTTATCTGTTTTAAATATAGCAGTGTATACAGGACATTTGGTATCTTAAAAGAAGCATCAAAGTAGTCATCATGGAACAAATTAGAATTTTGTCGGACTGAAGTCGTTTAATGTTCGGTTTTGTTACTATGTGGAATTGTATATGGTAGGAGGCACCATCATCTTTTTGTGGTTAGGGGCTCTGAAGGCATCATTCAGACCCTGTAAAGCAGAGGAAAGTAAATGACGGCTCGGGGCTCAGACGATGACACTAGGTGAAGGAGGCAGAGTGGGGCAGGGGGAACAGAGTGAGAGCGCACAGTACTGAGTGTTTGAATGCGTACTTGGGGACATGCCCACAGGGACAGTGTGGCAAGCTGCAGACACAGTTCATCTAGAACGGTTCCCAGCTGCCTTCCCCTTCTCCTGTTCTCCCCTCTCCATCTCTAGCCTCACGCTTCCAGCTCTGCCGCTGTGTTTCAGGGATCCAGGCATGCTTACCAGGGAGGCGATGACCTCTGCCCCAGGCTTGGCCCTCTGGCCCTTCCCCATGCTACTGTCTCCTCGCCTGAGGCTACCTCATCTCTTAAGAGAGCAGGCTCATTCTATGCTAAGCCTGGACCCACCATCTCTGCCTCGTAGGCTCTATATGCCCTCCCCCACACGACCAACACACACACACACACACACACACACACACACACACACACAAACACACACACACACACACACTTTGCTTTCCTCCCCAGATCTGGCTTGGCGCCCAGGAGACCGGGTCCCGCTGGGGAGCTGCTTTTACAGGGCATCCCCACTGGCTCCGCCCCTGCTCCCCAGCATCGGCTTCCTCGACCTCCAGTAGGTAGGGGTGGAGCTGGGGCAGGCTCCCCCCTCTCCCCTTTGCAGGCTGAGCTGCTGCCCCCTCTCCTGGAGCATCTGCTGCTGCCCCCGCAGCCTCCCCACCCCGCCCTGAGTTATGAACCTGCCCTGCTGCAGCCCTACTTGTTCCATCAGGTGAGCCCTGGACCTCCGCCCCACCGCAACCCCAGTCCCCCAGCCCTGATGTCTGCTCTCATCCGAATCTCTGGTTTCCCACAGTTTGGCTCCCGCGATGGCCCCCGGAGCTCAGAGAGCTCCCCAGGAATGGTCAGTGTTGGCCCCCTGCCCAAGGCTGAACCGCCAGCCCTCTTCAGCAGAACTGCCTCCAAGGGCACGTTCGGGGCTCACCCTGGCCGTTCCTATGGGGACCCTCCAGGGCCTCCGCCTGCTCAGCTTCTCCAGGAGTCAGGGCTGCTCTACCTGGCCCAGGAGCCACAAGTGCCCAGCAGGGCCAGGGCACCAAGGCTGCCAGAGCAAGGGGGCAGCAGCCAGGCAGATGACTCCTCAGAAGGCTATGAGGAGGAAGGACTAGAGGGTCGCAGGGAGAAGCCTCCTTCCCCAGAAGAGCAGCCAGGTAACAGAGTCCGCAGCATCCACTCCCTGCCTGTGGGGCTGCTTTCTGGGAGGTGGGGCGGGGAGGGTCCTTCCTGACTACCCATGCATTTGTTAATTTGTCCTTAAAGTCACCTACACACTCAGCTAATGTCTACCGACCACCTGCTCTATGCCAGGCACTAGGTAGGCAGTGGGGATACAGTGGGGGCAGTAGAGCTGACATGACTCTTCTTCAGCTGGGGGATCAAGGAGTCCCTGCTGGGCCTGAAGTTTGGTCTTGACACAGGAAGCTCTTTCCCCCAAAGTGTGGACAAGGGTGGGAAGGGGAGGGCATCAGTGTCCTGGTGTTTGAAAAGTTCTTAAATGTACCACCGGTCCCCCCCACCCCCAAATGCATCCCACAAGTTCATCTCGGCACCAGCCCTAAGCTCCGTGTCTGGCTCCCTGCAGATGTGACTCTGCAAAGGCTGGCAGCTGTGCTGGCGGGCTACGGGGTGGAGCTCCGTCAGCTGACTCCTGAGCAGCTCTCCACCCTCTCCACCCTGCTGCAGCTGCTGCCCGAGGGTGCAGGACGAAATCTGGGTGAGTGTCCAGGCAGAGAGACTACCAGCCCCGTGGAGGCCTCTTGCCCGACTTCTCAAGACCACAGCAAGCAACCTAGAGGGAAAGGGCCAAGGTCAGGGGAGGGAGTTCTTTTGAGACACGGAGTCATTGCCAGCCAAGGGCGGGGAGCAAGGGGTGGGGTGGTGAGCCGAGGAGTTAGAGCAGGAAAGGACTGGAGGATGGAAGCAATGGGAAAAGAAGCCAACAGGGGGTGTGAGCCGGGACCAGGAGGCACGGAGAAAGCTGGGCGGAAGATAATGAGGACCTAAGGAGGGGCATGGCCACTAAAAAGGAGAAGCCAATGATTGATGGGCAGAGGGAGGACTGAGCAGAGAAGAGCTTTGAGAGGTGTGGCCAATAACAGAGGGAGGAGTTGATAAAACAATGAATTATAAGGCAGATGCACAGAGGCATGAGGCCACGCGTAGGAAGAGACCAGCGATAGGGTCTTGGTTACTGACGCGGGGAAAGAGGCCACAGCAAATGTAACAGGCTCAGGGCCTCTGGCCTTTTCTCCCACCTGCGTTGTGTGGACCTTGGCCTTGGCCCTTTGCCCAGAGTCTTGTTTTTCCTGTCTCTGCAGGAGGGGTTGTAAACATTGGAGCTGACATCAAGAAAGTGAGTTTGTGACACCTGCCTGACCCATAAGTGCCCAATGGCAGCAAACCCCTTGACTGAGATCTAAATCTCAGTATCAGGACCCAGAATCTGTATCCTCCAAGCCCTCATTTTGGTGGAACTGAGGCCCAGAGGCTGCAAGTCATTGTTTAAGGTCTCACCTCAAGTTGAAGGCAGAGCTGGGACCAGAAGCTAGAATTCTTGATTCACTGCTTTTTTACACTACAGTCATCTCAGACCACACTCTGAGGGTCCCTAGGGGAAGTGGGGGGACGCGAGCAGGCGGGCTCCTGACTGCCCTGCGGCTTGAGGCACTCTATCCGTTTCACATGTTGGATTTCTAAGATTGTGTGGCTAAACAGAAGTCGAAAGACCACGGCTTGCCTGTTCATCTTCTCCCCTAACCCCAGCTTTCCTCACTCTGGAGCTTCTCCCCACTCCAGCCCCATCCTGTGGATTATTACTGATCATGAATAATCACTCATTCAGTCCTTTTTTCATTCATTCATTCATTCATTCATCCACTTGACTCACTTTCCTGGATGCCCTCTCTGTACCCGGTGCTGACCTGGGCCTGGGGATAGAAAGAGAAACATGTCCTAAGCACCCCTGTGGGAGCTCAGCGTCCAGAGTGTGGACCCCCTCCCCCCCGACCCCTCCACCGTTAGAGACCATACCTCTGTCCTCTCTTCTAAACAGACAATGGCGGAGCAGGTGCAGGGCGCAGACGCAGCGGAGCCTCCACCGCCCACGCCCTCCCTGCCCGGATCCCCCACTGCTAGTCCCACCTCCAATAAAGCCCAGCAGGAGCTGAGCTCTGGATCCTCTGAGCCTCCCAAAGCTGCCGGCCCCCCTGCCACGCCCATCCTGCGAGAGGAGAAAAGTCCACTGGGCCAGAGCCAGCCCACGGCGGCAGGGCAGCCCTCTGCTAGGCCATCAGCAGAGGAATATGGCTACATTGTCACTGACCAGAAGTAAGGGCTCCAGCCTGGGGCAGCCTCCTGGTCCCTTGGGTGTTGGGCTGGCCCGCCTGGCAGGAAGCAGAGAGCAGAAGTCCAGATGTGGAGTACACACGGGGCTGGGCTGCTCTGCACCCCTGGAGGTTGTTTCAAGGAAGTGGCCTAGAGGGTCCCCACTTTCCTTCCTCTGCCGGCTCCCCACCTCCAGGCCCCTGAGTCTGGCTGCAGGAGTGAAGCTTCTGGAGATCCTGGCTGAGCATGTGCACATGTCCTTGGGCAGCTTCATCAACATCAGGTGGGGCTGTATCTGGCTGGGGCAGCAGGGATCTAGCAGGTAGCTTGAAGCGGGAGGTGGCTGGAGGGGCTCAGGGTAGGAGGGGAAGACAAACTGTGAGTAAGGGGCCAAGGTTGGGTCAAAGATGTTTCCAGCCGCACTGAAGGTACAGCCACACCCAGCCCTGCTGCTGGCCCCATCCAGTATCTTCCCAGCCTCAAACACCCCTGTATGGCATCTCTGATTGGTTTTAGCCCCATCCTCTAACAGGGAGAGGGCCAGAGAGGACCTCTCATTTTGGATCTGGCGTCTGTGGTGGGTGAGGCAGTAACATACCTCCTATTCGGCAGTGTCGTGGGACCAGCCCTTACCTTCCGCATCCGGCACAATGAACAGAACCTGTCTTTGGCTGACGTGACCAAGCAAGCTGGTAAGTACTCCTTGACCCCAGGCTGAGTTGTATATATCCAGGCCTGTGGCTGGTGCTCCCCTTGAAATATTCCCAGCCCACATGGACCCTGCCTGCCACCTGGCATAGCATGACATGGGGTGGAGTCCACATGGGGCTGGACACAATCTGACCTACATCCTCCCTGCAGGGATGGTGAAGTCTGAACTGGAAGCACAGACAGGGCTCCAGATCTTGCAGACAGGCGTGGGACAGGTATGAGATAACTGAAGGATCAATCAAAGCTCCAGAGGGCTCATGTTGCCCACAAGAGATGCAGGCGAACGACAGGAGAATAGGAGCTGAGATCTATCTGGCTGGTCCCCCAGCTTTGCCAAAGCAGCCCTCCCCCGTGCAGTTTTCTTTCTGACCAGCAGATGGCCCCAGCAGCTCCTCCCTGCAGGTCCAGCCTTCTCTCCGAAGCCAGCTTACTTGGAAGAATCACCTGAGATGGCCATAGCTGTCCATAGATGTTCTAGAGCAAAGTCTCAAATTCCAAGGGAAAACATGACACAGAAAGGACACTGAACTCAAAATATGCTTCTATTCTGCATCCAACACTGATGCCTCACATTCTACTCTTTGATCTCTTGGGTCTCTCTATACTTCTCTGTATGCATTTTTAAATGCAAAAACTCCTAGGGAGGATCACCCACTAAGTCTCTGGCAGTGCAATGTGGTTGAGTTGCCTCAACGGGGATTGAGAAGGAAGATCTTCGGCCTCTCCAGGTCCTTCTGCCTGTACCGCCATGCCCCTGCCTCCCAGCTTTGCCCCAGGAGATATCCTAGCAGGGAGTGGGCCATGGGACAGGGGTGGGGAGCAGCTCCTAAGTCTCCCCACACCACTGCCCCCCTTGATTCTAGCCTTGTTCCCACAGAGGGAGGAGGCAGCCGCCGTCCTTCCCCGACCAGCCCACGGCAGCTCTCCCATGCGCTCCATGCTGCTTACTCTGGTGGCCCTGGCAGGTGTGGCCGGGTTGCTCGTAGCTCTGGCAGTGGCCCTGTGTGCACGGCAGCGTGCGCGGCAGCGGGACAAGGAGCGCCTGGCCGCGCTGGGACCCGAGGGCGCCCACGGTGACACTACCTTTGAGTACCAGGTGTGCAGCCGCAGACGCTTGTTGATGAGAGGGAGTGGAAGGGGCTCGGGAGTCGGGGCCTCACCTGGGATGAGGGTGGGGAGCTGGATGTCCAGGCAGGTGCTGGAGAAGCCCCAGTGGGAGTGCTGCGGGGCCATTTTGAATGGATGGGAACTGAGAGCAGATGGTTGCTGACGTTCTCCCCAGTGCTGTGATTCGGGGGGGGGCTCTAGGCTTCTGCTCTGTGACATCCGAGGTTGTCATAGGCATAGGCACCAGCCAAGCAGAACAGCCCCGAAAAGGATGAGAGCCATGGCAGAAGACCCTACCCCAGAGGAAATGGGTTTCATTCAAAAACAATCAAGGACAAGCCTAGGGACTCTACTGAACTGAGCCCAGGACCCTGTTGGGAAGGATTCAGGAGACCTTGGACCCTGCCCCATCCTTCTTCCGCAGGACCTGTGCCGCCAGCACATGGCCACAAAGTCCCTGTTCAACCGGGCAGAGGGTCCACCGGAGCCCTCTCGAGTGAGCAGCGTGTCCTCGCAGTTTAGTGATGCGGCCCAGGCCAGCCCCAGCTCCCACAGCAGCACACCGTCCTGGTGCGAGGAGCCCGCCCAGGCCAACATGGACATCTCCACGGGACACATGATTCTGGTCAGGACAGGGCATCGGCCCAGAGTGGGTGAGGGGACCGGACGGTGGGAGGGGCAAGGCTGGCAGTGGGGGCCAGCGCCAGGCTGTGGTGTCCCTGTAGGCGTACATGGAGGACCACCTGCGGAACCGGGACCGCTTGGCCAAGGAGTGGCGGGCCCTGTGTGCCTACCAGGCGGAGCCCAACACCTGTGCCACCGCCCAGGGGGAGGGCAACATCAAAAAGAACCGCAACCCTGACTTCTTGCCCTGTGAGTGAGTCCTGCTGACCCGCCGGCCCCAGCCCTCTGTCTGCTGGGAGCTCTGGAGGGCTTGGGGGCGGGGCCGGGATCCTGGCTCAAGCTGAGTGGCAGAGGTGCCAGGACCCCAATGACTGGAGGGACTTCTGGGGTGGGATGCGGGGTCTGTGCAGATGACCACGCACGCATCAAGCTGAAGGTGGAGAGCAGCCCTTCTCGGAGCGATTACATCAACGCCAGCCCCATTGTGAGTGGCCCCCACCTCCTCCCTGTTTTCATCCTGCCCCCATAGACTCCATTTCCCCACCCAAGGCCCCAGAATTGTGAGCCTGATATCCTAGCATGGAAATGGGGCTTCTCAGCCTCCCCTAGACCCTGGCCCGCTCCCTTTGACCGAGCGTCTCCATAGTGGCATTTCCCATTCTGGCTCACGATGTATCTTTCCCGTCCCCAGATTGAGCACGACCCTCGGATGCCAGCCTACATAGCCACACAGGGCCCACTGTCACATACCATCTCAGACTTCTGGCAGGTGGGCTTTTGGAGGGAGGGCTTTTCCAGGGAGTAGGCGCCCTTGTGGCCAGCCAGGGCCAGCCAGGTCCCAGGGAGGTTAGAATGGAGCTTACCTGGGTCTCTGTCCCTAGATGGTGTGGGAGAGTGGCTGCACCGTCATTGTCATGCTGACCCCGCTGGTGGAGGATGGTGTCAAGCAGTGTGACCGCTACTGGCCAGATGAGGGCTCCTCCCTCTACCATGTATATGAGGTCAGCAGGACCCCACGGCCAGGAGACGATGGGGGTGGAGAAAATGGATGGTGCACCACTCATGCATGTGTGAACATATGTGTATATAAACATATATGTGCATACACGTATTCACATACATGCATATACATGTGTGTATGTGTGTGTCCAGTCTAGGGCCAAAAAGCACTTGTAAGGACCTATGATGAAAGGTACAGATACAAAGCTATAAAACCACTGAAACTAAGGTAAGAAGCTAAGAGTCAGGAGTACAGTTTTGAGACAGGGAAGATAAGTATACTCAAAGGCCAAGATTGAGACCTACTTTTATTGAGCCTAACTTAGATCTGAGTTTCCTGGAGGCCAAAGCGAAGAAAGAAATGCCACCAGTCACATATATTGCTTATTTAAAACAGAAACAAACTTTTTCATTAGGAGAAAAGTTAGGTAGGGGGGAACTGGGCAGAGGCAAGGCAAGGGAAGGAGCAACATTCCTGACAAATGGGAGGTGACACCCCCCCCAATAAGACAAGAGACATTAATTGCACACGTCCAGTTTCTCATGAGCACTGGATAGCAGTTTCGCATCATCAGATGAGCACACAATGGTCTTTTTAAGTTTTAAAAATTGGTCTTGCTTGTGGTTAAAGAAAAAAATCAAATGGAAAATATAGAATTTTATCAAAGTTTACGGTGTGTGTAGCACAGACACTTTGCTAGTCTCTGTGCAGAAGAGGAAGGAGAAACTTTGAATTCAAGAGGCTCACAATATTGGGAATTCCCTCGCGGTCCAGTGGTGCTTTCACTGCCCTGGGCCTGGGTTTGATCCCTGGGGGATCTAAGATCCCTCAAGCCACGGGGCTCAGCCAAAACAAACAAATGAAAACTCACAATAGTTGTGTCTAGATGAAAAAGCCACCAGTTGTCCTGAGCAGTCCATAAGTGACACAAACAGCTAGGGTTCTTGGGGACAGCTGGAACAGTTGGGGCGGGTGGTTGGGTGAGCTTCCTGGAGGATTTAGAATCTGACTGGCCTGGGAGGCCGGGAGGATTTGGAGATGCCCTGCCGCGCTCAGTCCTGCACCCCCCTCCTCCGCAGGTGAACCTCGTGTCGGAGCACATCTGGTGCGAGGACTTCCTGGTGCGGAGCTTCTACCTGAAGAACGTGCAGACCCAGGAGACGCGCACGCTCACGCAGTTCCACTTCCTCAGCTGGCCGGCAGAGGGCACCCCGGCCTCCACCCGGCCCCTGCTGGACTTCCGCAGGTGAGCGCCCCAGCGCCTGGGCGGTGGGGCGGCCCGGGGGAGGCTCCGAGGAGCCGGAGAGAAAGCAGCACAGGAGCAGGGGGCCGGGAGCTAGGCTCCCTTACCTTCCCCCAGTCCATCAGGTCCTCCTAGGGCCCCAGGTCAGGTGAGGCAGATCCTGTAGCCTGACCTGGAGCCTCGGCCTCAGGTCCACTGGTGCCCCCTGCTAGACACCCCAAACCAGGACTGACTCTGACTTCCTGGACCCCCTTCCAGACACCAGCCCCCAAACCAGAACTGACGCTCTGTCTCGCTGTGCCCATTCCTCCACTGCTGTACTCCAGCCCCTGTCTGCTCTCTCTCTGCTGGCCAGCTGTCTCCTCCCTCTCTCTTGCACTCTTTTTCTCCCTGCCTCTCCATGTCCGGTGCTTTCTCCGTAACCCCATTCCCCCCAAGAAGGGCTCACTTTGTTTCTAGCTCTCTCCCTCTCCTCGGTCCCTGCTGCCTGTTTCCGCCTGTCCTGTGCTTCCAGGTGGCCAGCACTAGTCTCTGTGTCTGCTGTCCCCTCGCTGTCTCTCACTCCCTCCTGCCATCCCCCTTCTTTATCCCTCTGTGTCTCTTTGCCTCTGTTTTTCTTTCCCTTTGTCTTTCCCTCTCTTTCCCTCTCTTCCTTCCCTCTTTTCTCTCCCCCCTCCCTCCCCCGCCCACCTCTTTGTCCATCACTGTGTCTCAAAGTCTGTCTCACTCTTCCTCTCCATCCACGTTCCCCCCTCTCTGCACCTCTTCCTGTTCCTTCTCCCTGCTCTGTTTCCTCCACCTCCCTCCCATGTCTGCCTATTTACTCTGCCTCTCTGTCTCTGTCTCCCCCCACCATCTCTCATTCTCTACATGGCTCTATCTCTCCCTGGCTCTGTCTCCCTTCACTGTCCCCTCCCTCCTCCCTCCCTCTCTCTCTCTCTCTCTCTCTCTCTCTCTCTCTCTCACGGCTGCCAGTGTCATTTTTGTGATCTGCAGCTAGTATTCTCACTCCAGTTGCATAGTCACAAAAGTGATCATTGGCAGGTGTGGCCGCTGCATGGACAGGACATGAGGACGTGTGGGCCCAGGGACCACCCTGAAGGCTGCTGGGAGAGCCAGGGGCTGGGGGGACTCAGGCAAGAGACAAATACTATCAAAGGGAGTGTGGGAGGATCTCTGGATTCTTGGGGACTCAGTGGAACCAGGTGGGGGCTGGGACAGGAGGCTAACAGGGGGACCTGCCCTGTTCTGACGCTGAAACCGTGACCAGGCCAGGCCTCCAGCATCCCCTGCCTGTCCCCTCTCTAGACAGGTGGCTGAGAAGTCTGCTGCCAAGGCTGGGGCCTCACCCACACTGTGGCGGCTTCCTGCTTCTCTGCCCCTTGCCCGGCTGGCCTGAGGTCTCTAGGCGCTAGGCAGAGAGCAGAGGGGCAGAGCCGGTGGGGGCGGGGGGCAGTTGAGGGAGGAACCTGGGGATAGTTTCTGAGCCTCAGGACAATGGTTTCTAACTGGGGTCCCCGGGGCCTGAGGCACAGGCTTCTCAAAAGCAACGCTAGGGGCATCAGAGCTATTTTTTTTTGTTTTCCACATTTTAAAAGTCTTTATAGAACTAGTGCATGGACCTGTTTTAAGGCTGCACAGGTTAGCCAAAAGGTTATATTTCTTTGCTTTAGGCTGGGATTATGTAAACTCAGTTGGCATTAGACACCCAGAACAAATTAATCGCTGCTTAATAAATATAGTTTGGTGAAGGTCCACCAGAGGCAAGGCAAAATAATTCTTTAAGTCCTAGAAAGTGACTCTGAGCAAGTTCCTTGACCTCTGTCTGTTTTCTTACCTGTGAAATGAGAATGATGACCCATACTTTAGGGGTTGTTACAAAAGTCAGTAGCATAAAGTCTGTAAAGTCTGCTTTAAGTGCTTGGCACGTAGCAAGGGCTCTATTAATTCTAAATACTGTTTCTTATCATTATTATTAAATGATTGGGAACCACTGTGGCAACTTCTGTTCAACCCCAGCCCTGATATACCAGCCAATATGCTAGAAAACCATGTGGACTCCTGGAAAACCTTTCAAAGTCACCTGGCCCCTGCAAGCCTTGAGGAACCAGATGGAGGACCACTAAGTTCCAAGCTTCCCCTGAAGTACTCTAATAACCCTTCAGAAGGTCCTCCCTTGCCCTGGCCCATTGGAGGTATCAGAAATCTGCAAGTGACTCTCAAAGCAGGAATGTCATAAGGGACAAGGGCAGGTTAGACTGGGCCACCGAGAGAGGAAGAAACCCCCTGCTCATTGCTGAGCTGCTGTGATCAGGGCAGCAGAGTCGGAGGTCCAGGTGGACCAAGTCTGAATATGACCCAACCACGGAACACCAGTGTGGAGGCAAGACTTATCCAGGGAGACAGGTGCAGCATCATATTCAGAGCGGAGGTGTTGTCCTCCCCTCGCCAGAGGAACTCTGTGCCCAGGGCTACTACCCGACCTCACTGCTGGTGAGGACCACAGGTAGCCTGGGTGGCGAGCGGAACACCTTGGGCAGTTGTAGGGGCAGAGCAAGGATGTGGCAAGATTGACACCCTTGAAGTCACCAGAAAGCCTATCCTCCCTGAACTTCTGGCAGAGGTGGCTGTTAATATTATTATGTCTTATTATTAATCATACTATCATTTAATGAGCATCTACTGTGTGCCAGGTATTGCACTTAGTTCTTTACATGGATTATTTCACATAATCATAGTAAGAACCCTAAGAAGGAGGTTACTACTCTTATCATCCCCACTTTACAGGTAATAAAACTGAGGCTCAAAGAGGTTAAATCAGTTGTTCCAGGTGCACAGCTTGGGTACATAGCTCGTAAGTGATGAGGCAAGCCCAGTGCCACCTACACTATCTCTGGTTCTTTGCCTCCAGCCCTGACTCCTGTCTCCAGCCCTCTTCCCTCCTCTGCCATTGGCATGTGGGGAGAAAAGGAAGAAAGAGAGGCCCTCAGGTGTGTGTTTCGGTTCCCCTTTCCCTCTGCCGGTGCCCCCTGACCTCACGCCCATTTCTTATTGCAGGAAGGTGAACAAGTGCTACCGGGGCCGCTCCTGCCCCATCATTGTGCACTGCAGGTGCGTTCAGGGGGGCTGGGGTGTGGATGGAGGGGCCCTTGATGCCAGCAAACTACAGCCCATGGGCCAAATTCAGCATACCATCTGTTTTCTTAATGGCCCATGAGCTAAGAATGATGTTCCTATTTTTAAACAGTTGAAGAAAAAAAAAAAACGTTTGACAGAGACTATACGTGGCCCACAAAGTTGAAAATATTTACCATCTTGTCATTTACATAAGAAGTTTGCTGAATGAAAGCCTGGCCAGAGGCTGGAGAAAGCTATTCCCTCTTGCTGCCTCTGCCTCAGGGCAGAGCCAGGGCTATCCTTTTCGGTTACCTCACTGCCCAAGAGACACCCCATGGGTCACAGGCTCCCCACTCGAGACCCAATTCCCAGGACCCAGGGCCTATGACCGTTCCCTCATCCTCCATTCACTCATCCCACCCCCATCCCCAGCTAACCCTAACAGCTCCACCAGTCTCCCCCTCTCCTCCCGGTTCCTGCTGGATCCCAAACTCAGCCTGTCACCATCTCCTCTTTCAGTGACGGTGCAGGAAGGACTGGCACCTACATCCTCATCGACATGGTACTGAACCGCATGGCAAAAGGTGACGACCCCCCTCCTCCCCGGCCACAGCTCACCTACAGCCCAGCCTCTGATTAGAGTCTCCCCAGCCCCTGGGATCACAGGAGTTCGTGGAGGGCAGGTTGCCACACCCCCAGGCTTTCTCCAGTCCTACAAGCCTCCCACCCCAGGATGCCCTAGGCTTTCGGGGTTTTACCCTCCTCTGGACACCCCCTGAGCAGCCCCGTGCTCCCCCTACCCAGGAGTGAAGGAGATTGACATCGCTGCCACCCTGGAGCATGTCCGTGACCAGCGGCCTGGCCTCGTCCGCTCCAAGGTAACCGTTCCTCCCTCCACCCACCCTAGCCACCACCCTTCCCCAACCAAAGTGGCAGCAGCCGGCCTCTCCTGCCTGCCTCCATACCCCTCCCCCGGGAGGGCTCCCTCCCCCCCACCCCACAAGTGACCTCCCCAAAGCACCCTCCACCCCTGGGGCAGGAGCAGAGGCCAGGACCCCCCATGACCCTCCTCCCCCTGCCCTTCCCCAGGACCAGTTTGAATTTGCCCTGACAGCTGTGGCGGAGGAGGTGAATGCCATCCTTAAGGCCCTGCCCCAGTGAGACCCTTGGGGCCCCTCCGTGGGCAGCCCAGCCTCTGCTCCTTCTTTGCTATGTGAGCATCTGTGTACTCACTCCTCACTTCCCCACCTGCCACCTTGGCCCCTCTTGGGCATGTCTAGCCCTTCCAAGAGGAGCATGTAAAGAAGGGGAAGTGGGAAGGGGCACGCCGGGAGCCCTGGCATCAGTCCCGTGGGGGAGCTGGCAGCTGGCCAGGAGGAGAGGAAATCAACAATTCCACCCCAGAGCCTCCTCCTGCCTGAGTTCCCTGGCCCCCATTTCCCACCACTCTGGATGCTCCCAATATGTCTGTGTGGACGCCCTCCACCCTCCGGTGTGGCTAGAATGGGGCGGAGGGGCCACCATGTCCAGCTCTTCCTGTTCTCCCAGCCCCTGCTGCCCGCTGACCTGCCTCCACGACCCACACTCTGGCCCTTGCCCTTCCTACCCCCTCCCCCGGCCCTCCCTCCGCCACATGCCACTCAACTCTCTCCCCCTGGCACAAGAGAACATTTCTAGAAAAATCTACTTTTGTATCAATGTGAATAAAGTTAGTGTGTCGTGTGTGCAGCTGCAACCCAGACTCCTACGCATTTCTGTCTGCTCTGCTTCCAGACTCCAGCCCTGGCCTCAGCCTGGAGCCGGGCCCTGCTGCCTTTCTCAGGAGATGCAGAGAGGGTGATGGGAGGGCCAGGCTGCCAAGTCACGCTCTCCAAGGCTTGAATGGTAGCTAATAACAATTAGGCAGTGGTTTTTTTTATGCTGTGCTCCCTATGTGTCTGGCAGTCTCCAAGGTGCTTTACACCCATTAACTTGTTTAATCTTCACGACACGCTACCAATTATTAGCCCCATCTTACAGACAAAGAGACTGCGGCACAGAACTTGCTCGAGGTACCACAGCTAGTTAAGTGGTAGAGTTAGGATTCGAACGCAGGCACGCTTGACCTCTTTGCTGCCGGTCCTCTCAGTTCTTGGGCGGCTGCTTCATGTCCTTCGGCCTCAGGAATAATGTACGTCGAGCAGGATTGAGGTTAGGACTAAACGAGGTGATGCAGGCAAAGTGCTCGCCACACCTTAAGCAAAAGTAGCTAAACTCTGATAGCGACTCGCAGACCAGGCCTATGAGGTGTGACAACAGCCATTCACCTGGGGGCAAGGGGCACTTTCTCCCCCCTCCCCCATAACGTTCCACCCTGTATGGCCCCAGGGGAGCCCTCATCTGCATGTCATGAGGTGTCCTTGTCAAAGATGGTAGACGTAGAACTGAGGCAAGAGAGCCTTGGGTATGGAGGTACTCAGGAGTTAGGGCCACCTAACCTTGCCAGGGTTCAGACCCGTCACATGAAAAATGGGCGAGTACCACCCGTGCTGCGCAGGGAGCGAAGGGACCAGTGAGTGGACCACGGGCCCTTCACCCTTCACCTGTGCTCTACTGAGGTTCAGCACCACTGGTGTTTCATCTCAAAGGCCGGAAGTGGGCAGAACAGCCACTTTACCAGCAGATTCTCTCTCTCTCAAGATAGAGGCTTGAAAGTCCTCTTTCAGGGCAGGCTGCTTCCTTGCTTTGAGAAAAATACAATATAGACCCTTTGGCCACTGAAGATGAAGCCAAGTGCTCATCCCGGAATGGAAGAGAGCATTGGTGGGGAGCCACACCTCCCTGCTTGACAATAGAAAGGTGCTTGTCAAAGGTGCCTGGGAGGGCATCTCTGCAGGTATCTGGAGAGAGAAGCGGGAGAGGTACCTGGCTTTCTCCTCCCTGGGGCCCTGATGAGTTTGAGGCCTGGACCCTGGGTGGGGTGGACGTGTGCCACTCCACATGGAGAGAGGCAGGCCTCTGACACTGCCCACTGGCCTTAAGCTAAGGAGACCTGTGGAGGGGACTCAGTCTCTGGGCCTTGGGAGGAGGTTTTTACAGGTTTTTCACCACGTGTTCCCGGCTTTCTGTTGGCCCCATGCTTTCAGTCAAGTCATTACTCAGTCTGGTCCTAGCTGTGCCACAGAGTATTGGGTGGTGGGACCCTGCGTAAGGGGAACAACAGCTACCTGGGGAGAGCCAGCTGTGGGGCCCCAAGAAGTGAGGGCAGAAGAATGCGCATTTCATGGACTTCTACAACACACTTAGAGAGGGCCACCTGGTCAAAGAGAGGACTCCTGCTGTCAGCTGGGAAAGCTTGCAACTTCTGGATGCCTGGGCAATAAAGGGAGGTGTGTCACCCGCTGGTCTCCCAGGGTTCCCCACCCCGGGAAGGGAAGCACAGGGAACACGGCACACCACCAAACTCTCGAAACTCAGCTTTATTGAGTTCCAGTGTCTCCCTCTTGGTCTGAGCTCAGCCCCGCTGGCTTTGATAGGTCTCTGAGACTCAACGGCCCAGGGTCTGGCAACAGCCCGGCTCCACCACTCCCCTCCCCAGCCACCAGGCTCCCCAGGGAGGGAGGAGGAGAGGCAGCTTCTGTGGTGTTGGAGAGAAAGAATGGGCAGCGGGGTCAGAGGCCGAAGAAGCCATACAAGCAGCAACATGCCCAGAGCACCCATCACACACCAATTCCAGCCACACACCGGCCCCCCCCCCCCCCCACCACCACCACCACCACCACTGAGAGGGCTAGCTTCCAAGCTCCCACGCCTGTCAGCCTTCTGAGACCACGCCCTGCTTAGCTGATCAGCCGTGGCTCATTCTCAGACCCCGGGACTGCCCACAGGAAAAGAGCCTCTCCGAGATGCCACAGAACCTTGATTGGTACACTCTAACCCCGGCGCTAGCAAGAGGTGTCAGGGGAAACAAAGCTCAGACCATTACCCCTTCATCCACATTCTTGCCACCCCTGCCAGGGACAAATCAAAGGACACAATCGCCCCATCTCACAGTGAGTTAACAAGCCGACCAGGGCTGGAACTACATGTCCCAAGATGCACAGCTCTGTAACTGTGCACCACTTCCCCCAAGCACGATCTAACAGAAAGGAGGCATGGTGCGTTGCATTCTGGGACTTGTAGTCCCCAAGAGACAGCACCAAACACCCAGGGAAGCGTTTACAGGCTAAGACTACTTCCCACCCAGCCCCCACCCACCACCCAGGCCCGGCTCTACGCTCAGCATGGGCGAGGGAGAGGAATGGAGGGTCCCCTCCCAGTGCACAGGGTTGGGCGCTGTCCTGTTGGAACTGTGCTGCCATTCTGGGTCCCGGACATCCAGCTCAGAACACATCTGGGGAGAGAGCAGGGGCGGGGTGACAGGAGAGAGGGTCAGCAGCAAGCCGTGGAGGACGGAGCTGAGCATGCAGCCCTGGGCTAGCCCTGTGGCCTCTCCCTGAGCCCTGATGCATGGTGCAGGAGGATGGGATATGGTCCCCTCCTAAGCCTCCCTCCTGGGGCAACCTGGCCTTAACCCCCCTCTCCAGGATTAGCCGGCCTCACCTCTGGCTAGTCCCAAGGCCTGGGGCAGGCTGAGGCAGCAAGAGGAAGGGAGGAGGAGTAGGCTCCGGTTCCGAATCTGGACGGCCGAGAGGCTCCCGCCCCACCCAGCTAGCCTCCCCGGAAGACCTTATGGCCCTACTGGCCACAGAATCTTCCTCGCCACAAAGAGGCCTTCTGGGGGAAGCAAGAAGGGAGTCCCAGCCAGACGGCAGTGAAAGCAAGCGATGCGGCCCACGGGGAATTGCAGAGAGAAGAGTGCGAGGGAGAAGCAGCACCAGGAGGGAAGCAACAGAGACGTCAGAGCTCAACACTGCGCAGAAACCAGGGTGGGGTTGTCTGCAGCCGGATAAGGAGAGCCGTGGCTGCTGACTCTGGCTCAGAGAACCTCAGGCCAAGTCCTCCTTCCTTAACATCATCAGCAACACAGGTGGCAGAAGACCTGGGCACGAAAGGCCTGACCCAAGCCACTAATGCCCCTTTAAACTCCCTGTCTAATAAGAATAAGTGAATCCTGGCTCCTCAGGCCCTCCCACTGCCCTGAGGCCCCCCACCCTGGGCTTTGCCAGGGACCTATCAGCCGTGGGCTGAGCACAGCAAATCCTGACTCCACGCTGGAGGGTGGAGGGGGGTGGACCTGGGAGGGAGCACGGAGGTGGAGAGGGGCTCCTGCAACTCAGGCCATGCCCCTCTCTGCTCTCCTGACAGTGAACAGGACCCCTGGCCCCCTGAATCGGGTGGGTTGGGCCTGGTGATCAGAGGATGAGGCAGCGAGAGGCCTTCTCCTCCGGAGATGGGCTGGGTTTGGCTGTGTCACCCCTTGCACCCTCATGGGTCTCCCCCATGCCTGGGTCGTGGTTCTGGGCCTTGGGCTGCCCCTGCCGTCGACGCTGTGCCCCCCGCCCACCTGCTGGTTTCTTCCCAGCTGCCTCCATCTCTGACAGGCTGTAGGCCATGGCAAGCTGCAGGTCCTCGTCATCCTCAGAGAGGTCGCTGTCAGGGGGTCGCGACACAGGGGTCTGCCGGACCTGTGTGGCCCCTGACCTGGAGGTGACAGACTGTTGCTGCTCGCGACGGCTCAGCTCCAAGCCCAGTGCCAGGTCATCCGGGATACCTGTGGGAGTAACAGCCACCATGATCCAGGCTCTGATCCAGGCTGCAGGAATCCGGCCTCATGCAGCAGCCACTCTGACCACTCACAGCTCCTCCTCTGGAACTGGTGTGCATGCATTTTGGCACCTAGCGTAGTGGTTATGAGCATGGCCAGGCATTCGGCTCCAGCAGGTATGAGCTGTCTCCTTTGGCAAGTTACTCAACCTCCCTAAGCCTCCCTTTCCTCATCTATAAAATGGGAATGACGTGAGTGCCTGCATCATCAAATTGTTCCAATGATTAAATAAGAGAGCCCATGAAGAGCCTTTAGCACACAGAGCTCCCGGAGTCGGCGGGCATAAAAGGGTAGTCATGGTGACCATCCTGTACTGCGTGACAGCGTTGTGGGAAGAAGAGTTCAGCTCCAGGAGCCCTGTGTCCTGAGTTTCATTCCTGGCTTTACCCTTTGGTAAGTAGGTCAAAGCCTTGGGCCTGGGGCTACTTGGGAGTTAGGGCCATTTAGCTGTGCTGAGGCTCAGTCTCCTCAAACGAAAAGTAGGGCGAATGCAAACTGCCCTGCTTTCCCCCGGGTGTTTTAAGAATACAAGGGATGTGGTATGTGCGCAAGTGCTTTAAAAATAGTCAAGTGCTCTGCAAACTCCAGGCACCCCACACATGATTAGCTGGCCCTCTGAGACTCCACAATTCTCTGTCCCAGCCCCCTTCCCCGGGATCACCATCTCCGACCCTGCCAATCTGGCTTCCCTGCCCCAGGGGAGTTCAGAGAGGAGCAGTTAGGGGAAGGGGCTTTGGGGCCTGGGGCTTCCTGATCGGGATTGGGTGGCAGAGCCGCTCCTCACCATTGATTGTGACAGACTTCAGCTGCCCGTCCTCCTCCACTTCCACCCGCTCCTGCCCGTTCTCCATGATCCTGGGGGAGACAGCACAGTTCATTCGTTGGGCGTGCCCGAGTCCTGCGGGCACCTGTCCAGGCTCCGGGACGTCGCAGTGGACAGGGCAGTCTGCGCTCTGCCCTCAGGGAGCTGCTCTCCAGTCGTATGCGGCTCCACTCCACCCCCACCCACCCCACACCCCGCATGGTCCCAGAAGGAGCCCTCACCTGCGCGTCGTGATGCGGCGTCCTTGGACAAAGGTGGTAGATGTAGAAACAGAGCGAAAAGCACCAGCCCCAGGACTGAAGGAGAAAGATGAGGAGGAGAAATCTGGCATTGGGACAAAGGAGGAGGAGGAGAAGAGGATGTTAGACAGAGGCTGTACCAGGCAGGCTGCATGCACAATGGACCAGGAACCTCTGTGGGGTCTCCCCGCAGAGCTGCCCAGAGGCAGGGTTCCAGAGACACAGAGAGAAGGCGTGGGAAGATGACAAGCTGAGAGGAGGGGCTCCAGGACTCCAAATGCTTGCAAGCATGGGAAGGGACGGCACTTACCAGAGTGTCCAGGGAAGGAGGAAGAGAAGGTGAAGAAAGGGCCCGAGTGTCGGGCACTCCGATTCTGAAGCTCTGAGAACGGGCCCAGGTCATCTGCAACAAGTAAGCAGATGAACCATCATCTGGTGAAAAGATTCCCCCACCCCTAGAATGTGTGAACCCTGCTCTGAAGTCTCGAAATATAAGCTGCTAAGCAACTGGGTACATTTCTGATTTTTTTCTTTTTCGCTTGGACTGATTTATAAATTAAATTCCTTTTTAGTATTATTATATGAAAAAGTTCCCTGGTCAATTCTGGCCACTATGAAGAATAAAGGAAGGGGGGTGGGGAATAGCTCCTTCAGTTTTATGCAGATAAGCCTGGTGTGATGTCAGGCAGACACAGCTACAAGCCCCGGCTCCGCCATCTGCTGTGTGACTGTAAGCAAGTTATCTGAATGTGCCTCAGTTTTCTCATCTGTAAATGTGGATAAAATTATCTACCTCACAGGGTTCATTTAACCATTCAAAAAAGTGGTATCTGTTGTTGTTTGTAATGGCATTATTACTGTCCCATGATGCTCTGAGTCTTGCTTTCATGGCTGTCACTGTGGAGGTTTAACAATGAATTATTGTTATCATTTAATAAGGCGAGTCTCTGAAGTGTCACTATAGGTCACGCGGGTTCTGGAATGTGTAAGGTTCTGTCCCAGAGCTCACTGGATCCACCCACACAAAATCTTCTGTCCGTGGAATTCTGCTTCCCTCTCAGCCTCCCGCCTAAGGGCCTCCCAGCTGATGGAGAGCAGGCCTGGAGGGAGAAGTCGAGCTTATCAGAGGCCGCCCGAGTCCACTCACCAAAGAGCTCTGCAAAAGGGTCACCACTCCCGAAGAACTCCCGGAAGACCTCCTCCGGGCTGCGGAAGGTGAAGGTGAAGCCAGGGCCGCCACTGCCAGCTTCCGCCCGACACGGGCCAGTACCTGAAGGAGAGGCAGGATGAGGAGGGGGCTTAGGGCGTGCACCCTGCCCTGAGCCAGGGGCCCCCCTAAGGCACAGAGACTCCAGGGAGACTCCAGGAGCCTCGAGAGCAGAGTGAGAGCAAGCATCCACTGCAGGAATCTGCCCTCCCCCTTCCTCCCTGACCCACTTCCATCCCTGGGTGCCCCCGCTCCACCTACCTGCCCCAGTCAGCCCTTCCCGGCCATAGTGGTCGTAGATCTCACGCTTATGCTCTGGAAAGAGAGAACAGATCATTTCTCCCTCCCTCTGGGATGACGGCCTCCCCTTCCAGGCTAGGCCCCTCAGAGGACTGGCCAGAGACTGACAATTGGGGGGCAGCAGGTTGCACAGGGGACATGCGCTACAGGTTTTAGCAGCAGCTCAGCCCTTCACATAGTGGCTCCTTCTCATCTGTAAAATGGACACAATAACAGCACCGACCTCAGAGTTGCAAGGATTAAATAAGATAATCCACCTTGCACAGTGCCTGATACATAGTGCTTCATAAATGTTAGCTAATCATTACTATGTTATTATTAATCAGGGCCTAGCCTAAATGTCACAGAGAGACCTTTCTTGACTACCTAAAACTGGTGCCTATTATTCCCTATTCCCTATCACATCACCCTGCTATGTTCCTTTGGAATAATCTTGTCTATGCATTCACTTGGTTAATGTTGGCCTTCCCTGACCAGACTGTGATAAACCCATCAGGACTTGTAGGGCCTGCTCGTCCTCCATCGTTCCTCAGTACCCAACAAGGGCCTGGCACCATAAGCACTCAGTGAATATTTTTTGAATTAATGAATGAAAGACCTGGACTCATATTCCTCGAGCAAGTTACTTCACCTCTCTCAGCCACAGTTTCCTTGCCTGAAAAATGGGGGTGATAAATCCTGTCTCACAGGATGGCTGTGAGGACTCATGGAGATTACAACTACCAATGCCTGGCACAGAGGAGGCTCGGCACACCTTGGTTACCTGCCCTGCTTCCTTCCCCTTGTCAGGATCCATGATGCAACTAGCAGACCCTGGGGAGCAGACACTGAGACAGGGGATCAGGGGAAGAATAAAAGGGTGCTTGACACACAGTAGGTGCTCCTCTGAATTGAAACAAACAAACAAAAAAATCCCAGAGTCCCTGTGGGAGGGGGGCACTTAAATGCCAGGTTGGAAAAGGCATGGAGGAGACTGGGGTGGTGGCAGCATGGCTTTGGGAAAGAGTGTGAGGGGGCATGAAGTGGCAGTGACAGGTGCTGCCCTGCCCTGACCCCTGACCCTGGCCCTTACTGTCCGACAGCACTTCATACGCCTCGGCCACCTCCTTGAACTTCTTCTCAGCAAACTCTTTATTATCTGGGTTCTTGTCTGGGTGCCATTGTAAAGCCTTCTTCCGATATCTGCAGGAAGTGGGTTCAGAGGGGAGGGTCAGGAGACAAACGCAGGCACTTCTCACTAGGGAACAGAACGACCCACTTCCTGTTAGCCCACCATAGCCCTTCCACCACTCAGATCCCGGTCCATGCCAGCTGCTAGGGCTGCCCCTGCAGCAATGTTTTAACGGAGTCCCCATCTCGCCCCTCTGCAGCCAGTGCTGGGACTATACACTTGTATTAGACGTAAGGATGAGAAAGCCCCAGGCCTAACGCCTCCCTGGGGCTCGCTGGGGCTGGGGTTGCTAAGGACGTGGGTACATGCGGCCGTGGGGGGGAGGGGCACAGTGCTTGAGCATCTTTGCACCGCATCCTGAGACAGTCCACACCTAGAGGCTGGGGGTTGGCGTAGGAATAAAGGGGAAGGGAGGGGATGGGGGGGCTGTACTGGAAAAGAGCTCACACTGCACCTTCCAGCGGAGCTTCACGCTGTAGACTTTCTCCTACTCATCCAGGGGTCTCCTTCCTCCCTACAGGGGTCGCCCTCTGAGGGAGGCCCGCAATCCTTTCTAAGGACCTGGCTCTCTCAGCCCAGCCTCTGAAGGGCCCCAGGGTGGCGGAGCGGGGGGAGGGGGGTGAGTGGCTTTCTGGTGCACAGCGGAGGCACTTACGCCTTTTTGATGTCATCAGCGGACGCACTTCGCGGCACGTCTAGGATCTCGTAGTAGGATGCCATGGCAACTCGTCAGTCGTCAGGCGGGCCTCCTTGGGGCTACGGTAGAGAAGGTACAGTCAGGCGGAAAGAACCGAGAGCCCCTCCCGGGGCTGGAGACCCCGGGGGCGGCGGGAGGCGCTCCCAGGGGGCCGCGGAGCCCGCTGGCTCTCCTCGCGGCCGGTGACTCGGCTCCCTCGGGCAGCCTTATCGGCCCTCGCAGGCCGGTGCCACGGGCTATCTCGGGGCCCAGGGCCGGGGCGCCCTATCGCGGCCCCCAAACGCCAGCAGCCCGGCCCAGGGCCCCCCAGCCTGACCGGGGCCCCCCGCCCGCACCTCCTCCGCCGGGAGTCCCTGGCCTCTTGGAGCGCCCCGCCCCTGCCCCCCGCCGGGAACCGTCTGGCACCGGCTGCCCGGCTCGCGGCTGCTGCGTAGGACGCGGCAGGCCCAGCTGTGCGCGCAAGCTTGCGTCAGCGGCACGGAAACTACTAGAGACCCAGAGGAGGCCGGCTCGGCCTGTCACCTTGGGGGGTGGAGGGGGGTGTGTGCTGCTGCAGGGGCTGCCGGGAGATGGAGGCGGAGCCGGCTATTTTGGGCTTGCACCAGGACAACGTCATCCCCAGATGGGACCCGGGAGACAGCGGCAGGCTCCATCCAGGAGTGACGCACTTGCCAACAAACAAGCCACCCAGCCCCTGGCCCCTCTGTGGCTTTCCTAGAGACAGGCTCGATGACCGAGGATTACTCACCCAGAGGAAGTCGCCACTTCAAGGGCTCACAGACTCCTCTCTGGGCCTAAATCCTCCCCCTTCTTGAGATCCCTGCTCTAAGCCCCAGCCCTCAGAAGAGGCTGTCCAACTTCCCTGAGTAGGTCAGACCTGCCTCTCATAGCATCTCTTGGCAACCTTCCTCACACTGGTCAGAGCATTTATTTGTTTGATTATCTGATTGACAGTCACCTCCCCCACTAGGATGCAAACTCCACAGGGCAGAGATTATGTCTTTTTTCTCACTGGAGTATTCAGGACAGTAGTGCGGTTCAAAAATATCCATTGGATGATTAAATAATGCACAGATGGGAACATGTTCTTAACAATTTTGACACATTTGGGAGATTAATGGGATTAATGGGTGGTTAATGGGAAAATGGGGGGAAAAAAAGGAGAAGAAGTTCCCCAGATTCGAGGTTTTTCTTTCCAAACTGATCCTGAGTAGACCTCTTCCACCTTAGAGTGTTTTCTGGCTTCAGGCCTCATGGGAAAGTTAGAGAACCTTCTAGAACTGGCTCCTACTTGATATCCAGGCCAATCCACAAGCATTAATTGAGCATCTTCTATGTTGTAGATGCTGCCAGGATGTAAAAAGAAGACTGCGGCCCAATCCCTACCTTCACAGAGCTCCAACTACCAGCCCATCAGTATAGACCACTGGGAAACCCCAAGGCTTTGGAAACAGACCTGGGTTTGCAACCTGGTACTACTGTGTGACAAGAAAACCTCTAAGGACTCAGTTTTTCCTCCCTAAATACAGGTAACGCCTAGGGCTGTTTGAAAGTCAAATGAGGTATGGTACATAGTAGGTCTTGGTACAAAGTTTCTCTGGCATCATGACTGGCCCAAGCAATACTGGTTATGTGTATCCAGAAGAATATTTTAGGCTGGGTGACCCAGAAATGCTTCGTCAAAGAGAAGGGCTTGAGCCAGACGTGAGAGAAGAGCCTGGTGTGCGTTTGTCCAGTTTTCCTGGCTGCTCACAGCCTGAGCCTCCTACCTACCTACATCTGGCAAATTCCCATTGCGTGGGCTTTGATGGGAGCCAGGCCACTACCTGCCACAAAACCCGACACTTGCTCTCCCAGACTTCCTGGCTCCAAGGTGTAGGCAAAAGCCGGATGTTCTGCCAGTTGGAAGCTCCAACTGGGACTTGGAATCTGGAGCAAGTCACAGAGAAGCAGGGGCAGTTGAGAATTCATTTCTGCAGTGGTGGCAAGCAGAGCCAGCAGTGGCCTCTAGTGTCTGGAGGAGGAAATGTCAGCCTCGACGCCAGGGTGAGAGGAGGCCTCACTGCAGTGGGTGGAGGGGCCAGGGGCTTTTTAAGCAGGATGTCCTGTGCCCTGACCTTGACTGTGGTGCTGGCTGCCCAACTTCCCTTGATGCCTACCTGTTTGCGGTTAGGTCACTCCAAAATCTTCCAAATCTCTTTCTGTTTACTTCTTTTATCTCAACAGACATTTGTCTAGCACCCTACCATGTATGTGGTTTTATATTAAGAGTAGGAATACAGAGAGCTTTAAGTTTCAGTCCCTGTACTCAGGGAGATGAAAACCTCATTGGGACACAGACAAATGACAGCCAAGGGAAATTATGTGGAACACATCTAGCAAGCAAAGGGTTAATTTCCTTTGTTCACAGGGAATTCCGACAAATTTATGAGAAAAGACAAACAATGCAGTTCTTTAAATGGGTGAAGGGCACAGACAAGACAGTTCACAGAAGAGAAAGTACTGGCTTTTAAATATGAAAAGATGCTCAGTATCATTCATAGCAAGAGAATTATAAAGGAAAGCTGCAGCAAAATACTTTCACTTCTTGGATGATTGACAAAGGTCAAAAAGTGTAATATGTTGTATGGACACAGGCGGTCTCATACATTGGTAGTAGGAGGGGTGTTTGGATATAACTTCTAAAGAGAGCAGTATGAAGTATATATCAAAAATCAAGGTATATAGGGGCTTCCCTGGTGGCGCAGTGGTTGAAAGTCTGCCTGCCGATGCAGGGAATACGGGTTCATGACCCAGTCCGGGAAGATCCCACATGCCGCGGAGCGGCTGGGCCCGTGAGCCATGGCCGCTGAGCCTGCGCATCCGGAGCCTGTGCTCCGCAACGGGAGAGGCCACAACAGTGATAGGCCCATGTACCGCAAAAAACAAAAAAATTAAAGGTGTATAGCCTGTGACCCAGTAATGCCAATTCTAATAATTTGTGGTTGTACATATGTGCAAAGAAGCATGTACAAGGGTTGCAGCATTCTTTTCATAGCAAACGATTAAAAACAACCTAAATACTATGTCATTAATAGCAAACTGGTTAAATAAGCAATCGTACAAGGTACTGTGGAATACTATATTGTCACCAAAAAGAACAAGGTATATCTATATGTACTGATGTGCACCATCTTCTAGATTTATTGTTAAGTAAAAAAACAAGATGCAGAGCAAAGCGTATTTAAATGCGTGTGTGCACACATTAGTATATATACATAGATGTCTGGAAGGGAGTACTAACCAAAAGAGTGAACAGTGGTGGCTGCCAAGAGGGGAACAAATGAAGGGGACTTATTTTTGCTGTTTGTAAATCTCTTTGTTACCTTACAAGTACTGAAGCATGTGCACATAGCAACTGGTCAAATGTAATATTTTTAAATCTAGCTGGGGAAATAGGATATCAGCAACAAGCTAAGTGCTATGGTACAAGGCAGTCCATGCCAAGTACTGAATGAGTGATAGAGACAGCCAGTAAGAGGGAGAATCTAGATGAGGGAGAGGTCTCCAGTGCCAGATGGGTTCTGGGTGACTGTGATCTAACCTGGAAAAAATGGCAACACTGAGGCCAGCAGGGGGAGGTGGCGTTCCGGAAGGAGGGAATGCAGCTTCGGAGGCAGGCATGCTCCTGACACATTAGAGGCGAGGGAGTAAATGTGCTGGGTGGAATCCAAGGTTGGGGCTCTGTCTCTTGTGTCTGCCTGCAAGAGGTAATTGTACCCTGGCTTTAGAAGCCTCAGGGATGACAGCATTCCCCCGCACTGAGGGAGTCCCCAGGAGCCAGGCTGGGTGGCGCTCCCAGCTGTCCCATGGAGATCTGGGTTGCCACCTCCCCACATCCACACCCAGTCCAACCTAGGCCTGCCAGGGCTTGCCTGCAGAGTTAGTAGCTGGGAGGCCTCACGGGGTCAGAGAAGAGGTGGCCATCCAGCTGCCCAGGGTGGGTTGGCTGGTACAGCTATCAGGAGGGGAGCCTGGCCACCTCTGTGGATGCCCAGCCGTGTTGGGTGGTAAAGACCTTCCTCAGGGCCCTCCCTCCTGGCCTCTCCCAAACCCTTACCTCACCTATTGGATGTCAGTGGCAGAGGGCTTTTAGAGGACACTGACAACCCCAAAACGTGGCCCCAGAGACACCTCTGCCCTTGTTCAGCCCTGGAAGCTGGGTCCCTCCTCCGCCCCACATGCCCTCTACCACAGTGCCTGGGCAAGGAAGTGTCAAGCATCACCCCCTCCCTGCCTTCGAGGCACCTGAGTCACTGTCTGGGCACTGCAGAGCTGGCAGGCCCTGAAGAGGTGGCGTCTGGAGAGGTGCCTGTGTCTGCTGAGGGCAGGAGGGGAGGACACCCTAGGAAGGGGAGGGCAGCAGCATAAGCTTTGGCCCAGGCTGACCTGGGTTTCAATCCCGACTCCTCCACTTACTAGCTGGGTAACCTTGTGCAAGCCACATGACTTCTCCAAGCCTCAGTCACCACATCTATAAAATGGGCATTCATCGAACAAGTCTATTTAACAAATTTGAGAATCTATGTATCAGACAGCATTCTGGGTCCTGAGCGTAGAACAGGCCTTGTTCGCATGGAGCTTCCAGTCCAGTGGGTGGGTACAATAACTGTATTTACCTCAGGATTAAAGAAGATAGTATGGATGCAGGGCCTAGCATACTAGGAGCTGAATAAAGGGCAGTGATTTTTTCTGGTGTTTGAAAGGCTCCCCAAATAACCTCTCTTTCTTCCCCAAATTTGAAACCAGTTAATAGAGAGAAAGACACAGGACAGAGATTTGAAATTCAGTCCTTTCAGAGAAAAAAAAAAAATGGGTTGGAGGATATAGCTGAGCTATTCAGCCAAAATGGGTTCCTAAATAATTAAGCTATCCTCCTAACCCAGAAGGCGCTGCAGAAAATCCACATACAAGGATTTTAGGGCAGCCACCTGGTTGGAAGTGGGGGCTTAAAGCTGTGCATGTGGCATAGTTTAAAGAAAGGTGATTTGTCTTTATCAAAAAGTGATGAATGTGATGGAGATTACAGGGAGGTAAGCTCTCCCTTCACCCCCATTCCCCCGTTGTTGCTTCCACTGTACCACTTCTGCCTTAATGCCAGCTTCCGGACTCTCTACACTCCACACTGAAGAAGACAGGAGGGTGGGCTAGTGAGGACCAGCTGTATCAGACTACCCTAAGGCACTACTTCACATCCCCTGGCCTCACCAGGCTCTTTTTGCAGCCCTGTGCAGCTCGGACCAGCTTCACACACAGACAGCGCCTCACCTCCTGCCCAGGGATTCCCTGTTGACCCTGCAGCCCAAGTGTGTGCAACCTGAAGTACAGGCAAGTTAATGTTTGATGAGGCGAAGGTTTAACCAAGGGAAGAATGGAGCCAGTGCAGAAATTCCCCACGCTCACCTCCTCTCCTGCCCACTCTCCCAGGGAATGGTCTGAGATGCCATTTATCCAGCTACATCTTCTCTAGGGTGAGTTCTCCCTCCTTCTCTGCTTTACCCACCTCGGCCCCCATTCTGCTCCGTGGAATTGCACTCATTAATGAAATCTGAAGTCAGATCGTCTTTCTGGGGAACCCAGGCTAAGATACCAGCCTTCCTATCTCTTTTGAAGGAAAAGCCCCCCACCCCCATGGTTTTTCCCAAGAGGAAAAGACATTTGTGAGGCAATAAGGCCATAGCACTTTATTTAGGACAGACGTGAAGGATTCCCCCAGTATTCATCCCCCTCCTCCTCTTCTCCCTCCCCCTCCACACTATCCATGCCCACCTCCTCATAATCCTTCTCCAGGGCAGCCATATCCTCCCAGGCCTCGGAGAACTCACCCTCCTCCATGCCCTCGCCCACGTACCAGTGCACAAACGCCCTCTTGGCATACATCAGGTCGAACTTGTGGTCCAGGCGGGCCCAGGCCTCAGCGATGGCAGTCGTGTTGCTCAGCATGCACACGGCACGCTGCACCTTGGCCAGATCACCCCCGGGCACCACAGTGGGAGGCTGGTAGTTGATGCCAACCTTGAAGCCCGTGGGGCACCAGTCCACGAACTGAATACTGCGCTTGGTCTTGATGGCAGCGATGGCGGCGTTGACATCCTTGGGCACCACGTCTCCACGGTACAGCAGGCAGCAGGCCATGTACTTGCCGTGACGAGGATCACACTTCACCATCTGGTTGGCAGGCTCGAAGCAGGCATTGGTGATCTCTGCCACCGACAGCTGCTCGTGGTAGGCTTTCTCTGCAGAGATGACTGGCGCATAGGTGGCCAGGGGGAAGTGGATGCGAGGGTAGGGCACCAGGTTGGTCTGGAACTCCGTGAGGTCCACGTTGAGGGCGCCGTCGAAGCGCAGGGAGGCCGTGATGGAGGAGACGATCTGGCTGATGAGGCGGTTGAGGTTGGTGTACGTCGGGCGCTCGATGTCTAGGTTGCGGCGGCAGATGTCATAGATGGCTTCGTTGTCCACCATGAAGGCACAGTCTGAGTGCTCCAGGGTGGTGTGGGTGGTCAGGATGGAGTTATAGGGCTCCACCACGGCTGTGGACACCTGCGGGGCTGGGTAGATGGAGAACTCCAGCTTGGATTTCTTGCCATAGTCAACAGAGAGCCACTCCATCAGGAGTGAGGTGAAGCCAGAGCCAGTGCCCCCTCCAAAGCTGTGGAAGATGAGGAATCCTTGGAGTCCTGTGCACTGGTCAGCCTAGAACGTGAAGGCGAAGAGAAACATGGGATGTGAAGCACAGCTGACCAACAGCAAAGAACCAGCTTGTGCTGTTTGAGATTTCCCCAAAAGTTTCATAAAATCCTTGGAAGACTTTAACAAGGGCACAAAATAGACCCTGATAAGGAGGTCCCACTCTCTCCTCCTTGTCTTTCTTCCTCTCTCAAACCTCCTGAAGCCTTCCACAGACAGCTCTCTTGACTTTTGGGCCATGGTCATTTTTGTCATCGTAACTTGCCAACTCCACCCGGCTTCCTACCCGTGCCCCCTGATCTAACCAGATGTTTCTGGAGGGCTTCCTTACTGAGATGAACAGCCCAGGAACCTGATCCCCATCCTTGCTGCAGGCCGAAGTTGATCAGAGAGCCTTGAGCTGGTATTGTTTGGATCCCTGTTTTTCACAGGGCCTTCTGCCTACATACCTACAATACAAGGTGGCATTCTGGGACTGCTTATGGGTGCTCATATCTTGGCCAGGCAGCCTATCAACTGACAGCCACTCTGCCCAGCATTGGGCCACTTACTATAGCAGATAAAAGGGACACCCAGCTCCAGGCTGGAGCCCATACTCTGCCTCCCCTCCTCACTAGTCCTGATCCTGTGTGTTTAATGCTTGTCCAGGAGACTCTCCCAAGGATGGAAGGTGCCCTTCCCCTGTCTGGTCTCCAGACCACTTCACAACAGGAATCCAGACTCCCCCCTCCCCAGCCCTCAGCTCTTCTCTCACCAGCTTCCGAATCCGGTCCAGCACCGGGTCGATGAGCTCCTTTCCGTTGGTGTAGTGGCCACGGGCATAGTTATTGGCAGCATCTTCCTTGCCGGTGATGAGCTGCTCTGGATGGAAGAGCTGGCGATACGTGCCCGTCCGAACCTCATCTGCAATGGGCAGAATTTTAGGTCCCCCTCCCCTTGCAGCCTGGCTCCTGGAGCCCCAGGGTACCCAGAAGGGGTGGGGTCACCAGGCCCGAAGTTCTACCCTAGAGGAGCCCCATTCAGCCTGCTGTTATTGCCCTTGATCTTAAGTGTACTTCAACGAAAAGGAAAGAGATGTGGAGTGACCTTGAGACTCTGGAGCTGAGTGACGGCAGAGCTGGAGTTCTGATTCGCTGCAGCAACTGGGGATGACAAACCAGTGCTCTCCAATTATGGAGAAGGACTTGCTGTGGTACCTGGGACAAGGCCGTGGCAGGGGCTGGTCATCACTCACCAATCACAGTGGGCTCCAGATCCACAAACACCACCCGGGACACATGTTTGCCAGCCCCAGTTTCACTAAAGAAGGTGTTGAAGGAGTCATCCCCTCCCCCGATTGTCTTGTCGCTGGGCATCTGCCCATCTAGTTGGATCCCATGTTCCAAGCAGCAGAGCTCCCAGCAGGCATTGCCAGTCTGCACTCCAGCCTGCCCCACGTGGACTGAGATACACTCACGCTGAGTGGACAAAGGGCAGAGAGAAGCATATCATGCCTGGACACGATTCCTGCCTTCCTTCCTTGAGTGGTTCCCCGGCTGAGAGCAAGAGTTCCTGGACTTTGCTCTCGGCGCCCCATGTCCCAGGGGTGGGGGGCAGTGGCGGCGGGCAAAGCCCTCAGGGGAAGCAGAAGATGTGACCAGTTCTAAGATTATAGAGTCTTTGCTCAGTGACCAAGCATCTTGAGGAACATTGAGGGGCTCAGATGAGTCTGACAGAGCATGATAGGCAACCCACCCATGTCCAGAAAGAAATTAGGGGCCATTAGTAAGGAACACAAGATCCAAGTGAGGTTTCAGGGGTCAGGGACAAGGATGAGGTTTAGAAAAGCAGAAGGAACTCTGGATTCATGTTAAAGCTAGGAATGCCAGCAAGGAAGGGGAAAGTGGGCCTGGGATGGATGTGTGTGTGCTGTGCTTTCCTCTTGGGTGTGTGTGGTTCTGGAGTGATGAGGAGCTGGGAAGTGAGTTCTTCCTCACGTGACTCAAGGCTGGTCAAAGAGTTCTTGGCCCCCGGAGCAGGACTGGGGTAACCTGCTTGGTCCTAGAAAAACGGAAAGGTCATTGCCCTTCCTGGGGAGCCCCATGAGCATCAAAAAGACTTGACCCTCCTGCTTCATCATGTACTGAGCCTCCATTATCTGCCTGACACCGGGCAGAGACTGGGGATACATAACACCTAATACCCAGTCCCTGCGCTTAAGAAACTCACTGTCTGGGGAAGGGAGCATTTCATATGATAACAGATACGTGACAGTGTGGTAAGTAGGATCCCAGAATGTTTCTTCCTGCTTGAGAAGTATTTACGGCAGACTTTAACAACAAAACGAGCACCCACATCCATCAAATTTCCCCAAGCTTTAAGGCTTAATCCTGTGGAGGATGTAGAGAAATGAGAATTCTCACACTGCTGCTAGAAGCCCAAAGTGATGCATCTTTTTTGGAGAGTGATCTGGCAATATCTAGGAAAGCTGAAGATGCTCTAGAGAAATTCTCACATAGGTACACAAGAAAACAGGTGCAAGAACAGTCACAGTACCATAGCAACAGAAGCCAATTAAATGTCCTTCAACAGGAGAAAATAAAGGATGATTCAGAAGTGGACGTGGATGAATACAGGAAAGAATCTTGGGCTTCCCTGGTGGCGCAGTGGTTAAGAATCTGCCTGCCAATGCAAGGGACACGGGTTCGAGCCCTGGCCCGGGAAGATCCCACATGCTGCGGAGCAACTAAGCCCGTGCGCCACAACTACTGAGCCTGAGCTCTAGAGCCCGCAAGGCACAACTACTGAGCCCACGTGCCACAACTACTGAAGCCCGCGCGCCTAGAGCCCGTGCTCCGCAACAAGAGAGGCCACCGCAATGAGAAGCCCACGCACCACAACGAAGAGTAGCCCCTGCTCACTGCAACTAGAGAAAGCCCGTGCACAGCAACGAAGACCCAACACAGCCAAAAATAAAATTAATTAATTTTTTTAAAAAAGAGTCTTGCCCCCCAAAATTCTTAATAGAAAAAAAGCAAATTAAGAAGAATCATAATACAGTACTATTTATATAAATCTTTAACTTGTACGCATCGTTTACAGATAAATTTTTATATTTGCTGTATATTCTTGGAATGTATTACAGAAGTAAAGAAAGCAAGGGAAAATATTAGCACCCAATTTGGAATAACGTTAGAGGAGGGAGGTGAATGCATTCAGAGAAGGATTCTGTTTCTTAAGCTGGGTAGCAGGTGTTCATTACATTATTCTTTATACCTTTTCTCATGTCTGAAATATTTCATAATGACGTTGCTTTATCCATAAATTTTACACTTCTCTGACTTCGTAAATATGACACAAGGGCCTTGACTTTTTGTGATTTTTAGATGACTGGGATTAATACATAGACCACCTGTATCCCAGCCCCATTACTCCCCCACTTGCCTCTCTGTGGGCGTCTTCCCCTGGTGAAGTGGGGCGATAACAAGAGCCCCTCCTAGAATCGCTCTGCGGATGAAAGAATGCGTGTAAGTTGCCTGGCTCATTGGACGACACAAAGTAGGGTGCGCCATACCTGTCGGACCCCCTTACCAATTCCCCATCCCCCAACCCTGGGGGTCATAGAAAGAGAAAGTAATGAATTAAGCTGGGAGGGATTTCGGGACAAAAGACTCCAGAAATCCCCAGGTCCAGGAGGGAGGGCTGACTCAGCTCACCAATCACCTGGCTGGCAGGGCCACCACCCGCTGCTGCACCTCAGAGCCTGCCCAGGCTCTGTGCACAAAGCCATACCCTGTCCTGGCTCCCACAGCTGCTGGCCCACGCAAGGTGTGTCTGACCTGGGGTATGCCAGGGTCGCTGGAAACGATGCCCCTCACTCTGGGTTTGGGCAAAGAATTCAGCCCCTGGAATCACACAGACTTGACCTCAAACCGCACCTCAGCTGCTCCCATTCCCTTTTCTTGCCGGTGAAAATAGCATAATCTCACACTGGCAGGCTTTGTCATTAGGTGGTTCAGTTCCGTACAGTAAGCGTCAGTTAGGTGCCAGGCACTGTGCTCAGCGCTTCGCATACGCTATCTGCCTTAATCGTCACAAGAACCCCTTAGGGAGGTGTGTCTTTATTACGCTATTTTACTGACTCTCAGGCCAAACAACTTGCTCAAAGTCACGAGCAAAACCAGGAATATTCAGAGAGGGGACAGTCTGGGTCCAACCACACTCCTAACTGCCCTTCTATCCTGCCTGTCGGGGAGCCGGGTAAAAGATACCAAATGAGCCCCATATGTAGCACCCTCCCTCTCCCCACTGATATGTAGCTGAAATGAGGGGTCAGATCAAGGCACAGCAGAAGAACAGGACTATGAAGATGTGTCCTTACAGCCGGGAGGTGGGACCAGAGGCCAGCAGGGGCCCAAGGTTTGCAGGAAAGTGCCTACACTTGCTGCCCCTGTCCTGCTTACCCCACTCTCCCTACCCCTAAATTCAGAGCCCTTCAGCAGCCCCTTAGACTCAGACCGTGTCCTAGTTACCATGGCCTGTCCCTCTCTATCCCCTGAACATACCAGCACATTTGGGGGGCTGCACTCACATCTGGAAGTTTCTCTCCCTCTCCCCCACCTGACCTGCCCACACGCTGTAACCCCATGAACACCTGGACCATGGGACCCTCGTTTGCACGCTCAGCCCCACCTCTGCTTACCATGCTGCCTGGCTGGGGGCTGGCTGGGGTCGTCTGTCTGTCTGTCTGCTGCAAGATGGAAGGCAGGGACAGGCCTGTGACGGACCCACAGCTGCCGGCCTCCTTATCCTCTCTGGTCTGCCCTTGGGGAGGTGGGGGGCGGGAATGTTGTTAGAAACGGCCCCAAGAGGCAGGCCTGTTGACGTGGTTACCGTGCAGCCGGCAGGCGCTGGGCCTGGGCCTAAGCAGGGGAACGAGATGGGGCAGGCAGAGGAGGGGCCTGCTGGTAGCCCCACATCGCTGGGTACATGGTGTCTGTTGCTCAGTCACACAACTCCATTTCCTGGTGGTTCAGCCCGGCCCTCACAGGTGAGAGGGGATTTAGAAATCAAGCCCCCTGAGCTCCAGCACTGCCCTCACCCCCAAGGTTGGTGAGGATTGGAAGAGGAGTAGGCGGGGCTAAGAAAAGTCTGCAGTGGACCAGAAATGATGAGTCCTAGGGCAAGAGGTCAACTCAGGGCCTTCTGGGTGGAAACTCAGAATATCACAGAACAGAGGGAACTAGAGCTCAGGTTAGCCCCGTCTCAAGCACTTAACTTCCTTTGCCTCAGTTTTCGCATCTGCAGAATGGGGAGAGGTAGTATTTAAGCAAGATAAACTTTCTTACATGTTTAGTCCAGAGTTGCTGTTGTTCTCCACAGGCAAAGCAAGATGCTGAGCATCTTCAGGGCTATTCCTAAGTGTCTCTCCCTATTCCAATCCAAGTCTTTGCTGTTCCAGCCTGGCCTTATTTCCCCACAGAAGGAGTCACCATATGGCCTTGGGCAAAATTGTGAGATAAAAATGTTACTCTCGGGCTTCCCTGGTGGCGCAGTGGTTGAGAGTCTGCCTGCCGATGCAGGGGACACGGGTTCGTGCCCCGGTCTGGGAAGATCCCACATGCCGCCTGTGTTCCGCAATGGGAGAGTCCACAGCAGTGAGAGGACCGCGTACCGCAAAAAAAAAAAAAAAAAGAAAAGTTACTCTCTCACATTTGTATCCTGCTCTGTAGTTCTAAAGGCAGCTTCACCCTTTATCTCCTCTGAGTCCCTCAACAACTTTGTGAGGTAGGCAAGGTGAGGCCTCCACTCCCAGAGGAAGAAAAGGTAATTGCAGCCCCTTATGTTTTGCCCAAGATCACGTGAGAGTTAATTAGTGGTGGAATTAAGATTCTTCTGGGACTCAGGCTCAGTGACTCTCCCCTTTCCACATGGCAGAGTTTTCGATGTCCCTCATCCCCCTGCTGCGTTTTTTTTTTTAAATAAATTTATTTTTATTTATTTTATTTTTGGCTGCGTTGGGTCTTCTTTGCTGCGCGTGGGCTTTCTCTACTTGCGGCGAGTGGGGGCTACTCTTCGTTGCGGTACGCGGGCTTCTCATTGCGGTGGCTTCTCTTGTTGCGGAGCACGGGCTCTAGAGCGCAGGCTCAGTAGTTGTGGTGCATGGGCTTAGCTGCTCTGCGGCATGTGGGAAGCCCCCCTGCTGCGTTTTTATTTTCTTTCTTCCCATCCTAAATTCTATGGGGCTTCCCTGGTGGCGCAGTGGTTAAGAATCCGCCTGCCAATGAAGGGGACACGGGTTCGAGCCCTGGTCCAGGAAGATCCCACATGCTGCGGAGCAACTAAGGCCGTGCACCGCAACTACTGAGCCTGCACTCTAGAGCCCGCAAGCCACAACTGCTGAGCCCGTGTGCCACAACTACTGAAGCCCGCATGCCTAGAGCCTGTGCTCTGCAACAAGAGAAGCCACCACAATGAGAAGCCCTCGCACCGCAAACGAAGAGCAGCCCCCTCTCACCGCAACTAGAGAAAAGCCCGTGCGCAGCAACGAAGACCCAATGCAGCCAAAAAAAAAAAAAAAAAAATTCTATGGTCAGTGGTCAACACTCCCTTGCACGTCCCTCAACTCCCTCTCCTCTGTCTAGCTTCAGTTTCCTCGTTTGACTAAACCACAACCCTGGTTAAATCCATTTCTTCACCAATTCTGTGCCTGCACTGACCCAGCTAAACAGTGGCTGTAGAAAAACCCAGAACCATACTGACTGATCTGACTTCAAATGCATGACCACTAACCTCAAATGGACCCTAATGCTGCCTGGAAACCACATTACCTGTCTCCAGTCACACTTGCAGCCAGCACCGTGACCAGGAATAGGAATGCTAGATTTAGCAAATAGCAGCCCTATCCGGGAAGAAGATGCTAATATGAATTTTCAGCCAATGTGGCAAATGGTGAGAGAGTTATCCTGAGGTTGGGTCTTTTTTCAGAGCCCTTCTCACCACAGCATACAAGGGTGCGACCCAGAATATTAAGATGGTTGACTCTGATTTTGGCTATGGACTGAAGTCCTCTCTCTCCTACCTGGAACTAAGAGGCCAAGATCCCTGGAGAGAAGACACAGCCAACCAACACTTCAAAGGTAAGGAAGCCCAGTCTACCCTGGGTTGATCCATGAAGCCATAGACCTCAGAAATTATTATCCAGATGAATGGATTTGGGGCCCACTGGGCCCAAAAGTCTCCTGCTAGCACTCCAACTTCTCCCAACTGGTCTTTGAAGTTGGGTATCTCAGAGTCAACCTAGACAACACTAATTCTGGAAAGAAAATTATCCCAAAGGCAGGCAGAGGGAGGGGTCTTATGTAAAACAGAATAAAGAGACTGAGATTTTTTGAGAGCATGTTAATGTATCTAAGTTATAAAATGAGAGGTAATCAATACTCTTCATTCCTTCAACAAATATTTATTGAGTGTCTGCTATGTGCCAAGCACTGTTCCAGATACCAGAGATACAGTGGTAAGCAAAAAGAGTCTGTGCTTTTTTATTTTATTTATTTATTTATTTATTATTTTTGTCTGCGTTGGGTCTTCGTTGCTGCGCGTGGGCTTTCTCTAGTTGCAGCGAGCGGGGGCTACTCTTCATTGTGGTGCTTGGGCTTCTCATTGCGGTGGCCTTTCTTGTTGAGGAGCACAGGCTCGAGGTGCGTGGGCTTCAGTAGTTGCAGCACGCGGGCTCAGTAGTTGTGGCTCACAGGCTTAGTCGCTCCGCGGCATATGGGATCTTCCCAGATCAGGGCTCAGACCTGTGTCCCCTGCATTGGCAGGCGTATTCTTAACCACTGCGCCACCAGGGAGCCCCAAGAGTCTGTGCTTTTAAGGAGTTTATATTTTTGTGGGAAGACATAATAACTAAACAAACAAGAGAATTTCAGATAGCAATGAACACATGAAGAAAACAAAACAGGATAATGGCTCAGAAAGAGATGGAGGGCTACTATTGAGAAGAAGCCACTCTCTAAGAAGGTGATATTTGAACTGAGTGATAAGGAGATGGCCACACCAAGATCTGGATTGTAGTGGTCCAGGCAGAGAGAATAGCAAGTGCAAAGGAGCAAGCCTCGTGTATATAAGGAAACCGAGGGAGGGAGGGAGGGGGCTATGCAAGATGAGGTCACAGAGGTAAAGGGGCCTGGCAAGGAGAATGGCTTTTATTACAAGTGCAATGGGAGGGTTTTAAGCAAGCCTCATTGCCTACTTTGTGTTTTGTTTTAGAGAGATTATTTCAGCTGCTATGTGAAGAATGCATTATAGGGATTCAAGAGTAGGAGAAGGAAGCTGGTTAGGAGGCTATGGCAGACATCCAGAAATGAGGGGCTGGTGGCTTGGACTAGAGTGGGGATGGGGGAAGTAGCTGGGTTTGAAGTAAAGTGATAGGACATGCTAATCTGGGGTGTGCAGACCTCACCAACGGCCTCACCTGACCCCTGCCTCCACTTCTTCTTTGCTGGCATGGTCCTGATTTTGTATAATTATTCACCCTTCCACTTGGTCATGCCCAACTTGGTAACTTCCACTTGGCCTTTCCCTAGACCTAGGGCTAAGTAAAGTTTAGTCCAAACCATTCCTAGTAGTTCCATTCCCTCCTTCCAGTGACTAGTTTAGGCCTGGGGCCAGTGAGATATAAGGGAAAGTCTGCTAGGGTGCTTTAAGGAAAGGTTTTTCTCCCTGATAAAAAGAGATGTGGGAGGAAACCAAACCCCTTTCCCGCCTTAGGATGGTATCATATGAGGGCATAAATACTTGGAGCTGCTGCGGCCATCCTGTGATTAGGAGAGAAGATGCCGCCAGCCCATTGAGGATGCCAGAGCAGAAAGCTGGAAATACCGGACTTTTTGGTGACATCACTGAATCCACCCTGGAACCGCCCTGCACTCAAGGTTTCTTGTAGGATAATAAATGTACCCATTGTTTAAGCTGCTGGTAGTTAGGCTTTCCATTACTTGAAGCTAAAACATTCTTACTAATAAAAGAGGGGAAGGAGAGAGGGAAAGAGGAATGCAGGATGATCCTAGGTTTTTACCTAAGCACTTGGGTGGAAGGTGATGTTGTTGACTCAGACTCGGAAGCCTAGGATAGAAGCAGGTTTGGCAGGGAGTGGGATGAGGGTAGTATACTGAGAGTTCTACTTTGAATGTGTTATGTTGAGCTGTCTAATGTGCTTTCAAGGTATGATGTCAAGAAGGCAAAGAGTCATGTGAGTCTGAAGTTAAGAGGAGAGGTCCAAAGTGGAGGTATACATTTGAGAGCCATCAACATATAAGTGATATGTCTTTCTTTTTGTTCAATTCTTGCACTTCAGTTTGGCAATGTATATACTCTAGGTATTTTTTTTGAGTAACCCTAAATATGTTACAATCACTTTTTATTAAAGACACTTAAAAATATACCCCAAAGTAGAGATAACATAATAAAACCCCATATACACATCACTCACCTTCAACGATTGCTCCTTCAGGGAGAAAAGCACATGGAGAGCCTGGGACTGAGCTATGGGGAATACCCTTTAGAGGTAAACCATCAAAGACCACCAAAAAGGAGTGGCCAGAACAGAAACCAGGAGGGGAGGTGTCATCGAAGCCAAGAAGGAAGTGCTTCAACTACAAAACACTATAAGGGAAGGATAAGCTATGTCAAATACTGCTGAGAGGCTGAGAACGATGTGAAGAGAGAGACATGGCCTTTGGCTTTGGCAAGATGGAGGTCACTAGAGACCTTGGCAAGAACATCTAAGTGGAGCATGTGAACCAGGTCTGCGTGGACAGCAAGAAGGAGAGAAGACATGGAGATATTCCTTTGGAAAGATGGGTCTGTGAGGAGGAGGACAGCTGGTAGATGCTCCATCTGAAAAAGTGGAAGGATGTGCACCAAGGCTCAGCTCCACCTCTCCCAGATGGAATCAATGGAGACATTTTAAACTTTGATGACCTTGCTGCACTGCTCCAAGGTTGTGGTGAGACTCTGAGAAGGAGTTAGAAAAGACAGAGATAACAATGGGCATGGTGAAGAGGGAGAGCGATCCAAAGAGAGAATGGACATCCATGTAGGGTAAATGGACTAAGCAATGCGTCATGAGGAAGAGTGAAGAAGTGCCTGGCATCGTCTTCTAGATTCTGTACATGTATGTGAATGTCTAAGAGTTTTCCTTCTGGTAATATGGACTGTTACCTGCACACGTACCCGGAGTTTATGGCCCTAATTCAGGGGATCTGTATATACCCTGAGAAGATACATACACGCTCACAGCCATGCACATACACACATGAGCGTGCACAAACACACATGCACAATCAGGAGCAGAACCTATGTTCCACTAACACGCCTTGGGCATGTCTCCCTGAAAAACCTTGTCTTCTCCATTTTTCCTGCCAGGAGGCCTGCTCAGTGGTTGTGAACTCCTTGCTACAGGGGCCAGGGTAATGTAAATGTGTGATGTGGGTTGAGCATATGATGTTAAATGGAAACAGGCACTGGTCTTCTGTGTCAGGGAGACACAGAGTGATGAGGGCTGCCTGAACTGGAGCAGCTTGTTGCCCATCCTAAGAGAGTAGCCGCCACCCAGCTGCATTTGTTGCCTATTGGTTTCCTATGGAGGCTGTAAGAAATTGCTACAAACTTAATAGCTTAAAACAACGCAAATTTATTATCTCACAGTTCTGGAGGTCAGAAGTCCAAAATAGGTCTTATAGGGATTGCAGTATTATGATTTAAAAGAAAAAAATATATATGGTTACTCAGATGACCAAAATATATTTCTTATATATTATTTGGTGTTTGTCCACTCCTCCTGGCTCACAGTTCCCCAAACCCTGAGAATTCCCTAAGTGTTGAGAGTGATCAAGGTGTCTTTTGTTAAGTTAATGAGATGACTTTTGGACCCACCTAAGGAGGGGGGCTGCTTGTCAGTGGAGCCAACTGAGTGATTAGACGGTTAGAAATTTCAGTCCCACCACCCGCTTCTGACCTCCTGGGAGGGGCGGGCAGCTGGAGATTGAGTTCAATTACCAATAGTCAATGATTTAATCAGTCGTGCTTATGTAATGAAGCCTCCAGCCAAACTCAAAAGGATGGGGTTTGGAGACCTTCCAGGATGGTGGACACATGGAGGTGCTGGGAGAGTGGCGCTCCTGGAGCTATGGAAGCTCATGCCCTTTCCCCGTACCTTGCCCTCTGCATCTCTTCCATCTGGCTGCTCCTGGCTTATATCCTTTTATAATAAACCAGTGATCTAGTAGGTAGAATGTTTCTCTGAACTCTGTGAGCCTCTCTAGCAAATTAATTGAACCCAAGGAAGAAGTAATGGTAACCTCTAATTTACAGCCGGTCAGTCAGAAAGACGGGTAACAACCTGGACTTGTGATTGGTATCCTGAATTGGAGGGGGCTGTTGGAACTTCCAGTTTGTAGCTGGTGGGTCAGAAGCACAGGCAACAACCTGGGCTAGTGACTGGCATCTGAAGTGGGGAGTGGGTGACAGTCTTGTAGGACCAAACCCTTAATCGGGGAATCTGATGCTGTCTCCAGGCAGAATGTGGCAGAATAGAGTTGTTTTTTTGTTTTTTTTTTTTGCGGTACGCGGGCCTCTCACTGCTGTGGCCTCTCCCGTTGCGGAGCACAGGCTCCGGACGCGCAGGCTCAGCGGCCATGGCTCACGGGCCCAGCCGCTCCGCGAAATGTGGGATCTTCCCGGACCGGGGCACGAACCCGCGTCCCCTGCATCGGCAGGCGGACTCTCAACCACTGCGCCACCAGGGAAGCCCTGAGTTGTATTCTTGAACACCATGCTGGTGGCTGAGAATTGCTTGGTGGTGTGTGGGGAAGCCCCCTGCCCTGCACACTGGAATTGGAAGCCTGTTTAGGGATAAACTCAAGGTGTTGGTATGGCTGTCTTCCTTCTAAAGACTCTAGAGGAGAATATGTTCCTTGCCTTTTCCATCTTCTGGAGGCTGCCCACATTCCTTACCATGGCTTCCTTTCATCTTGAAAGCCATCACTCTGACCTCTCCTTCCCAGACTCTGACTCTCCTGCCTCCCTCTTCCATTGATAAGGACACTTGTGATTGCTTTGGGCCCACCCAGAAAATCCAGAATAATCTCCCATCTCAAGACCTTTACCCTAATCACATCCAAAGAGACATGTAAGGTAACGTAGTCACAGATTCCAGGGATTTTGCCATGTAAGGTAACGTAGTCACAGATTCCAGGGATTAGGATGTGGACATCTTGGTGGGGAGCTATTCTGCCTATCACAATTGCTAAATGGGAATGCAGGCCTAGAATAGTCATATCTTCCAATTCTTTTCAAGATAAGCTGGAAATCTGGATTTTTACATGATCGTGCAGAAAAGAGTTAACGTAGCAGAACTGAGACTTAGAAAGGCCCGCTCGCAAGGTTGGCCCTTGGCTGGCATCTGGGAACTTGGCTCTTAGAGTGCGCCCAGTCAACAGCTAACTGATAAGCATGGTTCATTGTGCCTAGATGGTGTGTGTAAACGATACGATTTATGCTGAACACCTGCTTCTCTTCTAAAGAGTCTGGAATTTTGGTAAGTGCAAGGCAGAGGTGCCTATGCGACCAGACCCCACTAAAAACCTTGGGTGCTGAGTCTCTAACGGGCTTTCTTGGGCAGAAACACTGCAGGAAAACGTTGTCCCATTTTCATTTTGGAGGAAGAGTGTGAGCCCTTATGGGAGGGAGAGGGCATAGATTCCTTCAGACTCTGCTTGTGTCTTTTCCCCTTATCATCCAGTTGTGTATTGTTCCTACATCGCTGTAATAAACCTTAGCTGTGAGTCCAAGTTTATGCTGAGTCCTGAGAGTCTGTCTGGCAAGTCTCCTAACATAGGGGTGGTCTTTGGGGATGCCCCAAAGACAATTCCTGATTTTTTTCATATTCTAAACGCTATGGGGGTTAACACTGTGGGCGAATTTGGCCTCCAGGCTGCTAATTTGAAACTTCTGACTTCTTAGAGTTTCACCTTAATTTTAGTCCCATCTCTGTAGTGAAAAAATTCACCTGACACACACTTAGCAAATCTTTACCACATGCTAAGCGCCATACTAGGAGCTACAGACACAAAAGTGAATAAGACACAATCCTTACCTTCAACAAGGCCGCTATCTAATAAGATGGACGTGTACAAGAATAACCGCAGCATGATGTGCTACACACGCTAAAATAAATGAATAAAATGCTCTAAGAGTCCAGACAACTGCATACACGGTGCTTTGCTGTGTATGTACACATCCCTCAGTTCATCTGGTCCTCACAATCCGAAGTTATTATCCCAGTTTTACAAAGAAAGAAGCTGAACCTGAAGGGCAAATAGGTTTTGGATTTTGCCTAAGATAGCACAATCTTCTTAAAATATTCATTCTGCTGGGGTTGGGGTGCACAAGGAAAAAAGAGGGCCAGGGAAGGTCTGCAAGAGGCCGTGTGTTCTGTAATCACCAAGGCTCCTTGCTCTGTAGAGACCATGACCCCATTTCCCAAAGCAGCCTCATTGTATGCCCTTGCCAGTTTTCTTTTTAATGAATGAGTCTTGTTCTCCCAACCATATGGTTAGTCTACTGGGAAAAGAGACCTTGTCATATTTCACTGTATTCCTTTCCATGCCTTGCCTAAGTAAGGTGTCGATTAGCTATTTTGTTGGTAGAAAGTTGCCATTGCTAGTTATTTTATCCTGATGTGTTGTTCTGTCAGACAGCTCTGGCCCTAGGAAACACTCTGATACGAGAGGCAGGTGAATCCTTTCTAAGTGACTAGGCTGGGAGACAGGTTTCTTAATGTGACCAATAGGCACATAGGGCACTTCTGATGATTTCCTCAGTGAAGGGAGACGGCTAGAAAATGTAAGGCATGCAAGGGAAAGCAGAAGTAGATTAAAAAGCCCATTCTTGCAAGAAATGGAAATGAAACGTAAAAAGAAGGAATAGCTTCAGCTGAGACCTCCACCTGAGCTCTGAGGGCGTTGAGATGCATGTCGCAGATCCTGCCTATGGCTTAGGGACAGAAGAGGGTGGGGAAGTCAAAATCAGCCATGATATCTGAATCTCCATTTCCTTTTTTCCTCTTTGGAGTCAACAAACGTTATGATACCTCACAACAATGCTTTCTGGGGGTGGAATCATTGTCTCCTCTCACTGGTGAAAATGCCAAGGACTCAGTGAGGTTAAGTCACTTGCCCAAGGTCACATAGGGCAGTCAAGATGCGAATCCAGGTACTGAGGGCTTCGGTCCAGAGCTCAGGCAGTTCTGGCAGCAGGAAAACAGGCAGGTGACGATGGCGAGGGCCGGCTAATAGTGACGGCGCTGATGACGGGGCCACTGACCGGCGGGTAGCCTGCGAGCCGCAGGAGATTCCGGGGGTCGGCCCTCGCAGACAGACTGTGGGGCTCGGCTCCGCGGAGCAGCCTAAGGGATCGAAAACCTGGGGCTCAGGCTGTGCAGCTCCTGGTCCTCGGCCGCCCACGGGCGTTGGCGAAGGCCAGCCATCCCGGCCGGGGACCAGCAGGCCGCTTGCAGCTGCGAGGGGTTCCTGGGGGACAGGCCAGAGCCGGGCAGTCGGCCGGAGCCTCCAGGGAGGCGGGTCGGGGAGGGCGCCGGCGAAGGCTGGCTACAGCCACCTCGGATAAACAGTCTCTACAGCACCCGCCCTAAGTCAGAACACCTGAGCCACAGGCGCCCCCATGACGCAGGTGGCGAGACTCGTCCTGGCACTGCGCCCTGCGTCCCAACAGCGGAGCTCAGGAGCTCTGAGTGTCGGCTCAAAACCCGGAGCGAAGGGTTAAAGCTCCGGTCGCTACCCCTAACCCACGCGGGACAGGTGAGGGACGGGGGCACGCCAGGGGGAGGGGACTCGCCCTGGCCCCACCCCTCCGGGCCGCCTATCTTTTGGGGCGTGGCCTATGGGCTGCCCAGCTCCTAGTGGGCGGTCGGGGCGCGTGGGCCCGCCCCCCGCGTATAAGAGCGGTGCGGCACTGCAGCTAGCGCAGTTCTCACTGAGACCCGTCACACGGACTCTACGTGAGACCCACCGCCTGGACTCACCATGGTGAGTGCGGCCCTGCCGGCATCTCGCCCGTCCCTTAATTGACCCTCTTCTTCGGGGAACCTCCCTCCCGGGATGCTCGGAGCCCTCCATCCGAAGTTCCTGGTCTCGAGGAGTTGGCGGGGGAGTGGGGTGGGGGGGTGGGGGGGTGCATTTCCCTCACCCCACCCCCTCCCGGTGACTTTGGCTGAGCCACGTTGTCCACTTTCGGAGGCTGGGGAAGGGAGTGGAGTGGGGTGGGATTCTTCACGAGCAGAGAGGAGTCCTCCTGGAATCCCCTCCTGCTCCACCAAGCATTTTGTGCCCTAATTCTCCTGAGGGGAGTCACGCGGTCCCGTGCCCAGTCCTTTCCGCTGGCGAGGAGACCCGCTCGGCTGCCCTCCGCCCCTAGCCTCCCCCTCACTTCCCGGTCCCCGGAACTGACCAAACACGTGCTTGGCGCAAGAAGGTGGAGGGGGTCAGATTACTTGGTGCAGCATCCCCCTTTCCTCCGACTGTGTGTGTATCCCTCCTACCCACAGTCCCCTGTGACTCAGCACCCCTCTTCTGATCCTGGAGGGGTGGCGAGAATGGGGTTCAGCCTAGTCAGGCGAGCCGGATTCTCTCCAGCCGGAATCAGGGTGCACGGACGGGCAGAGACAGCTGGCGCTGAGCGAGAGTGCGGCCGGGGCCAGGCTGGGGGCAGGGGAAAGAGGTGTGTGTAGGGGGGTGGTATTTATAGCCTAGGGACCGGGACCGAAATCCAATCCTCGCTTTCCGCCGGGATGTAACTGGAAAGAATCTAGAAGGGGGGGGGGGGGGGGAGGAGGGGGCGGGGGGGGGGGGGGGGGGCGAATGCAGGGCCAGGGTGCAGGATGGCGCTCACCCTGCCCAGGGCAAGGCGGTTACCTCTGGGGCCTCACCGCAGGTTCCGCTTCCTTTTCTGGGTATTTGGAAACCGTCACCCCGCCATTTCGGTGTCGAAAAGGGAGGCTGCGCCGGCCCTGCGTGGCACCACTTTGGCTCTTCAGAGGTTAATTTCACACTGGCAGGGATGAGCCTAGGGCAGCGAGTGCCCCAGTACCCACAACCCGTATTGCCTGCGCCTGCCGTCTTTTGCTCTCTGCAGTCTCGGTGAGGGCTCCGCAGTGGACGAAGGTGGTGAAGACACCCAGGGTGTGGGGGTGGAGGTGACGAGCGCAGCCAGACGGGCTTGAAAGGCGGTGGGGGGAGGGCATCCTGCTGGCCAGCGTGGTCAGTTGACGCCTGGCTGGAAGGCTGAGACACCTCTGCAGCCCGCAAGAATGAAAGGGGGAGAGGGTTATACGAAATACTAGTTGTTCCATCCTCAGAGCAAAGAACTAATCAAGCTGGGGACCTCTAGCTATAAATTCATAGCTCCGGAAAACCTTCTGTCCCTCCTCAGGCTCTTGAGAAGCTGATTTGTGGGAGTAGGGATTGGGAACAGCTGAAAAATCGCTTGTCCTTGTCTCAGTTACTGCAGTGTCTGCCTGTCTCATACGCACTTGCCCTCTCCGTCCTCCCTGAGTGTCCTGTGAATGTAGCAGGGTCATGTGGAGCCACAGCTCTTACTTGACAAGGTCCCAATGGAGAAGTAGGCTGAGGGACTGGCCTGCCCTACTGGGTGCCTCCAGTTGGAAAGTCCTATGCAGGGGAGCCTGGGCAGGCTGCCAGCCTCTTTGACCTCTGCCCAGCCCCAAGCCTCCACTTTTGCCAACTGAGTGATCCTAACTGGTAGGTGATAGGGTGGGAGAGAGGCTCATGAGGTAAGGACTTATGTATGTGGAGCTTATGCCATGTCCCCTCTCTTTATCCTTCAGCGTGAATGCATCTCAGTCCATGTGGGGCAGGCAGGTGTTCAGATGGGCAATGCCTGCTGGGAGCTCTACTGTCTGGAACATGGGATTCAGCCAGATGGGCAGATGCCCAGTGACAAGACCATTGGTGGAGGGGACGACTCCTTCACCACCTTCTTCTGTGAAACCGGCGCTGGAAAGCATGTGCCCCGGGCAGTTTTTGTGGATTTGGAGCCCACCGTAATCGGTGAGTGGAAGAGAGGGTGGAATTGAGGGGATGGAAAGTGACTCTAAGCTTCTCTCTGCAGAGAGGGTGTGTAGACCTGGCTTTCCTGGCCCTAAAAACCCCTTGCCCTGCTGGAAGCTAAAGAAGGCAAGCTGACTGCAGGCTGGCCTGGGCAGCAGGTCTGGGTTTCCCATACACACTGGTATCTCAGGCTGGCAGAAGGATGAGCTCTTCCATATATCTGACCACAGTTACCAGGCTGGGGGAGGGAGGTATGTGCTGAGCACAGCCTTGTGGTTTCTGCCCTAATGATGTGGTTTATGCCCTTCCAGATGAGATCCGAAATGGCCCATACCGACAGCTCTTCCACCCCGAGCAGCTCATCACTGGGAAAGAGGATGCTGCTAACAACTACGCTCGTGGTCACTATACCATTGGCAAGGAAATCATTGACCCTGTACTGGACCGAATCCGCAAGCTGGTGAGAACTTGGGATGGAAGGAAGGGAGCGTTTGAGAGGATGCTAATGGTCAGAAACATTTTTTCCCAGATCCATTTCTTTTTTTTTTTGCGGTATGCGGGCCTCTCACTGCTGTGGCCTCTCCCGTTGTGGAGCACAGGCTCCGGACGCGCAGGCTCAGCGGCCATGGCTCACGGGCCCAGCCGCTCCGCGGCATGTGGGATCTTCCCAGACCGGGGCACGAACCCGTGTCCCGCGCATCGGCAGGCGGACTCTCAACCACTGCGCCACCAGGGAAGCCCTCCCACATCCATTTCATGGGGTCATCTCTAATTGTACATGTCCCAGAGCATGCTGCAGCTATGGGATACTCATTAGTCTTCGCCTTGACTCCTGAGAAATTTTAGGCGTTTGTGAAGCCAGAAGATAAAGAGTTCCTCAGGCCCCTTCCCTGCCCACATTGCTCTCTACTTTCTTGCCTTTCAGTCTGATCAGTGCACAGGACTTCAGGGCTTCCTGGTGTTCCACAGCTTTGGAGGGGGCACTGGCTCTGGCTTCACCTCACTCCTGATGGAGCGGCTCTCTGTTGACTATGGCAAGAAATCCAAGCTGGAGTTCTCCATC